>NC_134862.1:4245000-4555192 GCF_049852395.1 Peromyscus maniculatus bairdii
CCGTACAGTGAGCTAGCTCAGAACAAAAGAACTGTGCTTCCTACACAAACGGCGCATATCTAGTTCAACTCAGTATTGGAAACTGAGTAAAACAGGAGCTTCTCTTCAGTCCAATACACTGTACTGGCTGGGAACAGACGGGAATGCTATTTGCACTGTGTATGGCCAGAATAGCACATGAGTGGTGTTCTTAGCCTGAATGAACCCTTGCTGCTAGAACATGAAACGGAACAAGATTCAACTCCGTTTAGGAAGTTTAATTGAACACTAGTGTGCCATGCAAAAGAAACACTGTGCTTTTGAGAAACGGGCATTCTTGCACTCTACTGTGTTTCCTATAGGGCCAGTACAGTGAGCTAGCTCTGAACAAAAGAACTGTGCTTCCTACACAAACGGAGCAGAAGTAGTTCAACTCAGTATTGGAAACTAAGTAAAACAGGAGCTTTGCTTCAGTCCAATACACTGTACTCGCTGGGAACAGACGCGAATGCTATTTGTACTGTGTATGGCCAGAATAGCACGAGAGTGGTATTCTCAGCCTGAATGAACTCTTGCTGCTAGAACTTGAATCTGAACGTGATTCAACTCCGTTTAGGAAGTTTAATTGAACCCTAATGTGCCATGCAAGAGAAACACTCTGCTTGTGAGAATCGGGCATTCTTGCACTCTACTGTGTTTCCTATAGGGCCAGTACAGTGTGTTACCTCAGAACAAAAGAACTGTGATTTCTACACAAATGGAGCAGATCTAGTTCAACTTATTATTGGAAACTAAGTAAAACAGGAGCTTGGCTTCAGTCCAATATACTGTACTGGCTGGGCACACACTCAAATTCTATTTGCACTGTGTACGGCCAGAATAACACAAGAGTGGTGTTCTTAGCCAAAATGAACCCTTGCTGCCAGAACTGAAACTCAACGTGATTCAACTCCGTTTAGGAAGTTTAATTGAACCCTAGTGAGCCATACAAGAAAAACACTCTGCTTTTGAAAACGGGCATTCTTGCACTCTACCCTGTTTCCAAAGGGCTAGTACAGTGAGCTAGCTCAGAACAAAAGAACTTTGCTTCCTACATCAACGGGGCATATCTAGTTCAACTCAGTACTGGAAACTAGGTAAAACAGGAGCTTCTCTTCAGTCCAATACACTTTACTTGCTGGGAACAGAGACGAATGCTATTTGCACTGTGTTTGGCCAGAATAGCACAAGACTTGTGTTCTTAGCCTGAATGAACCCTTGATGCTAGAACTTGAAACTGAACGTGATTCAACTCCGTTTAGGAAGTTAATTGAACCCTAGTGTGCCATGCAAGAGAAACACTCTGCTTTTGAGAAACGGGCATTCTTGCACTCTACTGTGTTTCGTATAGGTCCAGTACAGTGAGATAGCTCAGAACTAAAGAACTGTGCTTCCTACACAAACGGGGCATATCTAGTTCAACTCATAATTGGAAACTAATTAAAACAGGAGCTTCTCTTCAGTCCCATACACTGTACTCGCTGGGAACAGACACGAATGGTATTTGCACTGTGTATGGCGAGAATGTCACAAGAGTGGTGTTCTTAGCCTGAATGAACCCTTGCTGCTAGTACTTGAAACTGAACGTGATTCAACTCCGTTTAGGATGTTTATTTGAACCCTAATGTGCCATGCAAGAGAAACACTCTGCTTTTGACAAACGGACATTCTTGCACTATACATTGTTTCCTATATGGCCAGTACAGTGAGCTAGCTCAGAACAAAAGAACTGTGCTTCCTAAACAAACGGGGCATATCTAGTTCAAATCAGTATTGGAAACTAAGTAAAACAGTTGCTTCTCTTCAGTCCAATATACTGTACTCGCTGGGAACAGACGCGAGTGCTATTTGCACTGTTTTTGGCCAGAATAGCATAAGAGTGGTGTTCCTAGCCTGAATGAACCCTTGCTGCTAGAACTTGAAACTCAATGTGAATCAACTCCGTTTAGGAGGTTTAATTGAATCCCAGTGTGCCATGCAAAAGACACACTCTGCTTTTCAAAAAACTGGCATTCTTGCACTACACTGTGTTTCCAATAGGGCCAGTACAGTGAGCTAGCTCAGAACAAAACAACTGTGCTTCCCCACACAAACGGGGCATATTTAGTTCAACTCAGTATTTGAAACTGAGTAAAACAGGAGCTTCTCTTCAGTCCAATACACTCTATTTGCTGGGAACCGACGCGAGTGCTATTTGCACTGTTTATGGCCAGAAGAGCACAATAGTGGTGTTCTTACCCTGAATTAACACTTAATGCTAGAACTAGAAACTCAATGTGAATCAACTCCGTTTAGGAAGTTGTATTGAACCCCAGTCGGCCTTACAAGAAAAACACTCTGCTTTTGAGAAACAGGCACTCTTGCACTCTACTGTGTATTCTATAGGGCCAGTACAGTGAGCTAGCTCAGAAAAAAAGAACTGTGCTTCCTACACAAACGGGGCATATCTAGTTCAACTCAGTATTGGAAACTGAGTAAAACAGGAGCTTCTCTTCAGTCCAATACACTGTATTTGCTGGGAACAGACGCGAGTGCTATTTGCACTGTTTATGGTCAGAATAGCACAATAGTGGTGTTCTTACCCTGAATTAACACTTAATGCTAGAATTTGAAACTAAATGTGAATCAACTCCGTTTAGGAAGTTGTATTGAACCCCAGTCGTCCTTACAAGAAAAACACTCTGCTTTTGAGAAACAGGCACTCTTGCACTCTACTGTGTTTCCTATAGGGCCAGTACAGAGAGCTAGCTCAGAACAAAAGAACTGTGCTTCCTACACAAACGGGGCATATCTAGTTCAACTCAGTATTGGAAACTGAGTAAAACAGGAGCTTCTCTTCAGTCCAATACACTGTATTTGCTGGGAACAGACACGAGTGCTATTTGCACTGTTTATGGCCAGAATAGCACAATAGTGGTGTTCTTACCCTGAATGAACACTTAATGCTAGAACTTGAAACTCAATGTGAATCAACTCCGTTTAGGAAGTTGTATTGAACCCCAGTCGGCCTTACAAGAAAAACACTCTGCTTTTGAGAAACAGGCACTCTTGAAATCTACTGTGTTTCCTATAGGGCCTGTACAGTGAGCTAGCTCAGAACAAAAGAACTGTGCTTCCTACACAAACGGGGCATATCTAGTTCAACTCACTATTGCAAACTGAGTAAAACAGGAGCTTCTCTTCAGTCCAATACAGTGTATTTGCTGGGAACAGACGCGAGTGCTATTTGCACTGTTTATGGCCAGAATAGCACAATAGTGGTGTTCTTACCCTGAATTAACACTAAATGCTAGAACTTGAAACTCAATGTGAATCAACTCCGTTTAGGAAGTTGTATTGAACCCCAGTCGGCCTTACAAGAAAAACACTCTGCTTTTGAGAAACAGGCACTCTTGCACTCTACTGTGTTTCCTATAGGACCAGTACAGAGAGCTAGCTCAGAAAAAAAGAACTGTGCTTCCTACACAAACGGGGCATATCTAGTTCAACTCAGTATTGGAAACTGAGTAAAACAGGAGCTTCTCTTCAGTCCAATACACTGTATTTGCTGGGAACAGACACGAGTGCTATTTGTACTGTTTATGGCCAGAATAGCACAATAGTGGTGTTCTTACCCTGAATGAACACTTAATGCTAGAACTTGAAACTCAATGTGAATCAACTCCGTTTAGGAAGTTGTATTGAACCCGAGTCGGCCTTACAAGAAAAACACTCTGCTTTTGAGAAACAGGCACTCTTGAAATCTACTGTGTTTCCTATAGGGCCTGTACAGTGAGCTAGCTCAGAACAAAAGAACTGTGCTTCCTACACAAACGGGGCATATCTAGTTCAACTCACTATTGCAAACTGAGTAAAACAGGAGCTTCTCTTCAGTCCAATACAGTGTATTTGCTGGGAACAGACGCGAGTGCTATTTGCACTGTTTATGGCCAGAATAGCACAATAGTGGTGTTCTTACCCTGAATTAACACTTAATGCTAGAACTTGAAACTCAATGTGAATCAACTCCGTTTAGGAAGTTGTATTGAACCCCAGTCGGCCTTACAAGAAAAACACTCTGCTTTTGAGAAACAGGCACTCTTGCACTCTACTGTGTTTCCTATAGGGCCAGTACAGTGAGCTAGCTCAGAACAAAACAACTGTGCTTCCTACACAAACGGGGCATATCTAGTTCATCTCAGTATTGGAAACTGAGTAAAACAGGAGCTTCTCTTCAGTCCAATACACTGTATTTGCTGGGAACATACGCGAGTGCTATTTGCACTGTTTATGGCCAAAATAGCACAATAGTGGTGTTCTTACCCTGAATTAACACTTAATGCTAGAATTTGAAACTCAATGTGAATCAACTCCGTTTAGGAAGTTGTATTGAACCCCAGTCAGCCTTACAAGAAAAACACTCTGCTTTTGAGAAACAGGCACTCTTGCACTCTACTGTGTTTTCTATAGGGCCAGTACAGTGAGCTAGCCCAGAACAAAAGAACTGTGCTTCCTACACAAACGGGGCATATCTAGATCAACTCAGTATTGGAAACTGAGTAAAACAGGAGCTTCTCTTCAGTCCAATACACTGTATTTGCTGGGAACAGACGCGAGTGCTATTTGCACTGTTTATGGCCAGAATAGCACAATAGTGGTGTTCTTACCCTGAATTAACACTTAATGCTAGAAGTTGAAACTCAATGTGAATCAACTCTGTTTAGGAAGTTGTATTGAACCCCAGTCGGCCTTACAAGAAAAACACTCTGCTTTTGAGAAACAGGCACTCTTGCACTCTACTGTGTTTCCTATAGGGCCAGTACAGTGAGCTAGCTCAGAACAAAAGAACTGTGCTTTCTACACAAACGGGGCATATCTAGTTCAACTCAGTATTGGAAACTGAGTAAAACAGGAGCTTCTCTTCAGTCCAATACACTGTATTTGCTGGGAACAGACGCGAGTGCTATTTGCACTGTTTATGGCCAGAATAGCACAATAGTGGTGTTCTTACCCTGAATTAACAATTAATGCTAGAACTTGAAACTGAATGTGAATCAACTACGTTTAGGAAGTTGTTTTGAACCCCAGTCGGCCTTACATGAAAAACACTCTGCTTTTGAGAAACAGGCACTCTTGCACTCTACTGTGTTTTCTATAGGGCCAGGACAGTGAGCTAGCTCAGAACAAAAGAACTGTGCTTCCTACACAAACGGGGCATATCTAGCTCAACTCAGTATTGGAAACTGAGTAAAACAGGAGCTTCTCTTCATTCCAATACACTGTATTTGCTGGGAACAGACGCGAGTGCTATTTGCACTGTTTTTGGCAAGAATAGCACAATAGTTGTGTTCTTACCCTGAAATAACACTTAATGCTAGAACTTGAAACTCAATGTGAATCAACTCCATTTAGGAAGTTGTATTGAACTCCAGTCGGCCCTACAAGAAAAACACTCTGCTTTTGAGAAACAGGCACTCTTGCACTCTACTGTGTTTCCTATAGGGCCATTACAGTGAGCTAGCTCAGAACAAAACAACTGTGCTTCCCCACACAAACGGGGCATATTTAGTTCACCTCAGTATTGGAAACTGAGTAAAACAGGAGCTTCTCTTCAGTCCAATACACTGTATTTGCTGGGAACAGACGCGAGTGCTATTTGCACTGTTTATGGCCACAATAGCACAATAGTGGTGTTCTTACCCTGAATTAACACTTAATGCTAGAACTTGAAACTCAATGTGAATCAACTCCGTTTAGGAAGTTGTATTGAACCCCAGTCGGCCTTACAAGACAAACACTCTGCTTTTGAGAAACAGGCACTCTTGCACTCTACTGTATTTCTTATAGGGCCAGTACAGTGAGCTAGCTCAGAACAAAACAACTGTGCTTGCTACACAAACGGGGCATATCTAGTTCAACTCATTATTGGAAACTGAGTAAAACAGGAGCTTCTCTTCAGTCCAATACACTGTATTTGCTGGGAACAGACGCAAGTGCTATTTGCACTGTTTAGGGCCAGAATAGCACAATAGTGGTGTTCTTACTCTGGAATAACACTTAATGCTAGAACTTGAAACTCAATGTGAATCAACTCCGTTTAGGAAGTTGTATTGAACCCCAGTCGGCCTTACAAGAAAAACACTCTGCTTTTGAGAAACAGGCACTC
Source organism: Peromyscus maniculatus bairdii (assembly GCF_049852395.1). NCBI lineage: Eukaryota > Metazoa > Chordata > Mammalia > Rodentia > Cricetidae > Peromyscus > Peromyscus maniculatus. The sequence continues at coordinate 4,251,164 of NC_134862.1, forward strand.
TTGCACTCTACTGTGTTTCCTATAGGGCCAGTACAGTGAGCTAGCTCAGAACAAAAGAACTGTGCTTACTACACAAACGGGGCACATCTAGTTCAACTCAGTATTGGAAACTGAGTAAAACTGGAGCTTCTCTTCTGTCCAATACACTGTATTTGCTGGGAACAGACGCGAGTGCTATTTGCACTGTTTATGGCCAGAATAGCACAATAGTGGTGTTCTTACCCAGAATTAACACTTAATGATAGAACTTGAAACTGAATGTGAATCAACTGCGTTTAGGAAGTTGTATTGAACTGCAGTCGGCCTTACAAGAAAAACACTCTGCTTTTGAGAAACAGGCACTCTTGCACTCTACTGTGTTTGCTATAGGGCCAGTACAGTGAGCTAGCTCAGAACAAAACAACTGTGCTTCCCCACACAAACGGGGCATATCTAGTTCAACTCAGTATTTTGAAACTGAGTAAAACAGGAGCTTCTCTTCAGTCCAATACACTGTATTTGATGGGAACAGACGCAGGTGCTATATGCACTGTTTATGGCCAGAATAGCACAATAGTGGTGTTCTTACCCTGAATTTACACTTAATGCTAGAACTTGAAACTCAATGTGAATCAACTCCATTTAGGAAGTTGTATTGAACTCCAGTCGGCCCTACAAGAAAAACAGTCTGCTTTTGAGAAACAGGCACTCTTGCACTCTACTGTGTTTCCTATAGGGCCAGTACAGTGAGCTAGCTCAGAACAAAACAACTGTGCTTCCTACACAAACGGGGCATATCTAGTTCAACTCAGTATTGGAAACTGAGTAAAACAGGAGCTTCTCTTCAGTCCAATACACTGTATTTGCTGGGAACAGACGCGAGTGCTATTTGCACTGTTTATGGCCACAATAGCACAATAGTGGTGTTCTTACCCTGAATTAACACTTAATGCTAGAACTTGAAACTCAATGTGAATCAACTCCGTTTAGGAAGTTGTATTGAACCCCAGTCGGCCTTACAAGAAAAACACTCTGCTTTTGAGAAACAGGCACTCTTGCACTCTACTGTGTTTTCTATAGGGCCAGTACAGTGAGCTAGCTCAGAACAAAAGAACTGTGCTTCCTACACAAACGGGGCATATCTAGTTCAACTCAGTATTGGAAACTGAGTAAAACAGGAGCTTCTCTTCAGTCCAATACACTGTATTTGCTGGGAACAGACGCGAGTGCTATTTGCACTGTTTATGGTCAGAATAGCACAATAGTGGTGTTCTTACCCTGAATTAACACTTAATGCTAGAACTTGAAACTCAATGTGAATCAACTCCGTTTAGGAAGTTGTATTGATCCCCAGTCGGCCTTACAAGAAAAACACTCTGCTTTTGAGAAACAGGCACTCTTGCAATCTACTGTGTTTCCTATATGGGCCAGTACAGTGAGCTAGCTCAGAACAAAAGAACTGTGCTTCCTACACAAACGGGGCATATCTAGTTCAACTCAGTATTGGAAACTGAGTAAAACAGGAGCTTCTCTTCAGTCCAATACACTGTATTTGCTGGGAACAGACGCGAGTGCTAAATGCACTGTTTACGGCCAGAATAGCACAATAGTGGTGTTCTTATCCTGAATTAACACTTAATGCTAGAAGTTGAAACTCAATGTGAATCAACTCCGTTTAGGAAGTTGTATTGAACCCCAGTCGGCCTTACAAGAAAAACACACTGCTTTTGAGAAACAGGCACTCTTGCACTCTACTGTGTTTCCTATCGGGCCAGTACAGTGAGCTAGGTCAGAACAAAACAACTGTGCATCCTACACAACCGGGCATATCTAGTTCAACTCAGTATTGGAAACTGAGTAAAACAGGAGCTTCTCTTCAGTCCAATACACTGTATTTGCTGGGAACAGACGCTAGTGCTATTTGCACTGTTTATGGCCAGAATATCACAATAGTGGTATTCTTACCCTGAATTAACACTTAATGCTAGAATTTGAAACTCAATGTGAATCAACTCCGTTTAGGAAGTTGTATTGAACCCCAGTCGGCCTTACAAAAAAAACACTCTGCTTTTGAGAAACAGGCACTCTTGCACTCTACTGTGTTTCCTATAGGGCCAGTACAGAGAGCTAGCTCAGAACAAAAGAACTGTGCTTTCTACACAAACGGGGCATATCTAGTTCAACTCAGTATTGGAAACTGAGTAAAACAGGAACTTCTCTTCAGTCCAATACACTGTATTTGCTGGGAACAGACGCGAGTGCTATTTGCACTGTTTATGGCCACAATAGCACAATAGTGGTGTTCTTACCCTGAATTAACACTTAATGGTAGAACTTGAAACTCAATGTGAATCAACTCTGTTTAGGAAGTTGTATTGAACCCCAGTCGGCCTTACAAGAAAAACACTCTGCTTTTGAGAAACAGGCACTCTTGCACTCTACTGTGTTTCCTATAGGGCCAGTACAGTGAGCTAGCTCAGAAAAAAAGAACTGTGCTTCCTACACAAACGGGGCATATCTAGTTCAACTCAGTATTGGAAACTGAGTAAAACAGGAGCTTCTCTTCAGTCCAATACACTGTATTTGCTGGGAACAGACGCGAGTGCTATTTGCACTGTTTATGGCCACAATAGCACAATAGTGGTGTTCTTACCCTGAATTAACACTTAATGCTAGAACTTGAAACTGAATGTGAATCAACTCCGTTTAGGAAGTTGTATTGAACCCCAGTCGTCCTTACAAGAAAAACACTCTGCTTTTGAAAAACAGGCACTCTTGCAATCTACTGTGTTTCCTATAGGGCCAGTACAGTGAGCTAGCTCAGAACAAAAGAACTGTGCTTCCTACACAAACGGGGCATATCTAGCTCAACTCAGTATTGGAAACTGAGTAAAACAGGAGCTTCTCTTCATTCCAATACACTGTATTTGCTGGGAACAGACGCGAGTGCTATTTGCACTGTTTTTGGCAAGAATAGCACAATAGTTGTGTTCTTACCCTGAAATAACACTTAATGCTAGAACTTGAAACTCAATGTGAATCAACTCCATTTAGGAAGTTGTATTGAACTCCAGTCGGCCCTACAAGAAAAACACTCTGCTTTTGAGAAACAGGCACTCTTGCACTCTACTGTGTTTCCTATAGGGCCATTACAGTGAGCTAGCTCAGAACAAAACAACTGTGCTTCCCCACACAAACGGGGCATATTTAGTTCACCTCAGTATTGGAAACTGAGTAAAACAGGAGCTTCTCTTCAGTCCAATACACTGTATTTGCTGGGAACAGACGCGAGTGCTATTTGCACTGTTTATGGCCACAATAGCACAATAGTGGTGTTCTAACCCTGAATTAACACTTAATGCTAGAACTTGAAACTCAATGTGAATCAACTCCATTTAGGAAGTTGTATTGAACTCCAGTCGGCCCTACAAGAAAAACACTCTGCTTTTGAGAAACAGGCACTCTTGCACTCTACTGTGTTTCCTATAGGGCCATTACAGTGAGCTAGCTCAGAACAAAACAACTGTGCTTCCCCACACAAACGGGGCATATTTAGTTCACCTCAGTATTGGAAACTGAGTAAAACAGGAGCTTCTCTTCAGTCCAATACACTGTATTTGCTGGGAACAGACGCGAGTGCTATTTGCACTGTTTATGGCCACAATAGCACAATAGTGGTGTTCTTACCCTGAATTAACACTTAATGCTAGAACTTGAAACTCAATGTGAATCAACTCCGTTTAGGAAGTTGTATTGAACCCCAGTCGGCCTTACAAGACAAACACTCTGCTTTTGAGAAACAGGCACTCTTGCACTCTACTGTATTTCTTATAGGGCCAGTACAGTGAGCTAGCTCAGAACAAAACAACTGTGCTTCCTACACAACCGGGCATATCTAGTTCAACTCAGTATTGGAAACTGAGTAAAACAGGAGCTTCTCTTCAGTCCAATACACTGTATTTGCTGGGAACAGACGCTAGTGCTATTTGCACTGTTTATGGCCAGAATATCACAATAGTGGTATTCTTACCCTGAATTAACACTTAATGCTAGAATTTGAAACTCAATGTGAATCAACTCCGTTTAGGAAGTTGTATTGAACCCCAGTCGGCCTTACAAAAAAAACACTCTGCTTTTGAGAAACAGGCACTCTTGCACTCTACTGTGTTTCCTATAGGGCCAGTACAGAGAGCTAGCTCAGAACAAAAGAACTGTGCTTTCTACACAAACGGGGCATATCTAGTTCAACTCAGTATTGGAAACTGAGTAAAACAGGAACTTCTCTTCAGTCCAATACACTGTATTTGCTGGGAACAGACGCGAGTGCTATTTGCACTGTTTATGGCCAGAATAGCACAATAGTGGTGTTCTTACCCTGAATTAACACTTAATGCTAGAACTTGAAACTGAATGTGAATCAACTACGTTTAGGAAGTTGTTTTGAACCCCAGTCGGCCTTACAAGAAAAACACTCTGCTTTTGAGAAACAGGCACTCTTGCACTCTACTGTGTTTCCTATAGGGCCAGTACAGTGAGCTAGCTCAGAACAAAAGAACTGTGCTTCCTACACAAACGGGGCATATCTAGTTCAACTCAGTATTGGAAACTGAGTAAAACAGGAGCTTCTCTTCAGTCCAATACACTGTTTTTGCTGGGAACAGACGCGAGTGCTATTTGCACTGTTTATGGCCACAATAGCACAATAGTGGTGTTCTTACCCTGAATTAACACTTAATGCTAGAACATGAAACTCAATGTGAATCAACTCCGTTTAGGAAGTTGTATTGAACCCCAGTCGGCCTTACAAGAAAAACACTCTGCTTTTGAGAAACAGGCACTCTTGCACTCTACTGTGTTTCCTATCGGGCCAGTACAGTGAGCTAGGTCAGAACAAAACAACTGTGCATCCTACACAACCGGGCATATCTAGTTCAACTCAGTATTGGAAACTGAGTAAAACAGGAGCTTCTCTTCAGTCCAATACACTGTATTTGCTGGGAACAGACGCTAGTGCTATTTGCACTGTTTATGGCCAGAATATCACAATAGTGGTATTCTTACCCTGAATTAACACTTAATGCTAGAATTTGAAACTCAATGTGAATCAACTCCGTTTAGGAAGTTGTATTGAACCCCAGTCGGCCTTACAAAAAAAACACTCTGCTTTTGAGAAACAGGCACTCTTGCACTCTACTGTGTTTCCTATAGGGCCAGTACAGAGAGCTAGCTCAGAACAAAAGAACTGTGCTTTCTACACAAACGGGGCATATCTAGTTCAACTCAGTATTGGAAACTGAGTAAAACAGGAACTTCTCTTCAGTCCAATACACTGTATTTGCTGGGAACAGACGCGAGTGCTATTTGCACTGTTTATGGCCACAATAGCACAATAGTGGTGTTCTTACCCTGAATTAACACTTAATGGTAGAACTTGAAACTCAATGTGAATCAACTCTGTTTAGGAAGTTGTATTGAACCCCAGTCGGCCTTACAAGAAAAACACTCTGCTTTTGAGAAACAGGCACTCTTGCACTCTACTGTGTTTCCTATAGGGCCAGTACAGTGAGCTAGCTCAGAAAAAAAGAACTGTGCTTCCTACACAAACGGGGCATATCTAGTTCAACTCAGTATTGGAAACTGAGTAAAACAGGAGCTTCTCTTCAGTCCAATACACTGTATTTGCTGGGAACAGACGCGAGTGCTATTTGCACTGTTTATGGCCACAATAGCACAATAGTGGTGTTCTTACCCTGAATTAACACTTAATGCTAGAACTTGAAACTGAATGTGAATCAACTCCGTTTAGGAAGTTGTATTGAACCCCAGTCGTCCTTACAAGAAAAACACTCTGCTTTTGAAAAACAGGCACTCTTGCAATCTACTGTGTTTCCTATAGGGCCAGTACAGTGAGCTAGCTCAGAACAAAAGAACTGTGCTTCCTACACAAACGGGGCATATCTAGCTCAACTCAGTATTGGAAACTGAGTAAAACAGGAGCTTCTCTTCATTCCAATACACTGTATTTGCTGGGAACAGACGCGAGTGCTATTTGCACTGTTTTTGGCAAGAATAGCACAATAGTTGTGTTCTTACCCTGAAATAACACTTAATGCTAGAACTTGAAACTCAATGTGAATCAACTCCATTTAGGAAGTTGTATTGAACTCCAGTCGGCCCTACAAGAAAAACACTCTGCTTTTGAGAAACAGGCACTCTTGCACTCTACTGTGTTTCCTATAGGGCCATTACAGTGAGCTAGCTCAGAACAAAACAACTGTGCTTCCCCACACAAACGGGGCATATTTAGTTCACCTCAGTATTGGAAACTGAGTAAAACAGGAGCTTCTCTTCAGTCCAATACACTGTATTTGCTGGGAACAGACGCGAGTGCTATTTGCACTGTTTATGGCCACAATAGCACAATAGTGGTGTTCTTACCCTGAATTAACACTTAATGCTAGAACTTGAAACTCAATGTGAATCAACTCCGTTTAGGAAGTTGTATTGAACCCCAGTCGGCCTTACAAGACAAACACTCTGCTTTTGAGAAACAGGCACTCTTGCCCTCTACTGTATTTCTTATAGGGCCAGTACAGTGAGCTAGCTCAGAACAAAACAACTGTGCTTCCTACACAACCGGGCATATCTAGTTCAACTCAGTATTGGAAACTGAGTAAAACAGGAGCTTCTCTTCAGTCCAATACACTGTATTTGCTGGGAACAGACGCTAGTGCTATTTGCACTGTTTATGGCCAGAATATCACAATAGTGGTATTCTTACCCTGAATTAACACTTAATGCTAGAATTTGAAACTCAATGTGAATCAACTCCGTTTAGGAAGTTGTATTGAACCCCAGTCGGCCTTACAAAAAAAACACTCTGCTTTTGAGAAACAGGCACTCTTGCACTCTACTGTGTTTCCTATAGGGCCAGTACAGAGAGCTAGCTCAGAACAAAAGAACTGTGCTTTCTACACAAACGGGGCATATCTAGTTCAACTCAGTATTGGAAACTGAGTAAAACAGGAACTTCTCTTCAGTCCAATACACTGTATTTGCTGGGAACAGACGCGAGTGCTATTTGCACTGTTTATGGCCAGAATAGCACAATAGTGGTGTTCTTACCCTGAATTAACACTTAATGCTAGAACTTGAAACTGAATGTGAATCAACTACGTTTAGGAAGTTGTTTTGAACCCCAGTCGGCCTTACAAGAAAAACACTCTGCTTTTGAGAAACAGGCACTCTTGCACTCTACTGTGTTTCCTATAGGGCCAGTACAGTGAGCTAGCTCAGAACAAAAGAACTGTGCTTCCTACACAAACGGGGCATATCTAGTTCAACTCAGTATTGGAAACTGAGTAAAACAGGAGCTTCTCTTCAGTCCAATACACTGTTTTTGCTGGGAACAGACGCGAGTGCTATTTGCACTGTTTATGGCCACAATAGCACAATAGTGGTGTTCTTACCCTGAATTAACACTTAATGCTAGAACTTGAAACTCAATGTGAATCAACTCCGTTTAGGAAGTTGTATTGAACCCCAGTCGGCCTTACAAGAAAAACACTCTGCTTTTGAGAAACAGGCACTCTTGCACTCTACTGTTTTTCCTATAGGGCCAATACAGTGAGCTAGCTCAGAACAAAAGAACTGTGCTTCCTACACAAACGGGGCATATCTAGTTCATCTCAGTATTGGAATCTGAGTAAAACAGGAGCTTCTCTTCAGTCCAATACACTGTATTTGCTGGGAACATACGCGAGTGCTATTTGCACTGTTTATGGCCAAAATAGCACAATAGTGGTGTTCTTACCCTGAATTAACACTTAATGCTAGAATTTGAAACTAAATGTGAATCAACTCCGTTTAGGAAGTTGTATTGAACCCCAGTCAGCCTTACAAGAAAAACACTCTGCTTTTGAGAAACAGGCACTCTTGCACTCTACTGTGTTATCTATAGGGCCAGTACAGTGAGCTAGCTCAGAACAAAAGAACTGTGCTTCCTACACAAACGGGGCATATCTAGCTCAACTCAGTATTGGAAACTGAGTAAAACAGGAGCTTCTCTTCAGTCCAATACACTGTATTTGCTGGGAGCAGACGCGAGTGCTATTTGCACTGTTTTTGGCAAGAATAGCACAATAGTTGTGTTCTTACCCTGAATTAACACTTAATGCTAGAACTTGAAACTCAATGTGAGTCAACTCCATTTAGGAAGTTGTATTGAACTCCAGTCGGCCCTACAAGAAAAACACTCTGCTTTTGAGAAACAGGCACTCTTGCACTCTACTGTGTTTCCTATAGGGCCATTACAGTGAGCTAGCTCAGAACAAAACAACTGTGCTTCCCCACACAAACGGGGCATATTTAGTTCACCTCAGTATTGGAAACTGAGTAAAACAGGAGCTTCTCTTCAGTCCAATACAGTGTATTTGCTGGGAACAGACGCGAGTGCTATTTGCACTGTTTATGGCCACAATAGCACAATAGTGGTGTTCTTACCCTGAATTAACACTTAATGCTAGAACTTGAAACTCAATGTGAATCAACTCCGTTTAGGAAGTTGTATTGAACCCCAGTCGGCCTTACAAGACAAACACTCTGCTTTTGAGAAACAGGCACTCTTGCACTCTACTGTATTTCTTATAGGGCCAGTACAGTGAGCTAGCTCAGAACAAAACAACTGTGCTTGCTACACAAACGGGGTATATCTAGTTCAACTCAGTATTGGAAACTGAGTAAAACAGGAGCTTCTCTTCAGTCCAATACACTGTATTTGCTGGGAACAGACGCGAGTGCTATTTGCAGTGTTTATGGCCACAATAGCACAATAGTGGTGTTCTTACCCTGAATTAACACTTAATGCTAGAACTTGAAACTCAATGTGAATCAACTCCGTTTAGGAAGTTGTATTGAACCCCAGTCATCCTTACAAGAAAAAAACTCTGCTTTTGAAAAACAGGCACTCTTGCAATCTACTGTATTTCCTATAGGGCCAGTACAGTGAGCTAGCTCAGAACAAAAGAACTGTGCTTCCTACACAAACGGGGCATATCTAGTTCAACTCAGTATTGGAAACTGAGTAAAACAGGAGCTTCTCTTCAGTCCAATACACTGTATTTGCTGGGAACAGACGCGAGTGCTATTTGCACTGTTTATGGACAGAATAGCACAATAGTGGTGTTCTTACCCTGAATTAACTCTTAATGCTAGAAGTTGAAACTCAATGTGAATCAACTCTGTTTAGGAAGTTGTATTGAACCCCAGTCGGCCTTACAAGAAAAACACTCTGCTTTTGAGAAACAGGCACTCTTGCACTCTACTGTGTTTCCTATAGGGCCAGTACAGTGAGCTAGCTCCGAACAAAAGAACTGTGCTTTCTACACAAACGGGGCATATCTAGTTCAACTCAGTATTGGAAACTGAGTAAAACAGGAGCTTCTCTTCAGTCCAATACACTGTATTTGCTGGGAACAGACGCGAGTGCTATTTGCACTGTTTATGGCCAGAATAGCACAATAGTGGTGTTCTTACCCTGAATTAACAATTAATGCTAGAACTTGAAACTGAATGTGAATCAACTACGTTTAGGAAGTTGTTTTGAACCCCAGTCGGCCTTACATGAAAAACACTCTGCTTTTGAGAAACAGGCACTCTTGCACTCTACTGTGTTTTCTATAGGGCCAGTACAGTGAGCTAGCTCAGAACAAAAGAACTGTGCTTCCTACACAAACGGGGCATATCTAGCTCAACTCAGTATTGGAAACTGAGTAAAACAGGAGCTTCTCTTCATTCCAATACACTGTATTTGCTGGGAAAAGACGCGAGTGCTATTTGCACTGTTTTTGGCAAGAATAGCACAATAGTTGTGTTCTTACCCTGAATTAACACTTAATGCTAGAACTTGAAACTCAATGTGAATCAACTCCATTTAGGAAGTTGTATTGAACTCCAGTCGGCCCTACAAGAAAAACACTCTGCTTTTGAGAAACAGGCACTCTTGCACTCTACTGTGTTTCCTATAGGGCCATTACAGTGAGCTAGCTCAGAACAAAACAACTGTGCTTCCCCACACAAACGGGGCATATTTAGTTCACCTCAGTATTGGAAACTGAGTAAAACAGGAGCTTCTCTTCAGTCCAATACAGTGTATTTGCTGGGAACAGACGCGAGTGCTATTTGCACTGTTTATGGCCACAATAGCACAATAGTGGTGTTCTTACCCTGAATTAACACTTAATGCTAGAACTTGAAACTCAATGTGAATCAACTCCGTTTAGGAAGTTGTATTGAACCCCAGTCGGCCTTACAAGACAAACACTCTGCTTTTGAGAAACAGGCACTCTTGCACTCTACTGTATTTCTTATAGGGCCAGTACAGTGAGCTAGCTCAGAACAAAACAACTGTGCTTGCTACACAAACGGGGTATATCTAGTTCAACTCATTATTGGAAACTGAGTAAAACAGGAGCTTCTCTTCAGTCCAATACACTGTATTTTCTGGGAACAGACGCAAGTGCTATTTGCACTGTTTAGGGCCAGAATAGCACAATAGTGGTGTTCTTACCCTGGATTAACACTTAATGCTAGAACTTGAAACTCAATGTGAATCAACTCCGTTTAGGAAGTTGTATTGAACCCCAGTCGGCCTTACAAGAAAAACACTCTGCTTTTGAGAAACAGGCACTCTTGCACTCTACTGTGTTTTCTATAGGGCCAGTACAGTGAGCTAGCTCAGAACAAAAGAACTGTGCTTACTACACAAACGGGGCACATCTAGTTCAACTCAGTATTGGAAACTGAGTAAAACTGGAGCTTCTCTTCTGTCCAATACACTGTATTTGCTGGGAACAGACGCGAGTGCTATTTGCACTGTTTATGGCCAGAATAGCACAATAGTGGTGTTCTTACCCAGAATTAACACTTAATGATAGAACTTGAAACTGAATGTGAATCAACTGCGTTTAGGAAGTTGTATTGAACTGCAGTCGGCCTTACAAGATAAACACTCTGCTTTTGAGAAACAGGCACTCTTGCACTCTACTGTGTTTGCTATAGGGCCAGTACAGTGAGCTAGCTCAGAACAAAACAACTGTGCTTCCCCACACAAACGGGGCATATCTAGTTCAACTCAGTATTTTGAAATTGAGTAAAACAGGAGCTTCTCTTCAGTCCAATACACTGTATTTGCTGGGAACAGACGCAGGTGCTATATGCACTGTTTATGGCCAGAATAGCACAATAGTGGTGTTCTTACCCTGAATTTACACTTAATGCTAGAACTTGAAACTCAATGTGAATCAACTCCATTTATGAAGTTGTATTGAACTCCAGTCGGCCCTACAAGAAAAACAGTCTGCTTTTGAGAAACAGGCACTCTTGCACTCTACTGTGTTTCCTATAGGGCCAGTACAGTGAGCTAGCTCAGAACAAAACAACTGTGCTTCCTACACAAACGGGGCATATCTAGTTCAACTCAGTATTGGAAACTGAGTAAAACAGGAGCTTCTCTTCAGTCCAATACACTGTATTTGCTGGGAACAGACCCGAGTGCTATTTGCACTGTTTATGGCCACAATAGCACAATAGTGGTGTTCTTACCCTGAATTAACACTTAATGCTAGAATTTGAAACTCAATGTGAATCAACTCCTTTTAGGAAGTTGTATTGAACCCCAGTCGGCCTTACAAGAAAAACACTCTGCTTTTGAGAAACAGGCACTCTTGCACTCTACTGTGTTTCCTATAGGGCCAGTACAGTGAGCTAGCTCAGAACAAAAGAACTGTGCTTCCTACACAAACGGGGCATATCTAGTTCAACTCAGTACTGGAAACTGAGTAAAACAGGAGCTTCTCTTCAGTCCAATACACTGTATTTGCTGGGAACAGACGCGAGTGCTATTTGCACTGTTTATGGCCACAATAGCACAATAGTGGTGTTCTTACCCTGAATTAACACTTAATGCTAGAACTTGAAACTCAATGTGAATCAACTCCGTTTAGGAAGTTGTATTGAACCCCAGTCGGCCTTACAAGAAAAACACTCTGCTTTTGAGAAACAGGCACTCTTGCACTCTACTGTGTTTTCTATAGGGCCAGTACAGTGAGCTAGCTCAGAACAAAAGAACTGTGCTTCCTACACAAACGGGGCATATCTAGTTCAACTCAATATTGGAAACTGAGTAAAACAGGAGCTTCTCTTCAGTCCAATACACTGTATTTGCTGGGAACAGACGCGAGTGCTATTTGCACTGTTTATGGTCAGAATAGCACAATAGTGGTGTTCTTACCCTGAATTAACACTTAATGCTAGAACTTGAAACTCAATGTGAATCAACTCCGTTTAGGAAGTTGTATTGATCCCCAGTCGGCCTTACAAGAAAAACACTCTGCTTTTGAGAAACAGGCACTCTTGCAATCTACTGTGTTTCCTATATGGGCCAGTACAGTGAGCTAGCTCAGAACAAAACAACTGTGCTTCCTACACAAACGGGGCATATCTAGTTCAACTCAGTATTGGAAACTGAGTAAAACAGGAGCTTCTCTTCAGTCCAATACACTGTATTTGCTGGGAACAGACGCGATTGCTAAATGCACTGTTTACGGCCAGAATAGCACAATAGTGGTGTTCTTACCCTGAATTAACACTTAATGCTAGAACTTGAAACTGAATGTGAATCAACTACGTTTAGGAAGTTGTTTTGAACCCCAGTCGGCCTTACAAGAAAAACACTCTGCTTTTGAGAAACAGGCACTCTTGCACTCTACTGTGTTTCCTATAGGGCCAGTACAGTGAGCTAGCTCAGAACAAAACAACTGTGCTTCCTACACAAACGGGGCATATCTAGTTCAACTCAGTATTGGAAACTGAGTAAAACAGGAGCTTCTCTTCAGTCCAATACACTGTATTTGCAGGGAACAGACGCGAGTGCTATTTGCACTGTTTATGGCCACAATAGCACAATAGTGGTGTTCTTACCCTGAATTAACACTTAATGCTAGAATTTGAAACTCAATGTGAATCAACTCCTTTTAGGAAGTTGTATTGAACCCCAGTCGGCCTTACAAGAAAAACACTCTGCTTTTGAGAAACAGGCACTCTTGCACTCTACTGTGTTTCCTATAGGGCCAGTACAATGAGCTAGCTCAGAACAAAACAACTGTGCTTCCTACACAAACGGGGCATATCTAGTTCAACTCAGTATTGGAAACTGAGTAAAACAGGAGCTTCTCTTCAGTCCAATACACTGTATTTGCTGGGAACAGACGCGAGTGCTATTTGCACTGTTTATGGCCACAATAGCACAATAGTGGTGTTCTTACCCTGAATTAACACTTAATGCTAGAACTTGAAACTCAATGTGAATCAACTCCGTTTAGGAAGTTGTATTGAACCCCAGTCGGCCTTACAAGAAAAACACTCTGCTTTTGAGAAACAGGCACTCTTGCACTCTACTGTGTTTTCTATAGGGCCAGTACAGTGAGCTAGCTCAGAACAAAAGAACTGTGCTTCCTACACAAACGGGGCATATCTAGTTCAACTCAATATTGGAAACTGAGTAAAACAGGAGCTTCTCTTCAGTCCAATACACTGTATTTGCTGGGAACAGACGCGAGTGCTATTTGCACTGTTTATGGTCAGAATAGCACAATAGTGGTGTTCTTACCCTGAATTAACACTTAATGCTAGAACTTGAAACTCAATGTGAATCAACTCCGTTTAGGAAGTTGTATTGATCCCCAGTCGGCCTTACAAGAAAAACACTCTGCTTTTGAGAAACAGGCACTCTTGCAATCTACTGTGTTTCCTATATGGGCCAGTACAGTGAGCGAGCTCAGAACAAAACAACTGTGCTTCCTACACAAACGGGGCATATCTAGTTCAACTCAGTATTGGAAACTGAGTAAAACAGGAGCTTCTCTTCAGTCCAATACACTGTATTTGCTGGGAACAGACGCGATTGCTAAATGCACTGTTTACGGCCAGAATAGCACAATAGTGGTGTTCTTATCCTGAATTAACACTTAATGCTAGAAGTTGAAACTCAATGTGAATCAACTCCGTTTAGGAAGTTGTATTGAACCCCAGTCGGCCTTACAAGAAAAACACACTGCTTTTGAGAAACAGGCACTCTTGCACTCTACTGTGTTTCCTATCGGGCCAGTACAGTGAGCTAGGTCAGAACAAAACAACTGTGCTTCCTACACAACCGGGCATATCTAGTTCAACTCAGTATTGGAAACTGAGTAAAACAGGAGCTTCTCTTCAGTCCAATACACTGTATTTGCTGGGAACAGACGCTAGTGCTATTTGCACTGTTTATGGCCAGAATATCACAATAGTGGTATTCTTACCCTGAATTAACACTTAATGCTAGAATTTGAAACTCAATGTGAATCAACTCCGTTTAGGAAGTTGTATTGAACCCCAGTCGGCCTTACAAAAAATACACTCTGCTTTTGAGAAACAGGCACTCTTGCACTCTACTGTGTTTCCTATAGGGCCAGTACAGAGAGCTAGCTCAGAACAAAAGAACTGTGCTTCCTACACAAACGGGGCATATCTAGTTCAACTCAGTATTGGAAACTGAGTAAAACAGGAACTTCTCTTCAGTCCAATACACTGTATTTGCTGGGAACAGACGCGAGTGCTATTTGCACTGTTTATGGCCAGAATAGCACAATAGTGGTGTTCTTACCCTGAATTAACACTTAATGCTAGAACTTGAAACTGAATGTGAATCAACTACGTTTAGGAAGTTGTTTTGAACCCCAGTCGGCCTTACAAGAAAAACACTCTGCTTTTGAGAAACAGGCACTCTTGCACTCTACTGTGTTTCCTATAGGGCCAGTACAGTGAGCTAGCTCAGAACAAAAGAACTGTGCTTCCTACACAAACGGGGCATATCTAGTTCAACTCAGTATTGGAAACTGAGTAAAACAGGAGCTTCTCTTCAGTCCAATACACTGTATTTGCAGGGAACAGACGCGAGTGCTATTTGCACTGTTTATGGCCAGAATAGCACAATAGTGGTGTTCTTACCCTGAATTAACACTTAATGCTAGAATTTGAAACTCAATGTGAATCAACTCCTTTTAGGAAGTTGTATTGAACCCCAGTCGGCCTTACAAGAAAAACACTCTGCTTTTGAGAAACAGGCACTCTTGCACTCTACTGTGTTTCCTATAGGGCCAGTACAATGAGCTAGCTCAGAACAAAACAACTGTGCTTCCTACACAAACGGGGCATATCTAGTTCAACTCAGTATTGGAAACTGAGTAAAACAGGAGCTTCTCTTCAGTCCAATACACTGTATTTGCTGGGAACAGACGCGAGTGCTATTTGCACTGTTTATGGCCACAATAGCACAATAGTGGTGTTCTTACCCTGAATTAACACTTAATGCTAGAACTTGAACCTCAATGTGAATCAACTCCGTTTAGGAAGTTGTATTGAACCCCAGTCGGCCTTAAAAGAAAAACACTCTGCTTTTGAGAAACAGGCACTCTTGCACTCTACTGTGTTTCCTATATGGGCCAGTACAGTGAGCTAGCTCAGAACAAAAGAACTGTGCTTCCTACACAAACGGGGCATATCTAGTTCAACTCAGTATTGGAAACTGAGTACAACAGGAGCTTCTCTTCAGTCCAATACACTGTATTTGCTGGGAACAGACGCAAGTGCTATTTGCACTGTTTATGGTCAGAATAGCACAATAGTGGTGTTCTTACCCTGAATTAACACTTAATGCTAGAACTTGAAACGCAATGTGAATCAACTCCGTTTAGGAAGTTGTATTGATCCCCAGTCGGCCTTACAAGAAAAACACTCTGCTTTTGAGAAACAGGCACTCTTGCAATCTACTGTGTTTCCTATATGGGCCAGTACAGTGAGCTAGCTCAGAACAAAAGAACTGTGCTTCCTACACAAACGGGGCATATCTAGTTCAACTCATTATTGGAAACTGAGTAAAACAGGAGCTTCTCTTCAGTCCAATACACTGTATTTGCTGGGAACAGATGCGAGTGCTAAATTCCCTGTTTACGGCCAGAATAGCACAATAGTGGTGTTCTTACCTTGAATTAACACTTAATGCTAGAACTTGAAACTCAATGTGAATCAACTCCGTTTAGGAAGTTGTATTGAACCCCAGTCGGCCTTACAAGAAAAACACTCTGCTTTTGAGAAACAGGCACTCTTGCACTCTACTGTGTTTTCTATAGGGCCAGTACAGTGAGCTAGCTCAGAACAAAAGAAGTGTGCTTCCTACACAAACGGGCATATCTAGTTCAACTCAGTATTGGAAACTGAGTAAAACAGGAGCTTCTCTTCAGTCCAATACACTGTATTTGCTGGGAACAGACGCTAGTGCTATTTGCACTGTTTATGGCCAGAATATCACAATAGTGGTATTCTTACCCTGAATTAACACTTAATGCTAGAATTTGAAACTCAATGTGAATCAACTCCGTTTAGGAAGTTGTATTGAACCCCAGTCGGCCTTACAAGAAAAACACTCTGCTTTTGAGAAACAGGCACTCTTGCACTCTACTGTGTTTTCTATAGGGCCAGTACAGTGAGCTAACTCAGAACAAAAGAACTGTGCTTCCTACACAAACGGGGCATATCTAGTTCAACTCAGTATTTGAAACTGAGTAAAACAGGAGCTTCTCTTCAGTCCAATACACTGTATTTGCTGGGAACCGACGCGAGTGCTATTTGCACTGTTTATGGTCAGAATAGCACAATAGTGGTGTTCTTACCCTGAATTAACACTTAATGCTAGAACTTGAAACTCAATGTGAATCAACTCCGTTTAGGAAGTTGTATTGATCCCCAGTCGGCCTTACAAGAAAAACACTCTGCTTTTGAGAAACAGGCACTCTTGCAATCTACTGTGTTGCCTATAGGGCCAGTACAGTGAGCTAGCTCAGAACAAAACAACTGTGCTTCCTACACAAACGGGGCATATCTAGTTCAACTCAGTATTGGAAACTGAGTAAAACAGGAGCCTCTCTTCAGTCCAATACACTGTATTTGCTGGGAACAGACGCGAGTGCTAAATGCACTGTTTACGGCCAGAATAGCACAATAGTGGTGTTCTTATCCTGAATTAACACTTAATGCTATAAGTTGAAACTAAATGTGAATCAACTCCGTTTAGGAAGTTGTATTGAACCCCAGTCGGCCTTACAAGAAAAACACTCTGCTTTTGAGAAACAGGCACTCTTGCACTCTAATGTGTTTCCTATCGGGCCAGTACAGTGAGCTAGGTCAGAACAAAACAACTGTGCTTCCTGCACAACCGGGCATATCTAGTTCAACTCAGTATTGGAAACTGAGTAAAACAGGAGCTTCTCTTCAGTCCAATACACTGTATTTGCTGGGAACAGACGCTAGTGCTATTTGCACTGTTTATGGCCAGAATATCACAATAGTGGTATTCTTACCCTGAATTAACACTTAATGCTAGAATTTGAAACTCAATGTGAATCAACTCCATTTAGGAAGTTGTATTGAACCCCAGTCGGCCTTACAAGAAAAACACTCTGCTTTTGAGAAACAGGCACTCTTGCACTCTACTGTTTTTCCTATAGGGCCAGTACAGTGAGCTAGCTCAGAACAAAAGAACTGTGCTTTCTACACAAACGGAGCATATCTAGTTCAACTCAGTATTGGAAACTGAGTAAAACAGGAACTTCTCTTCAGTCCAATACACTGTATTTGCTGGGAACAGACGCGAGTGCTATTTGCACTGTTTATGGCCAGAATAGCACAATAGTGGTGTTCTTACCCTGAATTAACACTTAATGCTAGAACTTGAAACTGAATGTGAATCAACTACGTTTAGGAAGTTGTTTTGAACCCCAGAAGGCCTTACAAGAAAAACACTCTGCTTTTGAGAAACAGGCACTCTTGCACTCTACTGTGTTTCCTATAGGGCCAGTACAGTGAGCTAGCTCAGAACAAAAGAACTGTGCTTCCTACACAAACGGGGCATATCTAGTTCAACTGAGTATTGGAAACTGAGTAAAACAGGAGCTTCTCTTCAGTCCAATACACTGTATTTGCTGGGAACAGAAGCAGGTGCTATTTGCACTGTTTATGGCCAGAATAGCACAATAGTGGTGTTCTTACCCTGAATTAACACTTAATGCTAGAACTTGAAACTGAATGTGAATCAACTCCGTTTAGGAAGTTCTATTGAACCCCAGTCGGCCTTACAAGAAAAACACTCTGCTTTTGAGAAACAGGCACTCTTTCTCTCTACTGTGTTTCCTATAGGGCCAGTACAGTGAGCTAGCTCAGAACAAAACAACTGTGCTTCCTACACAACCGGGCATATCTAGTTCAACTCAGTATTGGAAACTGAGTAAAACAGGAGCTTCTCTTCAGTCCAATACACTGTATTTGCTGGGAACAGACGCTAGTGCTATTTGCACTGTTTATGGCCAGAATATCACAATAGTGGTATTCTTACCCTGAATTAACACTTAATGCTAGAATTTGAAACTCAATGTGAATCAACTCCGTTTAGGAAGTTGTATTGAACCCCAGTCGGCCTTACAAAAAAAACACTCTGCTTTTGAGAAACAGGCACTCTTGCACTCTACTGTGTTTCCTATAGGGCCAGTACAGAGAGCTAGCTCAGAACAAAAGAACTGTGCTTTCTACACAAACGGGGCATATCTAGTTCAACTCAGTATTGGAAACTGAGTAAAACAGGAACTTCTCTTCAGTCCAATACACTGTATTTGCTGGGAACAGACGCGAGTGCTATTTGCACTGTTTATGGCCAGAATAGCACAATAGTGGTGTTCTTACCCTGAATTAACACTTAATGCTAGAACTTGAAACTGAATGTGAATCAACTACGTTTAGGAAGTTGTTTTGAACCCCAGTCGGCCTTACAAGAAAAACACTCTGCTTTTGAGAAACAGGCACTCTTGCACTCTACTGTGTTTCCTATAGGGCCAGTACAGTGAGCTAGCTCAGAACAAAACAACTGTGCTTCCTACACAAACGGGGCATATCTAGTTCAACTCAGTATTGGAAACTGAGTAAAACAGGAGCTTCTCTTCAGTCCAATACACTGTTTTTGCTGGGAACAGACGCGAGTGCTATTTGCACTGTTTATGGCCACAATAGCACAATAGTGGTGTTCTTACCCTGAATTAACACTTAATGCTAGAACTTGAAACTCAATGTGAATCAACTCCGTTTAGGAAGTTGTATTGAACCCCAGTCGGCCTTACAAGAAAAACACTCTGCTTTTGAGAAACAGGCACTCTTGCACTCTACTGTTTTTCCTATAGGGCCAGTACAGTGAGCTAGCTCAGAACAAAACAACTGTGCTTCCTACACAAACGGGGCATATCTAGTTCATCTCAGTATTGGAAACTGAGTAAAACAGGAGCTTCTCTTCAGTCCAATACACTGTATTTGCTGGGAACATACGCGAGTGCTATTTGCACTGTTTATGGCCAAAATAGCACAATAGTGGTGTTCTTACCCTGAATTAACACTTAATGCTAGAATTTGAAACTCAATGTGAATCAACTCCGTTTAGGAAGTTGTATTGAACCCCAGTCAGCCTTACAAGAAAAACACTCTGCTTTTGAGAAACAGGCACTCTTGCACTCTACTGTGTTTTCTATAGGGCCAGTACAGTGAGCTAGCTCAGAACAAAAGAACTGTGCTTCCTACACAAACGGGGCATATCTAGCTCAACTCAGTATTGGAAACTGAGTAAAACAGGAGCTTCTCTTCAGTCCAATACACTGTATTTGCTGGGAGCAGACGCGAGTGCTATTTGCACTGTTTTTGGCAAGAATAGCACAATAGTTGTGTTCTTACCCTGAATTAACACTTAATGCTAGAACTTGAAACTGATGTGAGTCAACTCCATTTAGGAAGTTGTATTGAACTCCAGTCGGCCCTACAAGAAAAACACTCTGCTTTTGAGAAACAGGCACTCTTGCACTCTACTGTGTTTCCTATAGGGCCAGTACAGTGAGCTAGCTCAGAACAAAACAACTGTGCTTCCCCACACAAACGGGGTATATTTAGTTCAACTCAGTATTGGAAACTGAGTAAAACAGGAGCTTCTCTTCAGTCCAATACACTGTATTTGCTGGGAACAGACGCGAGTGCTATTTGCACTGTTTATGGCCAGAATAGCACAATAGTGGTGTTCTTACCCTGAATTAACACTTAATGCTAGAACTTGAAACTCAATGTGAATCAACTCCGTTTAGGAAGTTGTATTGAACCCCAGTCGGCCTTACAAGAAAAACACTCTGCTTTTGAGAAACAGGCACTCTTGCACTCTACTGTGTTTCCTATAGGGCCAGTACAGTGAGCTAGCTCAGAAAAAAAGAACTGTGCTTCCTACACAAACGGGGCATATCTAGTTCAACTCAGTATTGGAAACTGAGTAAAACAGGAGCTTCTCTTCAGTCCAATACACTGTATTTGCTGGCAACAGCCGCGAGTGCTATTTGCACTGTTTATGGCCACAATAGCACAATAGTGGTGTTCTTACCCTGAATTAACACTTAATGCTAGAACTTGAAACTCAATGTGAATCATCTCCGTTTAGGAAGTTGTATTGAACCCCAGTCATCCTTACAAGAAAAAAACTCTGCTTTTGAAAAACAGGCACTCTTGCAATCTACTGTATTTCCTATAGGGCCAGTACAGTGAGCTAGCTCAGAACAAAAGAACTGTGCTTCCTACACAAACTGGGCATATCTAGTTCAACTCAGTATTGGAAACTGAGTAAAACAGGAGCTTCTCTTCAGTCCAATACACTGTATTTGCTGGGAACAGACGCGAGTGCTATTTGCACTGTTTATGGCCAGAATAGCACAATAGTGGTGTTCTTACCCTGAATTAACTCTTAATTCTAGAAGTTGAAACTCAATGTGAATCAACTCTGTTTAGGAAGTTGTATTGAACCCCAGTCGGCCTTACAAGAAAAACACTCTGCTTTTGAGAAACAGGCACTCTTGCACTCTACTGTGTTTCCTATAGGGCCAGTACAGTGAGCTAGCTCAGAACAAAAGAACTGTGCTTTCTACACAAACGGGGCATATCTAGTTCAACTCAGTATTGGAAACTGAGTAAAACAGGAGCTTCTCTTCAGTCCAATACACTGTATTTGCTGGGAACAGACGCGAGTGCTATTTGCACTGTTTATGGCCAGAATAGCACAATAGTGGTGTTCTTACCCTGAATTTACACTTAATGCTAGAACTTGAAACTCAATGTGAATCAACTCCATTTAGGAAGTTGTATTGAACTCCAGTCGGCCCTACAAGAAAAACAGTCTGCTTTTGAGAAACAGGCACTCTTGCACTCTACTGTGTTTCCTATAGGGCCAGTACAGTGAGCTAGCTCAGAACAAAACAACTGTGCTTCCTACACAAACGGGGCATATCTAGTTCAACTCAGTATTGGAAACTGAGTAAAACAGGAGCTTCTCTTCAGTCCAATACACTGTATTTGCTGGGAACAGACGCGAGTGCTATTTGCACTGTTTATGGCCACAATAGCACAATAGTGGTGTTCTTACCCTGAATTAACACTTAATGCTAGAACTTGAAACTCAATGTGAATCAACTCCGTTTAGGAAGTTGTATTGAACCCCAGTCGGCCTTACAAGAAAAACACTCTGCTTTTGAGAAACAGGCATTCTTGCACTCTACTGTGTTTCCTATAGGGCCAGTACAGTGAGCTAGCTTAGAACAAAAGAACTGTGCTTCCTACACAAACGGGGCATATCTAGTTCAACTCAGTATTGGAAACTGAGTAAAACAGGAGCTTCTCTTCAGTCCAATACACTGTATTTGCTGGGAACAGACGCGAGTGCTATTTGCACTGTTTATGGTCAGAATAGCACAATAGTGGTGTTCTTACCCTGAATTAACACTTAATGCTAGAACTTGAAACTCAATGTGAATCAACTCCGTTTAGGAAGTTGTATTGATCCCCAGTCGGCCTTACAAGAAAAACACTCTGCTTTTGACAAACAGGCACTCTTGCAATCTACTGTGTTTCCTATATGGGCCAGTACAGTGAGCTAGCTCAGAACAAAAGAACTGTGCTTCCTACACAAACGGGGCATATCTAGTTCAACTCAGTATTGGAAACTGAGTAAAACAGGAGCTTCTCTTCAGTCCAATACACTGTATTTGCTGGGAACAGACGCGAGTGCTAAATGCACTGTTTTTTCGGCCAGAATAGCACAATAGTGGTGTTCTTATCCTGAATTAACACTTAATGCTAGAAGTTGAAACTCAATGTGAATCAACTCCGTTTAGCAAGTTGTATTGAACCCCAGTCGGCCTTACAAGAAAAACACACTGCTTTTGAGAAACAGGCACTCTTGCACTCTACTGTGTTTCCTATCGGGCCAGTACAGTGAGCTAGGTCAGAACAAAACAACTGTGCTTCCTACACAACCGGGCATATCTAGTTCAACTCAGTATTGGAAACTGAGTAAAACAGGAGCTTCTCTTCAGTCCAATACACTGTATTTGCTGGGAACAGAAGCTAGTGCTATTTGCACTGTTTATGGCCAGAATATCACAATAGTGGTATTCTTACCCTGAATTAACACTTAATGCTAGAATTTGAAACTCAATTTGAATCAACTCCGTTTAGCAAGTTGTATTGAACCCCAGTCGGCCTTACAAAAAAAACACTCTGCTTTTGAGAAACAGGCACTCTTGCACTCTACTGTGTTTCCTATAGGGCCAGAACAGAGAGCTAGCTCAGAACAAAAGAACTGCGCTTTCTACACAAACGGGGCATATCTAGTTCAACTCAGTATTGGAAACTGAGTAAAACAGGAACTTCTCTTCAGTCCAATACACTGTATTTGCTGGGAACAGACGCGAGTGCTATTTGCACTGTTTATGGCCAGAATAGCACAATAGTGGTGTTCTTACCCTGAATTAACACTTAATGCTAGAACTTGAAACTGAATGTGAATCAACTACGTTTAGGAAGTTGTTTTGAACCCCAGTCGGCCTTACAAGAAAAACACTCTGCTTTTGAGAAACAGGCACTCTTGCACTCTACTGTGTTTCCTATAGGGCCAGTACAGTGAGCTAGCTCAGAACAAAACAACTGTGCTTCCTACACAAACGGGGCATATCTAGTTCAACTCAGTATTGGAAACTGAGTAAAACAGGAGCTTCTCTTCAGTCCAATACACTGTATTTGCTGGGAACAGACGCGAGTGCTATTTGCACTGTTTATGGCCACAATAGCACAATAGTGGTGTTCTTACCCTGAATTAACACTTAATGCTAGAATTTGAAACTCAATGTGAATCAACTCCTTTTAGGAAGTTGTATTGAACCCCAGTCGGCCTTACAAGAAAAACACTCTGCTTTTGAGAAACAGGCACTCTTGCACTCTACTGTGTTTCCTATAGGGCCAGTACAGTGAGCTAGCTCAGAACAAAAGAACTGTGCTTCCTACACAAACGGGGCATATCTAGTTCAACTCAGTATTGGAAACTGAGTAAAACAGGAGCTTCTCTTCAGTCCAATACACTGTATTTGCTGGGAACAGACGCGAGTGCTATTTGCACTGTTTATGGCCACAATAGCACAATAGTGGTGTTCTTACCCTGAATTAACACTTAATGCTAGAACTTGAAACTCAATGTGAATCATCTCCGTTTAGGAAGTTGTATTGAACCCCAGTCATCCTTACAAGAAAAAAACTCTGCTTTTGAAAAACAGGCACTCTTGCAATCTACTGTATTTCCTATAGGGCCAGTACAGTGAGCTAGCTCAGAACAAAAGAACTGTGCTTCCTACACAAACTGGGCATATCTAGTTCAACTCAGTATTGGAAACTGAGTAAAACAGGAGCTTCTCTTCAGTCCAATACACTGTATTTGCTGGGAACAGACGCGAGTGCTATTTGCACTGTTTATGGCCAGAATAGCACAATAGTGGTGTTCTTACCCTGAATTAACTCTTAATTCTAGAAGTTGAAACTCAATGTGAATCAACTCTGTTTAGGAAGTTGTATTGAACCCCAGTCGGCCTTACAAGAAAAACACTCTGCTTTTGAGAAACAGGCACTCTTGCACTCTACTGTGTTTCCTATAGGGCCAGTACAGTGAGCTAGCTCAGAACAAAAGAACTGTGCTTTCTACACAAACGGGGCATATCTAGTTCAACTCAGTATTGGAAACTGAGTAAAACAGGAGCTTCTCTTCAGTCCAATACACTGTATTTGCTGGGAACAGACGCGAGTGCTATTTGCACTGTTTATGGCCAGAATAGCACAATAGTGGTGTTCTTACCCTGAATTTACACTTAATGCTAGAACTTGAAACTCAATGTGAATCAACTCCATTTAGGAAGTTGTATTGAACTCCAGTCGGCCCTACAAGAAAAACAGTCTGCTTTTGAGAAACAGGCACTCTTGCACTCTACTGTGTTTCCTATAGGGCCAGTACAGTGAGCTAGCTCAGAACAAAACAACTGTGCTTCCTACACAAACGGGGCATATCTAGTTCAACTCAGTATTGGAAACTGAGTAAAACAGGAGCTTCTCTTCAGTCCAATACACTGTATTTGCTGGGAACAGACGCGAGTGCTATTTGCACTGTTTATGGCCACAATAGCACAATAGTGGTGTTCTTACCCTGAATTAACACTTAATGCTAGAACTTGAAACTCAATGTGAATCAACTCCGTTTAGGAAGTTGTATTGAACCCCAGTCGGCCTTACAAGAAAAACACTCTGCTTTTGAGAAACAGGCATTCTTGCACTCTACTGTGTTTCCTATAGGGCCAGTACAGTGAGCTAGCTTAGAACAAAAGAACTGTGCTTCCTACACAAACGGGGCATATCTAGTTCAACTCAGTATTGGAAACTGAGTAAAACAGGAGCTTCTCTTCAGTCCAATACACTGTATTTGCTGGGAACAGACGCGAGTGCTATTTGCACTGTTTATGGTCAGAATAGCACAATAGTGGTGTTCTTACCCTGAATTAACACTTAATGCTAGAACTTGAAACTCAATGTGAATCAACTCCGTTTAGGAAGTTGTATTGATCCCCAGTCGGCCTTACAAGAAAAACACTCTGCTTTTGACAAACAGGCACTCTTGCAATCTACTGTGTTTCCTATATGGGCCAGTACAGTGAGCTAGCTCAGAACAAAAGAACTGTGCTTCCTACACAAACGGGGCATATCTAGTTCAACTCAGTATTGGAAACTGAGTAAAACAGGAGCTTCTCTTCAGTCCAATACACTGTATTTGCTGGGAACAGACGCGAGTGCTAAATGCACTGTTTTTTCGGCCAGAATAGCACAATAGTGGTGTTCTTATCCTGAATTAACACTTAATGCTAGAAGTTGAAACTCAATGTGAATCAACTCCGTTTAGCAAGTTGTATTGAACCCCAGTCGGCCTTACAAGAAAAACACACTGCTTTTGAGAAACAGGCACTCTTGCACTCTACTGTGTTTCCTATCGGGCCAGTACAGTGAGCTAGGTCAGAACAAAACAACTGTGCTTCCTACACAACCGGGCATATCTAGTTCAACTCAGTATTGGAAACTGAGTAAAACAGGAGCTTCTCTTCAGTCCAATACACTGTATTTGCTGGGAACAGAAGCTAGTGCTATTTGCACTGTTTATGGCCAGAATATCACAATAGTGGTATTCTTACCCTGAATTAACACTTAATGCTAGAATTTGAAACTCAATTTGAATCAACTCCGTTTAGGAAGTTGTATTGAACCCCAGTCGGCCTTACAAAAAAAACACTCTGCTTTTGAGAAACAGGCAATCTTGCACTCTACTGTGTTTCCTATAGGGCCAGAACAGAGAGCTAGCTCAGAACAAAAGAACTGCGCTTTCTACACAAACGGGGCATATCTAGTTCAACTCAGTATTGGAAACTGAGTAAAACAGGAACTTCTCTTCAGTCCAATACACTGTATTTGCTGGGAACAGACGCGAGTGCTATTTGCACTGTTTATGGCCAGAATAGCACAATAGTGGTGTTCTTACCCTGAATTAACACTTAATGCTAGAACTTGAAACTGAATGTGAATCAACTACGTTTAGGAAGTTGTTTTGAACCCCAGTCGGCCTTACAAGAAAAACACTCTGCTTTTGAGAAACAGGCACTCTTGCACTCTACTGTGTTTCCTATAGGGCCAGTACAGTGAGCTAGCTCAGAACAAAACAACTGTGCTTCCTACACAAACGGGGCATATCTAGTTCAACTCAGTATTGGAAACTGAGTAAAACAGGAGCTTCTCTTCAGTCCAATACACTGTATTTGCTGGGAACAGACGCGAGTGCTATTTGCACTGTTTATGGCCACAATAGCACAATAGTGGTGTTCTTACCCTGAATTAACACTTAATGCTAGAATTTGAAACTCAATGTGAATCAACTCCTTTTAGGAAGTTGTATTGAACCCCAGTCGGCCTTACAAGAAAAACACTCTGCTTTTGACAAACAGGCACTCTTGCACTCTACTGTGTTTCCTATAGGGCCAGTACAGTGAGCTAGCTCAGAACAAAAGAACTGTGCTTCCTACACAAACGGGGCATATCTAGTTCAACTCAGTATTGGAAACTGAGTAAAACAGGAGCTTCTCTTCAGTCCAATACACTGTATTTGCTGGGAACAGACGCGAGTGCTATTTGCACTGTTTATGGCCACAATAGCACAATAGTGGTGTTCTTACCCTGAATTAACACTTAATGCTAGAACTTGAAACTCAATGTGAATCAACTCCGTTTAGGAAGTTGTATTGAACCCCAGTCGGCCTTACAAGAAAAACACTCTGCTTTTGAGAAACAGGCACTCTTGCACTCTACTGTGTTTTCTATAGGGCCAGTACAGTGAGCTAGCTCAGAACAAAAGAACTGTGCTTCCTACACAAACGGGGCATATCTAGTTCAACTCAATATTGGAAACTGAGTAAAACAGGAGCTTCTCTTCAGTCCAATACACTGTATTTGCTGGGAACAGACGCGAGTGCTATTTGCACTGTTTATGGTCAGAATAGCACAATAGTGGTGTTCTTACCCTGAATTAACACTTAATGCTAGAACTTGAAACTCAATGTGAATCAACTCCGTTTAGGAAGTTGTATTGATCCCCAGTCGGCCTTACAAGAAAAACACTCTGCTTTTGAGAAACAGGCACTCTTGCAATCTACTGTGTTTCCTATATGGGCCAGTACAGTGAGCTAGCTCAGAACAAAAGAACTGTGCTTCCTACACAAACGGGGCATATCTAGTTCAACTCAGTATTGGAAACTGAGTAAAACAGGAGCTTCTCTTCAGTCCAATACTCTGTATTTGCTGGGAACAGACGCTAGTGCTATTTGCACTGTTTATGGCCAGAATATCACAATAGTGGTATTCTTACTCTGAATTAACACTTAATGCTAGAATTTGAAACTCAATGTGAATCAACTCCGTTTAGGAAGTTGTATTGAACCCCAGTCGGCCTTACAAAAAAAACACTCTGCTTTTGAGAAACAGGCACTCTTGCACTCTACTGTGTTTCCTATAGGGCCAGTACAGAGAGCTAGCTCAGAACAAAAGAACTGTGCTTCCTACACAAACGGGGCATATCTAGTTCAACTCAGTATTGGAAACTGAGTAAAACAGGAACTTCTCTTCAGTCCAATACACTGTATTTGCTGGGAACAGACGCGAGTGCTATTTGCACTGTTTATGGCCAGAATAGCACAATAGTGGTGTTCTTACCCTGAATTAACACTTAATGCTAGAACTTGAAACTCAATGTGAATCAACTACGTTTAGGAAGTTGTTTTGAACCCCAGTCGGCCTTACAAGAAAAACACTCTGCTTTTGAGAAACAGGCACTCTTGCACTCTACTGTGTTTCCTATAGGGCCAGTACAGTGAGCTAGCTCAGAACAAAACAACTGTGCTTCCTACACAAACGGGGCATATCTAGTTCAACTCAGTATTGGAAACTGAGTAAAACAGGAGCTTCTCTTCAGTCCAATACACTGTATTTGCAGGGAACAGACGCGAGTGCTATTTGCACTGTTTATGGCCACAATAGCACAATAGTGGTGTTCTTACCCTGAATTAACACTTAATGCTAGAATTTGAAACTCAATGTGAATCAACTCCTTTTAGGAAGTTGTATTGAACCCCAGTCGGCCTTACAAGAAAAACACTCTGCTTTTGAGAAACAGGCACTCTTGCACTCTACTGTGTTTCCTATAGGGCCAGTACAATGAGCTAGCTCAGAACAAAACAACTGTGCTTCCTACACAAACGGGGCATATCTAGTTCAACTCAGTATTGGAAACTGAGTAAAACAGGAGCTTCTCTTCAGTCCAATACACTGTATTTGCTGGGAACAGACGCGAGTGCTATTTGCACTGTTTATGGCCACAATAGCACAATAGTGGTGTTCTTACCCTGAATTAACACTTAATGCTAGAACTTGAAACTCAATGTGAATCAACTCCGTTTAGGAAGTTGTATTGAACCCCAGTCGGCCTTACAAGAAAAACACTCTGATTTTGAGAAACAGGCACTCTTGCACTCTACTGTGTTTTCTATAGGGCCAGTACAGTGAGCTAGCTCAGAACAAAAGAACTGTGCTTCCTACACAAACGGGGCATATCTAGTTCAACTCAGTATTGGAAACTGAGTACAACAGGAGCTTCTCTTCAGTCCAATACACTGTATTTGCTGGGAACAGACGCGAGTGCTATTTGCACTGTTTATGGTCAGAATAGCACAATAGTGGTGTTCTTACCCTGAATTAACACTTAATGCTAGAACTTGAAACTCAATGTGAATCAACTCCGTTTAGGAAGTTGTATTGATCCCCAGTCGGCCTTACAAGAAAAACACTCTGCTTTTGAGAAACAGGCACTCTTGCAATCTACTGTGTTTCCTATATGGGCCAGTACAGTGAGCTAGCTCAGAACAAAAGAACTGTGCTTCCTACACAAACGGGGATATCTAGTTCAACTCATTATTGGAAACTGAGTAAAACAGGAGCTTCTCTTCAGTCCAATACACTGTATTTGCTGGGAACAGATGCGAGTGCTAAATTCCCTGTTTACGGCCAGAATAGCACAATAGTGGTGTTCTTACCTTGAATTAACACTTAATGCTAGAACTTGAAACTCAATGTGAATCAACTCCGTTTAGGAAGTTGTATTGAACCCCAGTCGGCCTTACAAGAAAAACACTCTGCTTTTGAGAAACAGGCACTCTTGCACTCTACTGTGTTTTCTATACGGCCAGTACAGTGAGCTAGCTCAGAACAAAAGAACTGTGCTTCCTACACAAACGGGCATATCTAGTTCAACTCAGTATTGGAAACTGAGTAAAACAGGAGCTTCTCTTCAGTCCAATACACTGTATTTGCTGGGAACAGACGCGAGTGCTATTTGCACTGTTTATGGTCAGAATAGCACAATAGTTGTGTTCTTACCCTGAATTAACACTTAATGCTAGAACTTGAAACTCAATGTGAATCAACTCCGTTTAGGAAGTTGTATTGAACCCCAGTCGGCCTTACAAGAAAAACACTCTGCTTTTGAGAAACAGGCACTCTTGCACTCTACTGTGTTTTCTATAGGGCCAATACAGTGAGCTAGCTCAGAACAAAAGAACTGTGCTTCCTACACAAACGGGGCATATCTAGTTCAACTCAGTATTTGAAACTGAGTAAAACAGGAGCTTCTCTTCAGTCCAATACACTGTATTTGCTGGGAACCGACGCGAGTGCTATTTGCACTGTTTATGGTCAGAATAGCACAATAGTGGTGTTCTTACCCTGAATTAACACTTAATGCTAGAACTTGAAACTCAATGTGAATCAACTCCGTTTAGGAAGTTGTATTGATCCCCAGTCGGCCTTACAAGAAAAACACTCTGCTTTTGAGAAACAGGCACTCTTGCAATCTACTGTGTTTCCTATAGGGCCAGTACAGTGAGCTAGCTCAGAACAAAACAACTGTGCTTCCTACACAAACGGGGCATATCTAGTTCAACTCAGTATTGGAAACTGAGTAAAACAGGAGCCTCTCTTCAGTCCAATACACTGTATTTGCTGGGAACAGACGCGAGTGCTAAATGCACTGTTTACGGCCAGAATAGCACAATAGTGGTGTTCTTAACCTGAATTAACACTTAATGCTATAAGTTGAAACTAAATGTGAATCAACTCCGTTTAGGAAGTTGTATTGAACCCCAGTCGGCCTTACAAGAAAAACACTCTGCTTTTGAGAAACAGGCACTCTTGCACTGTAATGTGTTTCCTATCGGGCCAGTACAGTGAGCTAGGTCAGAACAAAACAACTGTGCTTCCTGCACAACCGGGCATATCTAGTTCAACTCAGTATTGGAAACTGAGTAAAACAGGAGCTTCTCTTCAGTCCAATACACTGTATTTGCTGGGAACAGACGCTAGTGCTATTTGCACTGTTTATGGCCAGAATATCACAATAGTGGTATTCTTACCCTGAATTAACACTTAATGCTAGAATTTGAAACTCAATGTGAATCAACTCCATTTAGGAAGTTGTATTGAACCCCAGTCGGCCTTACAAGAAAAACACTCTGCTTTTGAGAAACAGGCACTCTTGCACTCTACTGTTTTTCCTATAGGGCCAGTAGAGTGAGCTAGCTCAGAACAAAAGAACTGTGCTTTCTACACAAACGGAGCATATCTAGTTCAACTCAGTATTGGAAACTGAGTAAAACAGGAACTTCTCTTCAGTCCAATACACTGTATTTGCTGGGAACAGACGCGAGTGCTATTTGCACTGTTTATGGCCAGAATAGCACAATAGTGGTGTTCTTACCCTGAATTAACACTTAATGCTATAACTTGAAACTGAATGTGAATCAACTACGTTTAGGAAGTTGTTTTGAACCCCAGTCGGCCTTACAAGAAAAACACTCTGCTTTTGAGAAACAGGCACTCTTGCACTCTACTGTGTTTCCTATAGGGCCAGTACAGTGAGCTAGCTCAGAACAAAAGAACTGTGCTTCCTACACAAACGGGGCATATCTAGTTCAACTGAGTATTGGAAACTGAGTAAAACAGGAGCTTCTCTTGAGTACAATACACTGTATTTGCTGGGAACAGACGCGAGTGCTATTTGCACTGTTTTTGGCAAGAATAGCACAATAGTTGTGTTATTACCCTGAATTAACACTTAATGCTAGAACTTGAAACTCAATGTGAATCAACTCCATTTAGGAAGTTGTATTGAACTCCAGTCGGCCCTACAAGAAAAACACTCTGCTTTTGAGAAACAGGCACTCTTGCACTCTACTGTGTTTCCTATAGGGCCAGTACAGTGAGCTAGCTCAGAACAAAACAACTGTGCTTCCCCACACAAACGGGGCATATTTAGTTCAACTCAGTATTGGAAACTGAGTAAAACAGGAGCTTCTCTTCAGTCCAATACACTGTATTTGCTGGGAACAGACGCGAGTGCTATTTGCACTGTTTATGGCCACAATAGCACAATAGTGGTGTTCTTACCCTGAATTAACACTTAATGCTAGAACTTGAAACTGAATGTGAATCAACTACGTTTAGGAAGTTGTATTGAACCCCAGTCGGCCTTACAAGAAAAACACTCTGCTTTTGAGAAACAGGCACTCTTGCACTCTACTGTGTTTCCTATAGGGCCAGTACAGTGAGCTAGCTCAGAACAAAAGAACTGTGCTTCCTACACAAAAGGGGCATATCTAGTTCAACTCAGTATTGGAAACTGAGTAAAACAGGAGCTTCTCTTCAGTCCAATACACTCTATTTGCTGGGAACAGACGCGAGTGCTATTTGCACTGTTTATGGCCACAATAGCACAATAGTGGTGTTCTTACCCTGAATTAACACTTAATGCTAGAACTTGAAACTGAATGTGAATCAACTCCGTTTAGGAAGTTCTATTGAACCCCAGTCGGCCTTACAAGAAAAACACTCTGCTTTTGAGAAACAGGCACTCTTGCACTCTACTGTGTTTCCTATAGGGCCAGTATAGTGAGCTAGCTCAGAACAAAAGAACTGTGCTTCCTACACAAACGGGGCATATCTAGTTCAACTCAGTATTGGAAACTGAGTAAAACAGGAGCTTCTCTTCAGTCCAATACACTCTATTTGCTGGGAACAGACACGAGTGCTATTTGCACTGTTTATGGCCACAATAGCACAATAGTGGTGTTCTTACCCTGAATTAACACTTAATGCTAGAACTTGAAACTGAATGTGAATCAACTCCGTTTAGGAAGTTGTATTGAACCCCAGTCGGCCTTACAAGAAAAACGCTCTGCTTTTGAGAAACAGGCACTCTTGCACTCTACTGTGTTTCCAATAGGGACAGTACATTGAGCTAGCTCAGAACAAAAGAACTGTGCTTCCTACACAAACGGGGCATATCTAGTTCAACTCAGTATTGGAAACTGAGTAAAACAGGAGCTTCTCTTCAGTCCAATACACTGTATTTGCTGGGAACAGACGCAGGTGCTATTTGCACTGTTTATTGCCAGAATAGCACAATAGTGGTGTTCTTACCCTGAATTAACACTTAATGCTAGAACTTAAAACTGAATGTGAATCAACTCCATTTAGGAAGTTGTATTGAACTCCAGTCGGCCCTACAAGAAAAACAGTCTGCTTTTGAGAAACAGGCACTCTTGCACTCTACTGTGTTTCCTATAGGGCCAATACAGTGAGCTAGCTCAGAACAAAACAACTGTGCTTCCTAAACAACCGGGGCATATCTAGTTCAACTCTGTATTGGAAACTGAGTAAAACAGGAGCTTCTCTTCAGTCCAATACACTGTATTTGCTGGGAACAGACGCGAGTGCTATTTGCACTGTTTATGGCCAGAATAGCACAATAGTGGTGTTCTTACCCTGAATTAACACTTAATGCTAGAACTTGAAACTGAATGTGAATCAACTCCGTTTAGGAAGTTGTATTGAACCCCAGTCGGCCTTACAAGAAAAACGCTCTGCTTTTGAGAAACAGGCACTCTTGCACTCTATTGTGTTTTCTAAAGGGCCAGTACAGTGAGCTAGCTCAGAACAAAAGAACTGTGCTTCCTACACAAACGGGGCATATCTAGTTCAACTCACTATTGGAAACTGAGTAAAACAGGAGCTTCTCTTCAGTCGAATACACTGTATTTGCTGGGAACAGACGCGAGTGCTATTTGCAATGTTTATGGCCAGAAGAGCACAATACTGCTGTTCTTACCCTGAATTAACACTTAATGCTAGAACTTGAAACTGAATGTGAATCAACTACGTTTAGGAAGTTGTATTGAACCACAGTGGGCCTTACAAGAAAAACACTCTGCTTTTGAGAAACAGGCACTCTTGCACTCTACTGTGTTTCTTATAGGGCCAGTATAGTGAGCTAGCTCAGAACAAAAGAACTGTGCTTCCTACACAAACGGGGCATATCTAGTTCAACTCAGTATTGGAAACTGAGTAAAACAGGAGCTTCTCTTCAGTCCAATACACTCTATTTGCTATGAACAGACGCGAGTGCTATTTGCACTGTTTATGGCCACAATAGCACAATAGTGGTGTTCTTACCCTGAATTAACACTTAATGCTAGAACTTGAAACTGAATGTGAATCAACTCCTTTTAGGAAGTTGTATTGAACCCCAGTCGGCCTTACAAGAAAAACACTCTGCTTTTGAGAAACAGGCACTCTTGCACTCTACTGTGTTTCCTATAGGGCCAGTATAGTGAGCTAGCTCAGAACAAAAGAACTGTGCTTCCTACACAAACGGGGCATATCTAGTTCAACTCAGTATTGGAAACTGAGTAAAACAGGAGCTTCTCTTCAGTCCAATACACTGTATTTGCTGCGAACAGACGCAGGTGCTATTTGCACTGTTTATGGCCAGAATAGCACAATAGTGGTGTTCTCACCCTGAATTAACACTTAATGCTAGTACTTGAAACTCAATGTGATTCAACTCCATTTAGGAAGTTGTATTGAACCCCAGTCGGCCTTACAAGAAAAACACTCTGCTTTTGAGAAACAGGCACTCTTGCACTCTACTGTGTTTCCTATAGGGCCAGTATAGTGAGCTAGCTCAGAACAAAAGAACTGTGCTTCCCCACACAAACGGGGCATATCTAGTTCAACTCAGTATTTGAAACTGAGTAAAACAGGAGCTTCTCTTCAGTCCAATACACTCTAATTGCTGGGAACAGACGCGAGTGCTATTTGCACTGTTTATGGCCAGAATAGCACAATAGTGGTGTTCTTACCCTGAATTAACACTTAATGCTAGAACTTGAAACTCAATGTGAATTAACTCCGTTTCGGAAGTTGTATTGAACCCCAGTCGGCCTTACAAGAAAAACACTCTGCTTTTGAGAAACAGGCACTCTTGCAATCTACTGTGTTTCCTACAGGGCCAGTACAGTGAGCTAGCTCAGAACAAAAGAACTGTGCTTCCTATACTAACGTGGCATATCTAGCTCAACTCAGTATTGGAAACTGAGTAAAACAGGAGCTTCTCTTCAGTCCAATACACTGTATTTGCTGGGAACAGACACGAGTGCTATTTGCACTGTTTATGGCCAGAATAGCACAATAGTGGTGTTCTTACCCTGAATTAACACTTAATGCTAGAATTTGAAACTGAATGTGAATGAACTCCGTTTAGGAAGTTGTATTGAACCCCAGTCGGCCTTACAAGAAAAACGCTCTGCTTTTGAGAAACAGGCACTCTTGCACTCTACTGTGTTTGCTATAGGGCCAGTACACTGAGCTAGCTCAGAACAAAAGAACTGTGCTTCCTACACAAACGGGGCATATCTAGTTCAACTCAGTATTGGAAACTGAGTAAAACAGGAGCTTCTCTTCAGTCCAATACACTGTATTTGCTGGGAACAGACGCGAGTGCTATTTGCACTGTTTATGGCCAGAATAGCACAAAAGTGGTGTTCTTTCCCTGAATTAACACTTAATGCTAGAACTGGAAACTCAATGTGAATCAACTCCGTTTAGGAAGTTGTATTGAACCCCAGTCGGCCTTACAAGAAAAACACTCTGCTTTTGAGAAACAGGCACTCTTGCACTCTACTGTGTTTCCTATAGGGCCAGTACAGTGAGCTAGCTCAGAACAAAAGAACTGTGCTTCCTACACAAACGGGGCATATCTAGTTCAACTCAGTATTGGAAACTGAGTAAAACAGGAGCTTCTCTTCAGTCCAATACACTGTATTTGCAGGGAACAGACGCGAGTGCTATTTGCACTGTTTATGGCCAGAATAGGACAATACTGCTGTTCTTACCCTGAATTAACACTTAATGCTAGAACTTGAAACTCTATGTGAATTAACTCCGTTTCGGAAGTTGTATTGAACCCCAGTCGGCCTTAAAAGAAAAACACTCAGCTTTTGAGAAACAGGCACTTTTGCAATCTACTGTGTTTCCTACAGGGCCAGTATAGTGAGCTAGCTCAGAACAAAAGAACTGTGCTTCCTATACAAACAGGGCATATCTAGTTCAACTCAGTATTGGAAACTGAGTAAAACAGGAGCTTCTCTTCAGTCCAATACACTGTATTTGCTGGGAACAGACACGAGTGCTATTTGCACTGTTTATGGCCAGAATAGCACAATAGTGGTGTTCTTACCCTGAATTAACACTTAATGCTAGAACTTGAAACTGAATGTGAATCAACTCCGTTTAGGAAGTTGTATTGAACCCCAGTCGGCCTTACAAGAAAAACACACTGCTTTTGAGAAACAGGCACTCTTGCACTCTACTGTGTTTCCTATCGGGCCAGTACAGTGAGCTAGGTCAGAACAAAACAACTGTGCTTCCTACACAACCGGGCATATCTAGTTCAACTCAGTATTGGAAACTGAGTAAAACAGGAGCTTCTCTTCAGTCCAATACACTGTATTTGCTGGGAACAGAAGCTAGTGCTATTTGCACTGTTTATGGCCAGAATATCACAATAGTGGTATTCTTACCCTGAATTAACACTTAATGCTAGAATTTGAAACTCAATTTGAATCAACTCCGTTTAGGAAGTTGTATTGAACCCCAGTCGGCCTTACAAAAAAAACACTCTGCTTTTGAGAAACAGGCACTCTTGCACTCTACTGTGTTTCCTATAGGGCCAGAACAGAGAGCTAGCTCAGAACAAAAGAACTGTGCTTTCTACACAAACGGGGCATATCTAGTTCAACTCAGTATTGGAAACTGAGTAAAACAGGAACTTCTCTTCAGTCCAATACACTGTATTTGCTGGGAACAGACGCGAGTGCTATTTGCACTGTTTATGGCCACAATAGCACAATAGTGGTGTTCTTACCCTGAATTAACACTTAATGCTAGAATTTGAAACTCAATGTGAATCAACTCCTTTTAGGAAGTTGTATTGAACCCCAGTCGGCCTTACAAGAAAAACACTCTGCTTTTGAGAAACAGGCACTCTTGCACTCTACTGTGTTTCCTATAGGGCCAGTACAGTGAGCTAGGTCAGAACAAAACAACTGTGCTTCCTACACAACCGGGCATATCTAGTTCAACTCAGTATTGGAAACTGAGTAAAACAGGAGCTTCTCTTCAGTCCAATACACTGTATTTGCTGGGAACAGAAGCTAGTGCTATTTGCACTGTTTATGGCCAGAATATCACAATAGTGGTATTCTTACCCTGAATTAACACTTAATGCTAGAATTTGAAACTCAATTTGAATCAACTCCGTTTAGGAAGTTGTATTGAACCCCAGTCGGCCTTACAAAAAAAACACTCTGCTTTTGAGAAACAGGCACTCTTGCACTCTACTGTGTTTCCTATAGGGCCAGAACAGAGAGCTAGCTCAGAACAAAAGAACTGTGCTTTCTACACAAACGGGGCATATCTAGTTCAACTCAGTATTGGAAACTGAGTAAAACAGGAACTTCTCTTCAGTCCAATACACTGTATTTGCTGGGAACAGACGCGAGTGCTATTTGCACTGTTTATGGCCAGAATAGCACAATAGTGGTGTTCTTACCCTGAATTAACACTTAATGCTAGAACTTGAAACTGAATGTGAATCAACTACGTTTAGGAAGTTGTTTTGAACCCCAGTCGGCCTTACAAGAAAAACACTCTGCTTTTGAGAAACAGGCACTCTTGCACTCTACTGTGTTTCCTATAGGGCCAGTACAGTGAGCTAGCTCAGAACAAAACAACTGTGCTTCCTACACAAACGGGGCATATCTAGTTCAACTCAGTATTGGAAACTGAGTAAAACAGGAGCTTCTCTTCAGTCCAATACACTGTATTTGCTGGGAACAGACGCGAGTGCTATTTGCACTGTTTATGGCCACAATAGCACAATAGTGGTGTTCTTACCCTGAATTAACACTTAATGCTAGAATTTGAAACTCAATGTGAATCAACTCCTTTTAGGAAGTTGTATTGAACCCCAGTCGGCCTTACAAGAAAAACACTCTGCTTTTGAGAAACAGGCACTCTTGCACTCTACTGTGTTTCCTATAGGGCCAGTACAGTGAGCTAGCTCAGAACAAAAGAACTGTGCTTCCTACACAAACGGGGCATATCTAGTTCAACTCAGTATTGGAAACTGAGTAAAACAGGAGCTTCTCTTCAGTCCAATACACTGTATTTGCTGGGAACAGACGCGAGTGCTATTTGCACTGTTTATGGCCACAATAGCACAATAGTGGTGTTCTTACCCTGAATTAACACTTAAT
Organism: Peromyscus maniculatus bairdii; assembly: GCF_049852395.1. NCBI lineage: Eukaryota > Metazoa > Chordata > Mammalia > Rodentia > Cricetidae > Peromyscus > Peromyscus maniculatus. The sequence goes on from NC_134862.1 coordinate 4,288,909, forward strand.
GCTAGAACTTGAAACTCAATGTGAATCAACTCCGTTTAGGAAGTTGTATTGAACCCCAGTCGGCCTTACAAGAAAAACACTCTGCTTTTGAGAAACAGGCACTCTTGCACTCTACTGTGTTTTCTATAGGGCCAGTACAGTGAGCTAGCTCAGAACAAAAGAACTGTGCTTCCTACACAAACGGGGCATATCTAGTTCAACTCAATATTGGAAACTGAGTAAAACAGGAGCTTCTCGTCAGTCCAATACACTGTATTTGCTGGGAACAGACGCGAGTGCTATTTGCACTGTTTATGGTCAGAATAGCACAATAGTGGTGTTCTTACCCTGAATTAACACTTAATGCTAGAACTTGAAACTCAATGTGAATCAACTCCGTTTAGGAAGTTGTATTGATCCCCAGTCGGCCTTACAAGAAAAACACTCTGCTTTTGAGAAACAGGCACTCTTGCAATCTACTGTGTTTCCTATATGGGCCAGTACAGTGAGCTAGCTCAGAACAAAAGAACTGTGCTTCCTACACAAACGGGGCATATCTAGTTCAACTCAGTATTGGAAACTGAGTAAAACAGGAGCTTCTCTTCAGTCCAATACACTGTATTTGCTGGGAACAGACGCGATTGCTAAATGCACTTTTACGGCCAGAATAGCACAATAGTGGTGTTCTTATCCTGAATTAACACTTAATGCTAGAAGTTGAAACTCAATGTGAATCAACTCCGTTTAGGAAGTTGTATTGAACCCCAGTCGGCCTTACAAGAAAAACACACTGCTTTTGAGAAACAGGCACTCTTGCACTCTACTGTGTTTCCTATCGGGCCAGTGCAGTGAGCTAGGTCAGAACAAAACAACTGTGCTTCCTACACAACCGGGCATATCTAGTTCAACTCAGTATTGGAAACTGAGTAAAACAGGAGCTTCTCTTCAGTCCAATACACTGTATTTGCTGGGAACAGACGCTAGTGCTATTTGCACTGTTTATGGCCAGAATATCACAATAGTGGTATTCTTACCCTGAATTAACACTTAATCCTAGAATTTGAAACTCAATGTGAATCAACTCCGTTTAGGAAGTTGTATTGAACCCCAGGCGGCCTTACAAAAAAAACACTCTGCTTTTGAGAAACAGGCACTCTTGCACTCTACTGTGTTTCCTATAGGGCCAGTACAGAGAGCTAGATCAGAACAAAAGAACTGTGCTTCCTACACAAACGGGGCATATCTAGTTCAACTCAGTATTGGAAACTGAGTAAAACAGGAACTTCTCTTCAGTCCAATACACTGTATTTGCTGGGAACAGACGCGAGTGCTATTTGCACTGTTTATGGCCAGAATAGCACAATAGTGGTGTTCTTACCCTGAATTAACACTTAATGCTAGAACTTGAAACTGAATGTGAATCAACTACGTTTAGGAAGTTGTTTTGAACCCCAGTCGGCCTTACAAGAAAAACACTCTGCTTTTGAGAAACAGGCACTCTTGCACTCTACTGTGTTTCCTATAGGGCCAGTACAGTGAGCTAGCTCAGAACAAAAGAACTGTGCTTGCTACACAAACGGGGCATATCTAGTTCAACTCAGTATTGGAAACTGAGTAAAACAGGAGCTTCTCTTCAGTCCAATACACTGTATTTGCTGGGAACAGACACGAGTGCTATTTGCACTGTTTATGGCCACAATAGCACAATAGTGGTGTTCTTACCCTGAATTAACACTTAATGCTAGAATTTGAAACTCAATGTGAATCAACTCCTTTTAGGAAGTTGTATTGAACCCCAGTCGGCCTTACAAGAAAAACACTCTGCTTTTGAGAAACAGGCACTCTTGCACTCTACTGTGTTTCCTATAGGGCCAGTACAATGAGCTAGCTCAGAACAAAACAACTGTGCTTCCTACACAAACGGGGCATATCTAGTTCAACTCAGTATTGGAAACTGAGTAAAACAGGAGCTTCTCTTCAGTCCAATACACTGTATTTGCTGGGAACAGACGCGAGTGCTATTTGCACTGTTTATGGCCACAATAGCACAATAGTGGTGTTCTTACCCTGAATTAACACTTAATGCTAGAACTTGAAACTCAATGTGAATCAACTCCGTTTAGGAAGTTGTATTGAACCCCAGTCGGCCTTACAAGAAAAACACTCTGCTTTTGAGAAACAGGCACTCTTGCACTCTACTGTGTTTTCTATAGGGCCAGTACAGTGAGCTAGCTCAGAACAAAAGAACTGTGCTTCCTACACAAACGGGGCATATCTAGTTCAACTCAGTATTGGAAACTGAGTACAACAGGAGCTTCTCTTCAGTCCAATACACTGTATTTGCTGGGAACAGACGCGAGTGCTATTTGCACTGTTTATGGTCAGAATAGCACAATAGTGGTGTTCTTACCCTGAATTAACACTTAATGCTAGAACTTGAAACTGAATGTGAATCAACTCCGTTTAGGAAGTTGTATTGATCCCCAGTCGGCCTTACAAGAAAAACACTCTGCTTTTGAGAAACAGGCACTCTTGCAATCTACTGTGTTTCCTATATGGGCCAGTACAGTGAGCTAGCTCAGAACAAAAGAACTGTGCTTCCTACACAAACGGGGCATATCTAGTTCAACTCATTATTGGAAACTGAGTAAAACAGGAGCTTCTCTTCAGTCCAATACACTGTATTTGCTGGGAACAGATGCGAGTGCTAAATTCCCTGTTTACGGCCAGAATAGCACAATAGTGGTGTTCTTACCTTGAATTAACACTTAATGCTAGAACTTGAAACTCAATGTGAATCAATTCCGTTTAGGAAGTTGTATTGAACCCCAGTCGGCCTTACAAGAAAAACACTCTGTTTTTGAGAAACAGGCACTCTTGCACTCTACTGTGTTTTCTATAGGGCCAGTACAGTGAGCTAGCTCAGAACAAAAGAACTGTGCTTCCTACACAAACGGGCATATCTAGTTCAACTCAGTATTGGAAACTGAGTAAAACAGGAGCTTCTCTTCAGTCCAATACACTGTATTTGCTGGGAACAGACGCTAGTGCTATTTGCACTGTTTATGGCCAGAATATCACAATAGTGGTATTCTTACCCTGAATTAACACTTAATCCTAGAATTTGAAACTCAATGTGAATCAACTCCGTTTAGGAAGTTGTATTGAACCCCAGGCGGCCTTACAAAAAAAACACTCTGCTTTTGAGAAACAGGCACTCTTGCACTCTACTGTGTTTCCTATAGGGCCAGTACAGAGAGCTAGATCAGAACAAAAGAACTGTGCTTCCTACACAAACGGGGCATATCTAGTTCAACTCATTATTGGAAACTGAGTAAAACAGGAGCTTCTCTTCAGTCCAATACACTGTATTTGCTGGGAACAGATGCGAGTGCTAAATTCCCTGTTTACGGCCAGAATAGCACAATAGTGGTGTTCTTACCTTGAATTAACACTTAATGCTAGAACTTGAAACTCAATGTGAATCAATTCCGTTTAGGAAGTTGTATTGAACCCCAGTCGGCCTTACAAGAAAAACACTCTGTTTTTGAGAAACAGGCACTCTTGCACTCTACTGTGTTTTCTATAGGGCCAGTACAGTGAGCTAGCTCAGAACAAAAGAACTGTGCTTCCTACACAAACGGGCATATCTAGTTCAACTCAGTATTGGAAACTGAGTAAAACAGGAGCTTCTCTTCAGTCCAATACACTGTATTTGCTGGGAACAGACGCTAGTGCTATTTGCACTGTTTATGGCCAGAATATCACAATAGTGGTATTCTTACCCTGAATTAACACTTAATCCTAGAATTTGAAACTCAATGTGAATCAACTCCGTTTAGGAAGTTGTATTGAACCCCAGGCGGCCTTACAAAAAAAACACTCTGCTTTTGAGAAACAGGCACTCTTGCACTCTACTGTGTTTCCTATAGGGCCAGTACAGAGAGCTAGATCAGAACAAAAGAACTGTGCTTCCTACACAAACGGGGCATATCTAGTTCAACTCAGTATTGGAAACTGAGTAAAACAGGAACTTCTCTTCAGTCCAATACACTGTATTTGCTGGGAACAGACGCGAGTGCTATTTGCACTGTTTATGGCCAGAATAGCACAATAGTGGTGTTCTTACCCTGAATTAACACTTAATGCTAGAACTTGAAACTGAATGTGAATCAACTACGTTTAGGAAGTTGTTTTGAACCCCAGTCGGCCTTACAAGAAAAACACTCTGCTTTTGAGAAACAGGCACTCTTGCACTCTACTGTGTTTCCTATAGGGCCAGTACAGTGAGCTAGCTCAGAACAAAAGAACTGTGCTTGCTACACAAACGGGGCATATCTAGTTCAACTCAGTATTGGAAACTGAGTAAAACAGGAGCTTCTCTTCAGTCCAATACACTGTATTTGCTGGGAACAGACACGAGTGCTATTTGCACTGTTTATGGCCACAATAGCACAATAGTGGTGTTCTTACCCTGAATTAACACTTAATGCTAGAATTTGAAACTCAATGTGAATCAACTCCTTTTAGGAAGTTGTATTGAACCCCAGTCGGCCTTACAAGAAAAACACTCTGCTTTTGAGAAACAGGCACTCTTGCACTCTACTGTGTTTCCTATAGGGCCAGTACAATGAGCTAGCTCAGAACAAAACAACTGTGCTTCCTACACAAACGGGGCATATCTAGTTCAACTCAGTATTGGAAACTGAGTAAAACAGGAGCTTCTCTTCAGTCCAATACACTGTATTTGCTGGGAACAGACGCGAGTGCTATTTGCACTGTTTATGGCCACAATAGCACAATAGTGGTGTTCTTACCCTGAATTAACACTTAATGCTAGAACTTGAAACTCAATGTGAATCAACTCCGTTTAGGAAGTTGTATTGAACCCCAGTCGGCCTTACAAGAAAAACACTCTGCTTTTGAGAAACAGGCACTCTTGCACTCTACTGTGTTTTCTATAGGGCCAGTACAGTGAGCTAGCTCAGAACAAAAGAACTGTGCTTCCTACACAAACGGGGCATATCTAGTTCAACTCAGTATTGGAAACTGAGTACAACAGGAGCTTCTCTTCAGTCCAATACACTGTATTTGCTGGGAACAGACGCGAGTGCTATTTGCACTGTTTATGGTCAGAATAGCACAATAGTGGTGTTCTTACCCTGAATTAACACTTAATGCTAGAACTTGAAACTCAATGTGAATCAACTCCGTTTAGGAAGTTGTATTGATCCCCAGTCGGCCTTACAAGAAAAACACTCTGCTTTTGAGAAACAGGCACTCTTGCAATCTACTGTGTTTCCTATATGGGCCAGTACAGTGAGCTAGCTCAGAACAAAAGAACTGTGCTTCCTACACAAACGGGGCATATCTAGTTCAACTCATTATTGGAAACTGAGTAAAACAGGAGCTTCTCTTCAGTCCAATACACTGTATTTGCTGGGAACAGATGCGAGTGCTAAATTCCCTGTTTACGGCCAGAATAGCACAATAGTGGTGTTCTTACCTTGAATTAACACTTAATGCTAGAACTTGAAACTCAATGTGAATCAATTCCGTTTAGGAAGTTGTATTGAACCCCAGTCGGCCTTACAAGAAAAACACTCTGTTTTTGAGAAACAGGCACTCTTGCACTCTACTGTGTTTTCTATAGGGCCAGTACAGTGAGCTAGCTCAGAACAAAAGAACTGTGCTTCCTACACAAACGGGCATATCTAGTTCAACTCAGTATTGGAAACTGAGTAAAACAGGAGCTTCTCTTCAGTCCAATACACTGTATTTGCTGGGAACAGACGCTAGTGCTATTTGCACTGTTTATGGCCAGAATATCACAATAGTGGTATTCTTACCCTGAATTAACACTTAATGCTAGAATTTGAAACTCAATGTGAATCAACTCCGTTTAGGAAGTTGTATTGAACCCCAGTCGGCCTTACAAAAAAAACACTCTGCTTTTGAGAAACAGGCACTCTTGCACTCTACTGTGTTTCCTATAGGGCCAGTACAGTGAGCTAGCTCAGAACAAAAGAACTGTGCTTTCTACACAAACGGGGCATATCTAGTTCAACTCAGTATTGGAAACTGAGTAAAACAGGAACTTCTCTTCAGTCCAATACACTGTATTTGCTGGGAACAGACGCGAGTGCTATTTGCACTGTTTATGGCCAGAATAGCACAATAGTGGTGTTCTTACCCTGAATTAACACTTAATGCTAGAACTTGAAACTGAATGTGAATCAACTACGTTTAGGAAGTTGTTTTGAACCCCAGTCGGCCTTACAAGAAAAACACTCTGCTTTTGAGAAACAGGCACTCTTGCACTCTACTGTGTTTCCTATAGGGCCAGTACAGTGAGCTAGCTCAGAACAAAACAACTGTGCTTCCTACACAAACGGGGCATATCTAGTTCAACTCAGTATTGGAAAATGAGTAAAACAGGAGCTTCTCTTCAGTCCAATACACTGTATTTGCTGGGAACAGACGCGAGTGCTATTTGCACTGTTTATGGCCACAATAGCACAATAGTGGTGTTCTTACCCTGAATTAACACTTAATGCTAGAACTTGAAACTCAATGTGAATCAACTCCGTTTAGGAAGTTGTATTGAACCCCAGTCGGCCTTACAAGAAAAACACTCTGCTTTTGAGAAACAGGCACTCTTGCACTCTACTGTGTTTTCTATAGGGCCAGTACAGTGAGCTAGCTCAGAACAAAAGAACTGTGCTTCCTACACAAACGGGGCATATCTAGTTCAACTCAGTATTTGAAACTGAGTAAAACAGGAGCTTCTCTTCAGTCCAATACACTGTATTTGCTGGGAACCGACGCGAGTGCTATTTGCACTGTTTATGGTCAGAATAGCACAATAGTGGTGTTCTTACCCTGAATTAACACTTAATGCTAGAACTTGAAACTCAATGTGAATCAACTCCGTTTAGGAAGTTGTATTGATCCCCAGTCGGCCTTACAAGAAAAACACTCTGCTTTTGAGAAACAGGCACTCTTGCAATCTACTGTGTTTCCTATAGGGCCAGTACAGTGAGCTAGCTCAGAACAAAACAACTGTGCTTCCTACACAAACGGGGCATATCTAGTTCAACTCAGTATTGGAAACTGAGTAAAACAGGAGCCTCTCTTCAGTCCAATACACTGTATTTGCTGGGAACAGACGCGAGTGCTAAATGCACTGTTTACGGCCAGAATAGCACAATAGTGGTGTTCTTATCCTGAATTAACACTTAATGCTATAAGTTGAAACTAAATGTGAATCAACTCCGTTTAGGAAGTTGTATTGAACCCCAGTCGGCCTTACAAGAAAAACACTCTGCTTTTGAGAAACAGGCACTCTTGCACTCTAATGTGATTCCTATCGGGCCAGTACAGTGAGCTAGGTCAGAACAAAACAACTGTGCTTCCTGCACAACCGGGCATATCTAGTTCAACTCAGTATTGGAAACTGAGTAAAACAGGAGCTTCTCTTCAGTCCAATACACTGTATTTGCTGGGAACAGACGCTAGTGCTATTTGCACTGTTTATGGCCAGAATATCACAATAGTGGTATTCTTACCCTGAATTAACACTTAATGCTAGAATTTGAAACTCAATGTGAATCAACTCCATTTAGGAAGTTGTATTGAACCCCAGTCGGCCTTACAAGAAAAACACTCTGCTTTTGAGAAACAGGCACTCTTGCACTCTACTGTGTTTCCTATAGGGCCAGTACAGTGAGCTAGCTCAGAACAAAAGAACTGTGCTTTCTACTCAAACGGAGCATATCTAGTTCAACTCAGTATTGGAAACTGAGTAAAACAGGAACTTCTCTTCAGTCCAATACACTGTATTTGCTGGGAACAGACGCGAGTGCTATTTGCACTGTTTATGGCCAGAATAGCACAATAGTGGTGTTCTTACCCTGAATTAACACTTAATGCTAGAACTTGAAACTGAATGTGAATCAACTACGTTTAGGAAGTTGTTTTGAACCCCAGTCGGCCTTACAAGAAAAACACTCTGCTTTTGAGAAACAGGCACTCTTGCACTCTACTGTGTTTCCTATAGGGCCAGTACAGTGAGCTAGCTCAGAACAAAAGAACTGTGCTTCCTACACAAACGGGGCATATCTAGTTCAACTGAGTATTGGAAACTGAGTAAAACAGGAGCTTCTCTTCAGTCCAATACACTGTATTTGCTGGGAACAGAAGCAGGTGCTATTTGCACTGTTTATGGCCAGAATAGCACAATAGTGGTGTTCTTACCCTGAATTAACACTTAATGCTAGAACTTGAAACTGAATGTGAATCAACTCCGTTTAGGAAGTTCTATTGAACCCCAGTCGGCCTTACAAGAAAAACACTCTGCTTTTGAGAAACAGGCACTCTTTCTCTCTACTGTGTTTCCTATAGGGCCAGTACAGTGAGCTAGGTCAGAACAAAACAACTGTGCTTCCTACACAACCGGGCATATCTAGTTCAACTCAGTATTGGAAACTGAGTAAAACAGGAGCTTCTCTTCAGTCCAATACACTGTATTTGCTGGGAACAGACGCTAGTGCTATTTGCACTGTTTATGGCCAGAATATCACAATAGTGGTATTCTTACCCTGAATTAACACTTAATCCTAGAATTTGAAACTCAATGTGAATCAACTCCGTTTAGGAAGTTGTATTGAACCCCAGGCGGCCTTACAAAAAAAACACTCTGCTTTTGAGAAACAGGCACTCTTGCACTCTACTGTGTTTCCTATAGGGCCAGTACAGAGAGCTAGATCAGAACAAAAGAACTGTGCTTCCTACACAAACGGGGCATATCTAGTTCAACTCAGTATTGGAAACTGAGTAAAACAGGAACTTCTCTTCAGTCCAATACACTGTATTTGCTGGGAACAGACGCGAGTGCTATTTGCACTGTTTATGGCCAGAATAGCACAATAGTGGTGTTCTTACCCTGAATTAACACTTAATGCTAGAACTTGAAACTGAATGTGAATCAACTACGTTTAGGAAGTTGTTTTGAACCCCAGTCGGCCTTACAAGAAAAACACTCTGCTTTTGAGAAACAGGCACTCTTGCACTCTACTGTGTTTCCTATAGGGCCAGTACAGTGAGCTAGCTCAGAACAAAAGAACTGTGCTTGCTACACAAACGGGGCATATCTAGTTCAACTCAGTATTGGAAACTGAGTAAAACAGGAGCTTCTCTTCAGTCCAATACACTGTATTTGCTGGGAACAGACACGAGTGCTATTTGCACTGTTTATGGCCACAATAGCACAATAGTGGTGTTCTTACCCTGAATTAACACTTAATGCTAGAATTTGAAACTCAATGTGAATCAACTCCTTTTAGGAAGTTGTATTGAACCCCAGTCGGCCTTACAAGAAAAACACTCTGCTTTTGAGAAACAGGCACTCTTGCACTCTACTGTGTTTCCTATAGGGCCAGTACAATGAGCTAGCTCAGAACAAAACAACTGTGCTTCCTACACAAACGGGGCATATCTAGTTCAACTCAGTATTGGAAACTGAGTAAAACAGGAGCTTCTCTTCAGTCCAATACACTGTATTTGCTGGGAACAGACGCGAGTGCTATTTGCACTGTTTATGGCCACAATAGCACAATAGTGGTGTTCTTACCCTGAATTAACACTTAATGCTAGAACTTGAAACTCAATGTGAATCAACTCCGTTTAGGAAGTTGTATTGAACCCCAGTCGGCCTTACAAGAAAAACACTCTGCTTTTGAGAAACAGGCACTCTTGCACTCTACTGTGTTTTCTATAGGGCCAGTACAGTGAGCTAGCTCAGAACAAAAGAACTGTGCTTCCTACACAAACGGGGCATATCTAGTTCAACTCAGTATTGGAAACTGAGTACAACAGGAGCTTCTCTTCAGTCCAATACACTGTATTTGCTGGGAACAGACGCGAGTGCTATTTGCACTGTTTATGGTCAGAATAGCACAATAGTGGTGTTCTTACCCTGAATTAACACTTAATGCTAGAACTTGAAACTCAATGTGAATCAACTCCGTTTAGGAAGTTGTATTGATCCCCAGTCGGCCTTACAAGAAAAACACTCTGCTTTTGAGAAACAGGCACTCTTGCAATCTACTGTGTTTCCTATATGGGCCAGTACAGTGAGCTAGCTCAGAACAAAAGAACTGTGCTTCCTACACAAACGGGGCATATCTAGTTCAACTCATTATTGGAAACTGAGTAAAACAGGAGCTTCTCTTCAGTCCAATACACTGTATTTGCTGGGAACAGATGCGAGTGCTAAATTCCCTGTTTACGGCCAGAATAGCACAATAGTGGTGTTCTTACCTTGAATTAACACTTAATGCTAGAACTTGAAACTCAATGTGAATCAATTCCGTTTAGGAAGTTGTATTGAACCCCAGTCGGCCTTACAAGAAAAACACTCTGTTTTTGAGAAACAGGCACTCTTGCACTCTACTGTGTTTTCTATAGGGCCAGTACAGTGAGCTAGCTCAGAACAAAAGAACTGTGCTTCCTACACAAACGGGCATATCTAGTTCAACTCAGTATTGGAAACTGAGTAAAACAGGAGCTTCTCTTCAGTCCAATACACTGTATTTGCTGGGAACAGACGCTAGTGCTATTTGCACTGTTTATGGCCAGAATATCACAATAGTGGTATTCTTACCCTGAATTAACACTTAATGCTAGAATTTGAAACTCAATGTGAATCAACTCCGTTTAGGAAGTTGTATTGAACCCCAGTCGGCCTTACAAAAAAAACACTCTGCTTTTGAGAAACAGGCACTCTTGCACTCTACTGTGTTTCCTATAGGGCCAGTACAGTGAGCTAGCTCAGAACAAAAGAACTGTGCTTTCTACACAAACGGGGCATATCTAGTTCAACTCAGTATTGGAAACTGAGTAAAACAGGAACTTCTCTTCAGTCCAATACACTGTATTTGCTGGGAACAGACGCGAGTGCTATTTGCACTGTTTATGGCCAGAATAGCACAATAGTGGTGTTCTTACCCTGAATTAACACTTAATGCTAGAACTTGAAACTGAATGTGAATCAACTACGTTTAGGAAGTTGTTTTGAACCCCAGTCGGCCTTACAAGAAAAACACTCTGCTTTTGAGAAACAGGCACTCTTGCACTCTACTGTGTTTCCTATAGGGCCAGTACAGTGAGCTAGCTCAGAACAAAACAACTGTGCTTCCTACACAAACGGGGCATATCTAGTTCAACTCAGTATTGGAAAATGAGTAAAACAGGAGCTTCTCTTCAGTCCAATACACTGTATTTGCTGGGAACAGACGCGAGTGCTATTTGCACTGTTTATGGCCACAATAGCACAATAGTGGTGTTCTTACCCTGAATTAACACTTAATGCTAGAACTTGAAACTCAATGTGAATCAACTCCGTTTAGGAAGTTGTATTGAACCCCAGTCGGCCTTACAAGAAAAACACTCTGCTTTTGAGAAACAGGCACTCTTGCACTCTACTGTGTTTTCTATAGGGCCAGTACAGTGAGCTAGCTCAGAACAAAAGAACTGTGCTTCCTACACAAACGGGGCATATCTAGTTCAACTCAGTATTTGAAACTGAGTAAAACAGGAGCTTCTCTTCAGTCCAATACACTGTATTTGCTGGGAACCGACGCGAGTGCTATTTGCACTGTTTATGGTCAGAATAGCACAATAGTGGTGTTCTTACCCTGAATTAACACTTAATGCTAGAATTTGAAACTCAATGTGAATCAACTCCGTTTAGGAAGTTGTATTGATCCCCAGTCGGCCTTACAAGAAAAACACTCTGCTTTTGAGAAACAGGCACTCTTGCAATCTACTGTGTTTCCTATAGGGCCAGTACAGTGAGCTAGCTCAGAACAAAACAACTGTGCTTCCTACACAAACGGGGCATATCTAGTTCAACTCAGTATTGGAAACTGAGTAAAACAGGAGCCTCTCTTCAGTCCAATACACTGTATTTGCTGGGAACAGACGCGAGTGCTAAATGCACTGTTTACGGCCAGAATAGCACAATAGTGGTGTTCTTATCCTGAATTAACACTTAATGCTATAAGTTGAAACTAAATGTGAATCAACTCCGTTTAGGAAGTTGTATTGAACCCCAGTCGGCCTTACAAGAAAAACACTCTGCTTTTGAGAAACAGGCACTCTTGCACTCTAATGTGATTCCTATCGGGCCAGTACAGTGAGCTAGGTCAGAACAAAACAACTGTGCTTCCTGCACAACCGGGCATATCTAGTTCAACTCAGTATTGGAAACTGAGTAAAACAGGAGCTTCTCTTCAGTCCAATACACTGTATTTGCTGGGAACAGACGCTAGTGCTATTTGCACTGTTTATGGCCAGAATATCACAATAGTGGTATTCTTACCCTGAATTAACACTTAATGCTAGAATTTGAAACTCAATGTGAATCAACTCCATTTAGGAAGTTGTATTGAACCCCAGTCGGCCTTACAAGAAAAACACTCTGCTTTTGAGAAACAGGCACTCTTGCACTCTACTCTGTTTCCTATAGGGCCAGTACAGTGAGCTAGCTCAGAACAAAAGAACTGTGCTTTCTACTCAAACGGAGCATATCTAGTTCAACTCAGTATTGGAAACTGAGTAAAACAGGAACTTCTCTTCAGTCCAATACACTGTATTTGCTGGGAACAGACGCGAGTGCTATTTGCACTGTTTATGGCCAGAATAGCACAATAGTGGTGTTCTTACCCTGAATTAACACTTAATGCTAGAACTTGAAACTGAATGTGAATCAACTACGTTTAGGAAGTTGTTTTGAACCCCAGTCGGCCTTACAAGAAAAACACTCTGCTTTTGAGAAACAGGCACTCTTGCACTCTACTGTGTTTCCTATAGGGCCAGTACAGTGAGCTAGCTCAGAACAAAAGAACTGTGCTTCCTACACAAACGGGGCATATCTAGTTCAACTGAGTATTGGAAACTGAGTAAAACAGGAGCTTCTCTTCAGTCCAATACACTGTATTTGCTGGGAACAGAAGCAGGTGCTATTTGCACTGTTTATGGCCAGAATAGCACAATAGTGGTGTTCTTACCCTGAATTAACACTTAATGCTAGAACTTGAAACTGAATGTGAATCAACTCCGTTTAGGAAGTTCTATTGAACCCCAGTCGGCCTTACAAGAAAAACACTCTGCTTTTGAGAAACAGGCACTCTTTCTCTCTACTGTGTTTCCTATAGGGCCAGTACAGTGAGCTAGCTCAGAACAAAACAACTGTGCTTCCCCACACAAACGGGACATATTTAGTTCAACTCAGTATTGGAAACTGAGTAAAACAGGAGCTTCTCTTCAGTCCAATACACTGTATTTGCTGGGAACAGACGCGAGTGCTATTTGCACTGTTTATGGCCAGAATAGCACAATAGTGGTGTTCTTACCCTGAATTAACACTTAATGCTAGAACTTGAAACTCAATGTGAATCAACTCCGTTTAGGAAGTTGTATTGAACCCCAGTCGGCCTTACAAGAAAAACACTCTGCTTTTGAGAAACAGGCACTCTTGCACTCTACTGTGTTTCCTATAGGGCCAGTACAGTGAGCTAGCTCAGAAAAAAAGAACTGTGCTTCCTACACAAACGGGGCATATCTAGTTCAACTCAGTATTGGAAACTGAGTAAAACAGGAGCTTCTCTTCAGTCAAATACACTGTATTTGCTGGGAACAGACGCGAGTGCTATTTGCACTGTTTATGGCCACAATAGCACAATAGTGGTGTTCTTACCCTGAATTAACACTTAATGCTAGAACTTGAAACTCAATGTGAATCAACTCCTTTTAGGAAGTTGTATTGAACCCCAGTCGTCCTTACAAGAAAAACACTCTGCTTTTGAGAAACAGGCACTCTTGCAATCTACTGTGTTTCCTATAGGGCCAGTACAGTGAGCTAGCTCAGAACAAAAGAACTGTGCTTTCTACACAAACGGGGCATATCTAGTTCAACTCAGTATTGGAAACTGAGTAAAACAGGAGCTTCTCTTCACCAATACACTGTATTTGCTGGGAACAGACGCGAGTGCTATTTGCACTGTTTATGGCCAGAATAGCACAATAGTGGTGTTCTTACCTTGAATTAACACTTAATGCTAGAACTTGAAACTGAATGTGAATCAACTACGTTTAGGAAGTTGTTTTGAACCCCAGTCGGCCTTACAAGAAAAACACTCTGCTTTTGAGAAACAGGCACTCTTGCACTCTACTCTGTTTTCTATAGGGCCAGTACAGTGAGCTAGCTCAGAAAAAAAGAACTGTGCTTCCTACACAAACGGGGCATATCTAGCTCAACTCAGTATTGGAAACTGAGTAAAACAGGAGCTTCTCTTGAGTACAATACACTGTATTTGCTGGGAACAGACGCGAGTGCTATTTGCACTGTTTTTGGCAAGAATAGCACAATAGTTGTGTTATTACCCTGAATTAACACTTAATGCTAGAACTTGAAACTCAATGTGAATCAACTCCATTTAGGAAGTTGTATTGAACTCCAGTCGGCCCTACAAGAAAAACACTCTGCTTTTGAGAAACAGGCACTCTTGCACTCTACTGTGTTTCCTATAGGGCCAGTACAGTGAGCTAGCTCAGAACAAAACAACTGTGCTTCCCCACACAAACGGGGCATATTTAGTTCAACTCAGTATTGGAAACTGAGTAAAACAGGAGCTTCTCTTCAGTCCAATACACTGTATTTGCTGGGAACAGACGCGAGTGCTATTTGCACTGTTTATGGCCACAATAGCACAATAGTGGTGTTCTTACCCTGAATTAACACTTAATGCTAGAACTAGAAACTGAATGTGAATCAACTCCGTTTAGGAAGTTGTATTGAACCCCAGTCGGCCTTACAAGAAAAACGCTCTGCTTTTGAGAAACAGGCACTCTTGCACTCTACTGTGTTTCCAATAGGGACAGTACATTGAGCTAGCTCAGAACAAAAGAACTGTGCTTCCTACACAAACGGGGCATATCTAGTTCAACTCAGTATTGGAAACTGAGTAAAACAGGAGCTTCTCTTCAGTCCAACACTGTATTTGCTGGGAACAGACGCAGGTGCTATTTGCACTGTTTATGGCCAGAATAGCACAATAGTGGTGTTCTTACCCTGAATTAACACTTAATGCTAGAACTTAAAACTGAATGTGAATCAACTCCATTTAGGAAGTTGTATTGAACTCCAGTCGGCCCTACAAGAAAAACAGTCTGCTTTTGAGAAACAGGCACTCTTGCACTCTACTGTGTTTCCTATAGGGCCAATACAGTGAGCTAGCTCAGAACAAAAGAACTGTGCTTCCCCACACAAACGGGGCATATCTAGTTCAACTCAGTATTTGAAACTGAGTAAAACAGGAGCTTCTCTTCAGTCCAATACACTCTAATTGCTGGGAACAGACGCGAGTGCTATTTGCACTGTTTATGGCCAGAATAGCACAATAGTGGTGTTCTTACCCTGAATTAACACTTAATGCTAGAACTTGAAACTCAATGTGAATTAACTCCGTTTCGGAAGTTGTATTGAACCCCAGTCGGCCTTACAAGAAAAACACTCTGCTTTTGAGAAACAGGCACTCTTGCAATCTACTGTGTTTCCTACAGGGCCAGTACAGTGAGCTAGCTCAGAACAAAAGAACTGTGCTTCCTATACTAACGTGGCATATCTAGCTCAACTCAGTATTGGAAACTGAGTAAAACAGGAGCTTCTCTTCAGTCCAATACACTGTATTTGCTGGGAACAGACACGAGTGCTATTTGCACTGTTTATGGCCAGAATAGCACAATAGTGGTGTTCTTACCCTGAATTAACACTTAATGCTAGAATTTGAAACTGAATGTGAATGAACTCCGTTTAGGAAGTTGTATTGAACCCCAGTCGGCCTTACAAGAAAAACACTCTGCTTTTGAGAAACAGGCACTCTTGCACTCTACTGTGTTTCCTATAGGGCCAGTACAGTGAGCTAGCTCAGAACAAAAGAACTGTGCTTCCTACACGAACGGGGCATATCGGTTCAACTCAGTATTGGAAACTGAGTAAAACAGGAGCTTCTCTTCAGTCCAATACACTCTAATTGCTGAGAACAGACGCGAGTGCTATTTGCACTGTTTATGGCCAGAATAGCACAATAGTGGTGTTCTTACCCTGAATTAACACTTAATGCTAGTACTTGAAACTGAATGTGAATCAACTCCTTTTAGGAAGTTGTATTGAACCCCAGTCGGCCTTACAAGAAAAACACTCTGCTTTTGAGAAACAGGCACTCTTGCACTCTACTGTGTTTCCTATAGGGCCAGTATAGTGAGCTAGCTCAGAACAAAAGAACTGTGCTTCCTACACAAACGGGGCATATCTAGTTCAACTCAGTATTGGAAACTGAGTAAAACAGGAGCTTCTCTTCAGTCCAATACACTGTATTTGCTGCAAACAGACGCAGGTGCTATTTGCACTGTTTATGGCCAGAATAGCACAATAGTGGTGTTCTTACCCTGAATTAACACTTAATGCTAGTACTTGAAACTCAATGTGAATCAACTCCATTTAGGAAGTTGTATTGAACCCCAGTCGGCCTTACAAGAAAAACACTCTGCTTTTGAGAAACAGGCACTCTTGCACTCTACTGTGTTTCCTATAGGGCCAGTATAGTGAGCTAGCTCAGAACAAAAGAACTGTGCTTCCCCACACAAACGGGGCATATCTAGTTCAACTCAGTATTTGAAACTGAGTAAAACAGGAGCTTCTCTTCAGTCCAATACACTCTAATTGCTGGGAACAGACGCGAGTGCTATTTGCACTGTTTATGGCCAGAATAGCACAATAGTGGTGTTCTTACCCTGAATTAACACTTAATGCTAGAACTTGAAACTGAATGTGAATCAACTCCGTTTAGGAAGTTGTATTGAACCCCAGTCGGCCTTACAAGAAAAACACTCTGCTTTTGAGAAACAGGCACTCTTGCACTCTACTGTGTTTCCTATAGGGCCAGTACAGTGAGCTAGCTCAGAACAAAAGAACTGTGCTTCCTACACGAACGGGGCATATCTAGTTCAACTCAGTATTGGAAACTGAGTAAAACAGGAGTTTCTCTTCAGTCCAATACACTCTAATTGCTGGGAACAGACGCGAGTCCTATTTGCACTGTTTATGGCCAGAATAGCACAATAGTGGTGTTCTTACCCTGAATTAACACTTAATGCTAGAACTTGAAACTCAATGTGAATCAACTCCGTTTAGGAAGTTGTATTGAACCCCAGTCGGCCTTACAAGAAAAACACTCTGCTTTTGAGAAACAGGCACTCTTGCACTCTACTGTGTTTCCTATAGGGCCAGTACAGTGAACTAGCTGAGAACAAAACAACTGTGCTTCCCCACACAAACGGGGCATATCTAGTTCAACTCAGTATTGGAAACTGAGTAAAACAGGAGCTTCTCTTCAGTCCAATACACTGTATTTGCTGGGAACAGA
The DNA here is from genome assembly GCF_049852395.1 of Peromyscus maniculatus bairdii. Taxonomy (NCBI): domain Eukaryota; kingdom Metazoa; phylum Chordata; class Mammalia; order Rodentia; family Cricetidae; genus Peromyscus; species Peromyscus maniculatus. Next base: position 4,306,374 of record NC_134862.1, read on the forward strand.
CGCAGGTGCTATTTGCACTCTTTTTGGCCAGAATAGCACAATAGTGGTGTTCTTACCCTGAATTAACACTTAATGCTAGAACTTGAAACTGAATGTGAATCAACTCCATTTAGGAAGTTGTATTGAACTCCAGTCGACCCTACAAGAAACAGTCTGCTTTTGAGAAACAGGCACTCTTGCACTCTACTGTGTTTGCTATAGGGCCAGTACAGTGAGCTAGCTCAGAACAAAAGAACTGTGCTTCCTACACAAACGGGGCATATCTAGTTCAACTCAGTATTGGAAACTGAGTAAAACAGGAGCTTCTCTTCAGTCCAATACACTGTATTTGCTGGGAACAGACGCGAGTGCTATTTGCACTGTTTATGACCAGAATAGCACAAAAGTGGTGTTCTTACCCTGAATTAACACTTAATGCTAGAACTGGAAACTCAGTGTGAATCAACTCCGTTTAGGAAGTTGTGTTGAACCCCAGTCGGCCTTACAAAAAAAACACTCTGCTTTTGAGAAACAGGCACTCTTGCACTGTACTGTGTTTCCTATAGGGCCAGTACAGTGAACTAGCTCTGAACAAAACAACTGTGCTTCCCCACACAAACGGGGCATATCTAGTTCAACTCAGTATTGGAAACTGAGTAAAACAGGAGCATCTCTTCAGTCCAATACACTGTATTTGCTGGGAACAGACGCAGGTGCTATTTGCACTGTTTATGGCCAGAATAGCACAATAGTGGTGTTCTTACCCTGAATTAACACTTAATGCTAGAACTTGAAACTCAATGTGAATCAACTCCGTTTAGGAAGTTGTATTGAACCCCAGTCGTCCTTACAAGAAAAACGCTCTGCTTTTGAGAAACAGGCACTCTTGCACTCTACTGTGTTTTCTAAAGGGCCAGTACAGTGAGCTTGCTCAGAACAAAAGAACTGTGCTTCCTACACAAACGGGGCATATCTAGTTCAACTCAGTATTGGAAACTGAGTAAAACAGGAGCTTCTCTTCAGTCCAATACACTGTATTTGCAGGGAACAGACGCGAGTGCTATTTGCACTGTTTATGGCCAGAATAGGACAATACTGCTGTTCTTACCCTGAATTAACACTTAATGCTAGAACTTGAAACTCTATGTGAATTAACTCCGTTTCGGAAGTTGTATTGAACCCCAGTCGGCCTTAAAAGAAAAACACTCAGCTTTTGAGAAACAGGCACTCTTGCAATCTACTGTGTTTCCTACAGGGCCAGTATAGTGAGCTAGCTCAGAACAAAAGAACTGTGCTTCCTATACAAACAGGGCATATCTAGCTCAACTCAGTATTGGAAACTGAGTAAAACAGGAGCTTCTCTTCAGTCCAATACACTGTATTTGCTGGGAACAGACGCGTGTGCTATTTGCACTGTTTATGGCCAGAATAGCACAATAGTGGTGTTCTTACCCTGAATTAACACTTAATGCTAGAACTTGAAACTGAATGTGAATCAACTCCATTTAGGAAGTTGTATTGAACTCCAGTCGGCCCTACAAGAAAAACAGTCTGCTTTTGAGAAACAGGCACTCTTGCACTCTACTGTGATTGCTATAGGGCCAGTACAGTGAACTAGCTCAGAACAAAAAAAACTGTGCTTCCTAAACAACCGGGGCATATCTAGTTCAACTCAGTATTGGAAACTGAGTAAAACAGGAGCTTCTCTTCAGTCCAATACACTGTATTTGCTGGGAACAGACGCAGGTGCTATTTGCACTGTTTATGGCCAGAATAGCACAATAGTGGTGTTCTTACCCTGAATTAACACTTAATGCTAGAACTTGAAACTGATTGTGAATCAACTCCGTTTAGGAAGTTGTATTGAACCCCAGTCGTCCTTACAAGAAAAACGCTCTGCTTTTGAGAAACAGGCACTCTTGCACTCTACTGTGTTTGCTATAGGGCCAGTACACTGAGCTAGCTCAGAACAAAAGAACTGTGCTTCCTACACAAACGGGGCATATCTAGTTCAACTCAGTATTGGAAACTGAGTAAAACAGGAGCTTCTCTTCAGTCCAATACACTGTATTTGCTGGGAACAGACGCGAGTGCTATTTGCACTGTTTATGGCCAGAATAGCACAAAAGTGGTGTTCTTTCCCTGAATTAACACTTAATGCTAGAACTGGAAACTCAATGTGAATCAACTCCGTTTAGGAAGTTGTATTGAACCCCAGTCGGCCTTACAAGAAAAACACTCTGCTTTTGAGAAACAGGCACTCTTGCACTCTACTGTGTTTCCTATAGGGCCAGAACAGTGAGCTAGCTCAGAACAAAAGAACTGTGCTTCCTACACAAACGGGGCATATCTAGTTCAACTCAGTATTGGAAACTGAGTAAAACAGGAGCTTCTCTTCAGTCCAATACACTGTATTTGCTGGGAACAGACGCAAGTGCTATTTGCATTGTTTATGGCCAGAATAGCACAATACTGTTGTTCTTACCCTGAATTAACACTTAATGCTAGAACTTGAAACTGAATGTGAATCAACTCCGTTTAGGAAGTTGTATTGAACCCCAGTCGTCCTTACAAGAAAAACGCTCCGCTTTTGAGAAACAGGCACTCTTGCACTCTACTGTGTTTTCTAAAGGGCCAGTACAGTGAGCTAGCTCAGAACAAAAGAACTGTGCTTCCTACACAAACGGGGCATATCTAGTTCAACTCAGTATTGGAAACTGAGTAAAACAGGAGCTTCTCTTCAGTCCAATACACTGTATTTGCAGGGAACAGACGCGAGTGCTATTTGCACTGTTTATGGCCAGAATAGGACAATACTGCTGTTCTTACCCTGAATTAACACTTAATGCTAGAACTTGAAACTCTATGTGAATTAACTCCGTTTCGGAAGTTGTATTGAACCCCAGTCGGCCTTAAAAGAAAAACACTCAGCTTTTGAGAAACAGGCACTCTTGCAATCTACTGTGTTTCCTACAGGGCCAGTATAGTGAGCTAGCTCAGAACAAAAGAACTGTGCTTCCTATACAAACAGGGCATATCTAGTTCAACTCAGTATTGGAAACTGAGTAAAACAGGAGCTTCTCTTCAGTCCAATACACTGTATTTGCTGGGAACAGACACGAGTGCTATTTGCACTGTTTATGGCCAGAATAGCACAATAGTGGTGTTCTTACCCTGAATTAACACTTAATGCTAGAACTTGAAACTGAATGTGAATCAACTCCGTTTAGGAAGTTGTATTGAACCCCAGTCGGCCTTACAAGAAAAACACTCTGCTTTTGAGAAACAGGCACTCTTGCACTCTACTGTGTTTCCTATAGGGCCAGTATAGTGAGCTAGCTCAGAACAAAAGAACTGTGCTTCCTACACAAACGGGGCATATCTAGTTCAACTCAGTATTGGAAACTGAGTAAAACAGGAGCTTCTCTTCAGTCCAATACACTCTAATTGCTGGGAACAGACGCGAGTGCTATTTGCACTGTTTATGGCCAGAATAGCACAATAGTGGTGTTCTTACCCTGAATTAACACTTAATGCTAGAACTTGAAACTCAATGTGAATCAACTCCGTTTAGGAAGTTGTATTGAACCCCAGTCGGCCTTACAAGAAAAACACTCTGCTTTTGAGAAACAGGCACGCTTGCACTCTACTGTGTTTCCTATAGGGCCAGTACAGTGAACTAGCTGAGAACAAAACAACTGTGCTTCCCCAAACAAACGGGGCATATCTAGTTCAACTCAGTATTGGAAACTGAGTAAAACAGGAGCTTCTCTTCAGTCCAATACACTGTATTTGCTGGGAACAGACGCAGGTGCTATTTGCACTGTTTATGGCCAGAATAGCACAATAGTGGTGTTCTTACCCTGAATTAACACTTAATGCTAGAACTTGAAAATGAATGTGAATCAACTCCATTTAGGAAGTTGTATTGAACTCCAGTCGGCCCTACAAGAAAAACAGTCTGCTTTTGAGAAACAGGCACTCTTGCACTCTACTGTGATTGCTATAGGGCCAGTACAGTGAACTAGCTCAGAACAAAAAAAACTGTGCTTCCTAAACAACCGGGGCATATCTAGGTCAACTCAGTATTGGAAACTGAGTAAAACAGGAGCTTCTCTTCAGTCCAATACACTGTATTTGCTGGGAACAGACGCAGGTGCTATTTGCACTGTTTATGGCCAGAATAGCACAATAGTGGTGTTCTTACCCTGAATTAACACTTAATGCTAGAACTTGAAACTGATTGTGAATCAACTCCGTTTAGGAAGTTGTATTGAACCCCAGTCGGCCTTACAAGAAAAACGCTCTGCTTTTGAGAAACAGGCACTCTTGCACTCTACTGTGTTTGCTATAGGGCCAGTACACTGAGCTAGCTCAGAACAAAAGAACTGTGCTTCCTACACAAACGGGGCATATCTAGTTCAACTCAGTATTGGAAACTGAGTAAAACAGGAGCTTCTCTTCAGTCCAATACACTGTATTTGCTGGGAACAGACGCGAGTGCTATTTGCACTGTTTATGGCCAGAATAGCACAAAAGTGGTGTTCTTTCCCTGAATTAACACTTAATGCTAGAACTGGAAACTCAATGTGAATCAACTCCGTTTAGGAAGTTGTATTGAACCCCAGTCGGCCTTACAAGAAAAACACTCTGCTTTTGAGAAACAGGCACTCTTGCACTCTACTGTGTTTCCTATAGGGCCAGAACAGTGAGCTAGCTCAGAACAAAAGAACTGTGCTTCCTACACAAACGGGGCATATCTAGTTCAACTCAGTATTGGAAACTGAGTAAAACAGGAGCTTCTCTTCAGTCCAATACACTGTATTTGCTGGGAACAGACGCAAGTGCTATTTGCATTGTTTATGGCCAGAATAGCACAATACTGTTGTTCTTACCCTGAATTAACACTTAATGCTAGAACTTGAAACTGAATGTGAATCAACTCCGTTTAGGAAGTTGTACTGAACCCCAGTAGGCCTTATAAGAAAAACACTCTGCTTTTAAGAAACAGGCACTCTTGCACTCTACTGTGTTTCCAATAGGGCCAGTACTGTGAGCTAGCTCAGAACAAAAGAACTGTGCTTCCTACACAAACGGGGCATATCTAGTTCAACTCAGTATTGGAAACAGAGTAGAACAGGAGCTTCTCTTCAGTCAAATACACTCTATTTGCTGGGAACAGACGCGAGTGCTATTTGCACTGTTTTTGGCCACAATAGCACAAAAGTGGTGTTCTTACCCTGAATTAACACTTAATGCCAGAACTTGAAACTCAATGTGAATCAGCTCCATTTAGGAAGTTGTATTGAACCCCAGTCGGCCTTACAAGAAAAACACTCTGCTTTTGAGAAACAGGCACTCTTGCACTGTACTGTGTTTCCTATAGGGCCAGTACAGTGAGCTAGCTCAGAACAAAAGAACTGTGCTTCCTACACAAACGGGTCATATCTAGTTCAACTCAGTATTGGAAACTGAGTAAAACAGGAGCTTCTCTTCAGTCCAATACACTATATTTGCTGGGAACAGACGCGAGTGCTATTTGCACTGTTTATGGCCAGAATAGCACAATACTGTTGTTCTTACCCTGAATTAACACTTAATGCTAGAACTTGAAACTGAATGTGAATCAACTCCGTTTAAGAAGTTGTATTGAACCCCAGTCGGCCTTACAAGAAAAACACTCTGCTTTTAAGAAACAGGCACTCTTGCACTCTACTGTGTTTCCTATAGGGCCAGTACTGTGGGCTAGCTCAGAACAAAAGAACTGTGCTTCCTACACAAACGGGGCATATCTAGTTCAACTCAGTATTGGAAACTGAGTAAAACAGGAGCTTCTCTTCAGTCCAATACACTGTATTTGCTGGGAACAGACGCGAGTGCTATTTGCACTGTTTATGGCCAGAATAGCACAATAGTGGTGTTCTTACCCTGAATTAACACTTAATGCTAGAACTTGAAACTGAATTTGAATCAACTCCGTTTAGGAAGTTGTATTGAACCCCAGTCGGCCTTACAAGAAAAACGCTCTGCTTTTGAGAAACAGGCACTATGCACTCTACTGTGTTTTCTAAAGGGCCAGTACAGTGAGCTAGCTCAGAACAAAAGAACTGTGCTTCCTACACAAACGGGTCATATCTAGTTCAACTCAGTATTGGAAACTGAGTAAAACAGGAGCTTCTCTTCAGTCCAATACAGTGTATTTGCTGGGAACAGACGCGAGTGCTATTTGCACTGTTTATGGCCAGAATAGCACAATACTGCTGTTCTTACCCTGAATTAACACTTAATGCTAGAACTTGAAACTGAATGTGAATCAACTACGTTTAGGAAGTTGTATTGAACCCCAGTCGGCCTTACAAGAAAAACACTCTGCTTTTGAGAAACAGACACTCTTGCACTCTACTGTGTTTCCTATAGGGCCAGTATAGTGAGCTAGCTCAGGACAAAAGAACTGTGCTTCCTACACAAACGGGGCATATCTAGTTCAACTCAGTATTGGAAACTGAGTAAAGCAGGAGCTTCTCTTCAGTCCAATACACTCTAATTGCTGGGAACCGACGCGAGTGCTATTTTTACTCTTTATGGCCAGAATAGCACAATAGTGGTGTTCTTACCCTGAATTAACACTTAATGCTAGAACTTGAAACTCAATGTGAATCAACTCCTTTTAGGAAGTTGTATTGAACCCCAATCGGCCTTACAAGAAAAACACTCTGCTTTAGAGAAACAGGCACGCTTGCACTCTACTGTGTTTCCTATAGGGCCAGTACAGTGAACTAGCTGAGAACAAAACAACTGTGCTTCCCCACACAAACGGGGCATATCTAGTTCAACTCAGTATTGGAAACTGAGTAAAACAGGAGCTTCTCTTCAGTCCAATCACTGTATTTGCTGGGAAGAGACGCGAGTGCTATTTGCACTGTTTATGGCCAGAATTGCACAAAAGTGGTGTTCTTACCCTGAATTAACACTTAATGCTAGAACTGGAAACTCAATGTGAATCAACTCCGTTTAGGAAGTTGTATTGAACCCCAGTCGGCCTTACAAGAAAAACACTCTGCTTTTGAGAAACAGGCACTCTTGCACTGTACTGTGTTTCCTATAGGGCCAGTACAGTGAACTAGCTGAGAACAAAACAATTGTGCTTCCCCACACAAACGGGGCATATCTAGTTCAACTCAGTATTGGAAACTGAGTAAAACAGGAGCTTCTCTTCAGTCCAATACACTGTATTTGCTGGGAACAGACGCAGGTGCTATTTGCACTGTTTATGGCCAGAATAGCACAATAGTGGTGTTCTTACCCTGAATTAACATTTAATGCTAGAACTTGAAACTGAATGTGAATCAACTCCGTTTAGGAAGTTGTATTGAACCCCAGTCGGCCTTACAAGAAAAACGCTCTGCTTTTGAGAAACAGGCACTCTTGCACTCTACTGTGTTTTCTATAGGGCCAGAACAGTGAGCTAGCTCAGAACAAAAGAACTGTGCTTCCTACACAAACGGGGCATATCTAGTTCAACTCAGTATTGGAAACTGAGTAAAACAGGAGCTTCTCTTCAGTCCAATACACTGTATTTGCTGGGAACAGACGCGAGTGCTATTTGCACTGTTTATGGCCAGAATAGCACAAAAGTGGTTTTCTTACCCTGAATTAACACTTAATGCTAGAACTGGAAACTCAATGTGAATCAACTCCGTTTAGGAACTTGTATTGAACCCCAGTCGGCCTTACAAGAAAAACACTCTGCTTTTGAGAAACAGGCACTCTTGCACTCTACTGTGTTTCCTATAGGGCCAGAACAGTGAGCTAGCTCAGAACAAAAGAACTGTGCTTCCTACACAAACGGGGCATATCTAGTTCAACTCAGTATTGGAAACTGAGTAAAACAGGAGCTTGTCTTCAGTCCAATACACTGTATTTGCTGGGAACAGACGCAAGTGCTATTTGCACTGTTTATCGCCAGAATAGCACAATACTGTTGTTCTTACCCTGAATTAACACTTAATGCTAGAACTTGAAACTCAATGTGAATCAACTCCGTTTAGGAAGTTGTATTGAACCCCAGTCGGCCTTATAAGAAAAACACTCTGCTTTTAAGAAACAGGCACTCTTGCACTCTACTGTGTTTCCAATAGGGCCAGTACTGTGAGCTAGCTCAGAACAAAAGAACTGTGCTTCCTACACAAACGGGGCATATCTAGTTCAACTCAGTATTGGAAACAGAGTAAAACAGGAGCTTCTCTTCAGTCCAATACACTCTATTTGCTGGGAACAGACGCGAGTGCTATTTGCACTGTTTATGGCCACAATAGCACAAAAGTGGTGTTCTTACCCTGAATTAACACTTAATGCCAGAACTTGAAAGTCAATGTGAATCAGCTCCATTTAGGAAGTTGTATTGAACCCCAGTCGGCCTTACAAGAAAAACACTCTGCTTTTGAGAAACAGGCACTCTTGCACTGTACTGTGTTTCCTATAGGGCCAGTACAGTGAGCTAGCTCAGAACAAAAGAACTGTGCTTCCTACACAAACGGGGCATATCTAGTTAAACTCAGTATTGGAAACGGAGTAAAACAGGAGCTTCTCTTCAGTCCAATACACTGTATTTGCTGGGAACAGACGCGAGTGCTATTTGCACTGTTTATGGCCAGAATAGCACAATAGTGGTGTTCTTACTCTGAATAAACACTTAATGCTAGAACTTGAAACTAAATGTGAATCAACTCCATTTAGGAAGTTGTATTGAACCCCAGTTGGCCTTACAAGAGAAACACTCTGCTTTTGATAAACAGGCACTTTTGCACTCTACTGTGTTTCCTAAAGGACCATTACAGTGAGCTAGCTCAGAACAAAACAACTGTGCTTCCTACACAAACGGGGCATATCTAGTTCAACTCAGTATTGGAAACTGAGTAAAACAGGAGCTTCTCTTCAGTCCAATACACTGTATTTGCTTGGAAGAGACGCAGGTGCTATTTGCACTGTTTATGGCCAGAATAGCACAATAGTGGTGTTCTTACCCTGAATTAACACTTAATGCTAGAACTTGAAACTCATTGTGAATCAACTCCGTTTAGGAAGTTGTATTGAACCCCAGTCGCCCTTACAAGAAAAACACTCTTCCTTTGATAAAGAGGCACTCTTGCACTCTACTGTGTTTCCTATAGGGCCAGTACAGTGAGCTAGCTCAGAACAAAAGAACTGTGCTTCCTACACAAACGGGACATATCTAGTTCAACTCAGTATTGGAAACTGAGTAAAACAGGAGCTTCTCTTCAGTCCAATACAGTGTATTTGCTGGGAACAGACGCGAGTGCTATTTGCACTGTTTATGGCCAGAATAGCACAATAGTGGTGTTCTTACCCTGAATTAACACTTAATGCTAGAACTTGAAATTCAATGTGAATCAACTCCGTTTAGGAAGTTGTATTGAACCGCAGTTGGCCTTACAAGAAAAACACTCTGCTTTTGAGAAACAGGCACTCTTGCACTCTACTGTGTTTCCTAAAGGGCCAGTACAGTGAGCTAGCTCAGAACAAAAGAACTGTGCTTCCTACACAAACTGGGCATATCTAGTTCAACTCAGTATTGGAAACTGAGTAAAACAGGAGCTTCTCTTCAGTCCCATACACTGTATTTGCTGGGAAGAGACGAGAGTGCTATTTGCACTGTTTATGGCCAGAATAGCACAATACTGTTGTTCTTACCCTGAATTAACACTTAATGCTAGAACTTGAAACTGAATGTGAATCAACTCCGTTTAGGAAGTTGTATTGAACCGCAGTCGGCCTTACAAGAAAAACACTCTGCTTTTGAGAAACAGGCACTCTTGCACTGTACTGTGTTTCCTATAGGGCCAGTACGGTGAGCTAGCTCAGAACAAAAGAACTGTGCTTCCTACACAAACGGGGCATATCTAGTTCAACTCAGTATTGGAAACTGAGTAAAACAGGAGCTTCTCTTCAGTCCAATACACTGTATTTGCTGGGAACAGACGCGAGTGCTATTTGCACTGTTTATGGCCAGAATAGCACAATACTGTTGTTCTTACCCTGAATTAACACTTAATGCTAGAACTTGAAACTGAATGTGAATCAACTCCGTTTAGGAAGTTGTATTGAACCCCAGTTGGCCTTACAAGAGAAACACTCTGCTTTTGATAAACAGGCACTCTTGCACTCTACTGTGTTTCCTATAGGGCCATTACAGTGAGCTAGCTCAGAACAAAACAACTGTGCTTCCTACACAAACGGGGCATATCTAGTTCAACTCAGTATTGGAAACTGAGTAAAACAGGAGCTTCTCTTCAGTCCAATACACTGTATTTGCTGGGAACAGACGCGAGTGCTATTTGCACTGTTTATGGCCAGAATAGCACAATAGTGGTGTTCTTACCCTGAATTAACACTTAATGCTAGAACTTGAAACTGAATGTGAATCAACTCCGTTTAGGAAGTTGTATTGAACCCCAGTCGGCCTTACAAGAAAAACATTCTGCTTTTGAGAAACAGGCACTCTTGCACTCTACTGTGTTTCCTATAGGGCCAGTACTGTGAGCTAGCTCAGAACAAAAGAACTGTGCTTCCTACACAAACGGGGCATATCTAGTTCAACTCAGTATTGGAAACTGAGTAAAACAGGAGCTTCTCTTCAGTCCAATACAGTGTATTTGCTGGGAACAGACGCGAGTGCTATTTGCACTGTTTATGGCCAGAATAGCACAATAGTGGTGTTCTTACCCTGAATTAACACTTAATGCTACAACTTGAAATTCAATGTGAATCAACTCCGTTTAGGAAGTTGTATTGAACCCCAGTTGGCCTTACAAGAAAAACACTCTGCTTTTGAGAAACAGGCACTCTTGCACTCTACTGTGTTTCCTAAAGGGCCAGTACAGTGAGCTAGCTCAGAACAAAAGAACTGTGCTTCCTACACAAACGGGGCATATCTAGTTCAACTCAGTATTGGAAACTGAGTAAAACAGGAGCTTCTCTTCAGTCCAATACACTGTATTTGCTGGGAACAGAAGAGAGTGCTATTTGCACTGTTTATGGCCAGAATAGCACAATAGTGGTGTTCTTACCCTGAATTAACACTTAATGCTAGAACTTGAAACTCATTGTGAATCAACTCCGTTTAGGAAGTTGTATTGAACCCCAGTCAGCCTTACAAGAAAAACACTCTGCTTTTGATAAACAGGCACTCTTGCACTCTACTGTGTTTCCTATAGGGCCAGTACAGTGAGCTAGCTCAGAACAAAAGAACTGTGCTTCCTACACAAACTGGGCATATCTAGTTCAACTCAGTATTGGAAACTGAGTAAAACAGGAGCTTGTCTTCAGTCCAATACACTGTATTTGCTGGGAACAGACGCGAGTGCTATTTGCACTGTTTATGGCCAGAATAGCACAATACTGTTGTTCTTACCCTGAAGTAACACTTAATGCTAGAACTTGAAACTGAATGTGAATCAACTCCGTTTAGGAAGTTGTATTGAACCCCAGTCGGCCTTACAAGAAAAACACTCTGCTTTTGAGAAACAGGCACTCTTGCACTGTACTGTGTTTCCTATAGGTCCAGTACGGTGAGCTAGCTCAGAACAAAAGAACTGTGCTTCCTACACAAACGGGGCATATCTAGTTCAACTCAGTATTGGAAACTGAGTAAAACAGGAGCTTCTCTTCAGTCCAATACACTGTATTTGCTGGGAACAGACGCGAGTGCTATTTGCACTGTTTATGGCCAGAATAGCACAATACTGTTGTTCTTACCCTGAATTAACACTTAATGCTAGAACTTGAAACTGAATGTGAATCAACTCCGTTTAGGAAGTTGTATTGAACCCCAGTTGGCCTTACAAGAGAAACACTCTGCTTTTGAGAAACAGGCACTCTTGCACTGTATTGTGTTTCCTATAGGTCCAGTACGGTGAGCTAGCTCAGAACAAAAGAACTGTGCTTCCTACACAAACGGGGCATATCTAGTTCAACTCAGTATTGGAAACTGAGTAAAACAGGAGCTTCTCTTCAGTCCAATACACTGTATTTGCTGGGAACAGACGCGAGTGCTATTTGCACTGTTTATGGCCAGAATAGCACAATACTGTTGTTCTTACCCTGAATTAACACTTAATGCTAGAACTTGAAACTGAATGTGAATCAACTCCGTTTAGGAAGTTGTATTGAACCCCAGTTGGCCTTACAAGAGAAACACTCTGCTTTTGATAAACAGGCACTCTTGCACTCTACTGTGTTTCCTATAGGGCCATTACAGTGAGCTAGCTCAGAACAAAACAACTGTGCTTCCTACACAAACGGGGCATATCTAGTTCAACTCAGTATTGGAAACTGAGTAAAACAGGAGCTTCTCTTCCACCCAATACACTGTATTTGCTTGGAAGAGAGGCAGGTGTTATTTGCACTGTTTATGGCCAGAATAGCACAATAGTGGTGTTCTTACCCTGAATTAACACTTAATGCTAGAACTTGAAACTCATTGTGAATCAACTACGTTTAGGAAGTTGTATTGAACCCCAGTTGGACTTACAAGAAAAACACTCTTCCTTTGATAAAGAGGCACTCTTGATTCTATTGTGTTTCCTATAGGGCCAGTACAGTGAGCTAGCTCAGAACAAAAGAACTGTGTTTCCTACACAAATGGGGCATATCTAGTTCAACTCAGTATTGGAAACTGAGTAAAACAGGAGCTTCTCTTCAGTCCAATACACTGTATTTGCTGGGAACAGACGCGAGTGCTATTTGCACTGTTTATGGCCAGAATAGCACAATAGTGGTGTTCTTACCCTGAAATAACACTTAATGCTAGAAATTGAAATTCAATGTGAATCAACTCCTTTTAGGAAGTTGTATTTAACCCCAGTTGGCCTTACAAGAAAAACACTCTGCTTTTGAGAAACAGGCACTCTTGCACTCTACTGTGTTTCCTAAAGGGCCAGTACAGTGAGCTAGCTCAGAACAAAAGAACTGTGCTTCCTATACAAACGGGGCATATCTAGTTCAACTCAGTATTGGAAACTGAGTAAAACAGGAGCTTCTCTTCAGTCCAACACAGTGTATTTGCTGTGAAGAGACGAGAGTGCTATTTGCACTGTTTATGGCCAGAATAGCACAATAGTGGTGTTCTTATCCTGAATTAACACTTAATGCTAGAATTGAAACTCATTGTGAATCAACTCCGTTTAGGAAGTTGTATTGAACCCCAGTCAGCCTTACAAGAAAAACACTCTGCTTTTGAGAAACAGGCACTCTTGCACTCTACTGTGTTTCCTATAGGGCCCGTAAGTGAGCTAGCTCAGAACAAAAGAACTGTGCTTCCTACACAAACGGGGCATATCTAGTTCAACTCAGTATTGGAAACTGAGTAAAACAGGAGCTTCTCTTCAGTCAAATACACTGTATTTGCTCGGAACAGACGCGAGTGCTATTTGCATTGTTTATGGCCAGAATAGCACAATAGTGGTGTTCTTACCCTGAATTAACACTTAATGCTAGAACTTGAAACTCAATGTGAATCAACTCCGTTTAGGAAGTTGTATTGAACCCCAGTCGGCCTTACAAGAAAAACACTCTGCTTTTGAGAAACAGGCACTCTTGCCCTCTACTGTGTTTTCTATAGGGCCAGTACAGTGAGCTAGCAAAGAACAAAAGAACTGTGCGTCCTACACAAACGGGGCATATCTAGTTCAACTCAGTATTGGAAACTGAGTAAAACAGGAGCTTCTCTTCAGTCCAATACACTGTATTTGCTGGGAACAGACGCAGGTGCTATTTGCACTGTTTATGGCCAGAATAGCACAAAAGTGGTGTTCTTACCCTGAATTAACACTTAATGCTAGAACTTGAAACTCAATGTGAATCAACTCCGTTTAGGAAGTTGTATTGAACCCCAGTCGGCCTTACAAGAAAAACACTCTGCTTTTGAGAAACAGGCAATCTTGCACTCTAGTGTGTTTCCTATAGGGTCAGTACAGTGAGCTAGCTCAGAACAAAAGAACTGTGCTTCCCCACACAAACGGGGCATATCTAGTTCAACTCAGTATTGGAAACTGAGTAAAACAGGAGCTTCTCTTCAGTCCAATACACTGTATTTGCTGGGAACAGACGCAGGTGCTATATGCACTGTGTATCGCCAGAATAGCACAATAGTGGTGTTCTTACCCTGAATTAACACTTAATGCTAGAACTTGAAAATGAATGTGAATCAACTCCGTTTAGGAAGTTGTATTGAACCCCAGTCAGCCTTACAAGAAAAACACTCTGCTTTTGAGAAACAGGCACTCTTGCAATCTACTGTGTTTCCGATAGGGCCAGTACAGTGAGCTAGCTCAGAACAAAAGAACTGTGCTTCCTACACAAACGGGGCATATCTACTTTAACTCAGTATTGCAATCTGAGTAAAACAGGAGCTTCTCTTCAGTCCAATACACTGTATTTGCTGGGAACAGACGCGAGTGCTATTTGCACTGTTTATGGCCAGAATAGCACAATAGTGGTATTCTTACCCTGAATTAACACTTAATGCTAGAACTTGAAACTCAATGTGAATCAACTCCGTTTAGGAAGTTGTATTGAACCCCAGTGGGCCTTACAAGAAAAACAATCTTCTTTTGAGAAACAGACACTCTTGCACTCTAGTGTGTTTCCTATAGGGCCAGTACAGTGAGCTAGCTAAGAACAAAAGAACTGTGCTTCCCCACACAAACGGTGCATATCTAGTTCAACTCAGTATTGGAAACTGAGTAAAACAGGAGCTTCTCTTCAGTCCAATACACTGTATTTGCTGGGAACAGACGCAGGTGCTATATGCACTGTGTATGGCCAGAATAGCACAATAGTGGTGTTCTTACCCTGAATTAACACTTAATGCTAGAACTTGAAACTGAATGTGAATCAACTCCATTTAGGAAGTTGTACTGAACTCCAGTCGGCCCTACAAGAAAAAGACTCTGCTTTTGAGAAACAGGCACTCTTGCACTCTACTGTGTTTCCTATAGGGCCAGTACAGTGAGCTAGCTCAGAACAAAAGAACTGTGCTTCCTACACAAACGGGGCATATCTAGTTCAACTCAGTATTGGATACTGAGTAAAACAGGAGCTTCTCTTCAGTCCAATACACTGTATTTGCTGGGAACAGACGGAGGTGCTATTTGCACTGTTTATGGCCAGAATAGCACAATAGTGGTGTTCTTACTCTGAATTAACACTTAATGCTAGAAATTGAAACTGAATGTGAATCAACTCCGTTTAGGAAGTTGTATTGAACCCCAGTCGGCCTTACAAGAAAAACACTCTGCTTTAGAGAAACAGGCACTCTTGCACTCTACTGTGTTTCCTATAGGGCCAGTACAGTGAGCTAGCTCAGAACAAAAGAACTGTGCTTCCTACACAAACGGGGCATATCTAGTTCATCTCAGTATTGGAAACTGAGAAAAACTGGAGTTTCTCTTCAGTCCAATACACTGTATTTGCTGGGAACAGACGCGAGTGCTATTTGCACTGTTTATGGCCAGAATAGCACAATAGTGGTGTTCTTACCCTGAATTAACACTTAATGCTAGAACTTGAAACTGAATGTGAATCAACTCAGTTTAGGAAGTTGTATTGAACCCAAGTTGGCCTTACAAGAAAAACACTCTGCTTTTGAGAAACAGGCACTCTTGCACTCTACTGTGTTTCCTAAAGGGCCAGTACAGTGAGCTAGCTCAGAACAAATGAAATGTGCTTCCTACACAAACGGGGCATATCTAGTTTAACTCAGTATTGGAAACTGAGTAAAACAGGAGCTTCTCTTCAGTCCAATACACTGTATTTGCTGGGAACAGACGCGAGTGCTATTTGCGCTGTTTATGGCCAGAATAGCACAATAGTGGTGTTCTTACCCTGAATTAACACTTAATGCTAGAACTAGAAACTCAATGTGAATCAACTCCGTTGAGAAAGTTGCATTGAACCGCAGTCGGCCTTACAAGAAAAACACTCTGCTTTTGAGAAACAGGCACTCTTGCACTCTACTGTGTTTCCTATAGGGCCAGTACAGTGAGCTAGCTCAGAACAAAACAACTGTGCTTCCTACACAAAGGGGGCATATCTAGTTCAACTCAGTATTGGAAACTGAGTAAAACAGGAGCTTCTCTTCAGTCCAATACACTGTATTTGCTTGGAAGAGACGCAGGTGCTATTTGCAATGTTTATGGCCAGAATAGCACAATAGTGGTGTTCTTACCCTGAAATAACACTTAATGCTAGAATGAAAATGAATGTGAATCAACTCCGTTTAGGAAGTTGTATTGAACCCCAGTCAGCCTTACAAGAAAAACACTCTGCTTCTGAGAAACAGGCACTCTTGCAATCTACTGTGTTTCCTATAGGGCCAGTACAGTGAGCTAGCACAGAACAAAAGAACTGTGCTTCCTACACAAACGGGGCATATCTAGTTCAACTCAGTATTGCAAACTGAGTAAAACAGGAGCTTCTCTTCAGTCCAATACACTGTATTTCCTGGGAACAGACGCGAGTGCTATTTGCACTGTTTATGGCCAGAATAGCACAATAGTGGTGTTCTTACCCTGAATTAACACTTAATGCTAGAACTTGAAACTCAATGTTAATCAACTCCGATTAGGAAGTTGTATTGAACCCCAGTCGGCCTTACAAGAAAAACACTCTGCTTTTGAGAAACAGGCACTCTTGCATTCTACTGTATTTCCTATAGGGCCAGTACAGTGAGCTAGCTCAGAACAAAAGAACTGTGCTTCCTACACAAACGGGGCATATCTAGTTCAACTCAGTATTGGAAACTGAGTAAAACAGGAGCTTCTCTTCAGTCCAATACACTGTATTTGCTGGGAACAGACGCGAGTGCTATTTGCACTGTTTATGGCCAGAATAGCACAATAGTGGTGTTCTTACCCTGAATTAACACTTAATGCCCGAACTTGAAACTCAATGTGAATCAACTCCGTTTAGGAAGTTGTATTGAACCCCAGTCGGCCTTACAAGAAAAACACTCTTCCTTTGATAAACAGGCACTCTTGCACTCTACTGTGTTTCCTAAAGGGCCAGTACAGTGAGCTAGCTCAGAACAAAAGAACTGTGCTTCCTACACAAACGGGGCTTATCTACTTCAACTCAGTATTGGAAACTGAGTAAAACAGGAGCTTCTCTTCAGTCCAATACACTGTATTTGCTGGGAAGAGACGCATGTGCTATTTGCACTCTTTATGGCCAGAATAGCACAATAGTGGTGTTCTTACCCTGAATTAACACTTAATGCTAGAACTTGAAACTCAATGTGAATCAACTCCGTTTAGGAAGTTGTATTGAACCCCAGTCAGCCTTACAAGAAAAACACTCTGCTTTTGAGAAACAGGCACTCTTGCAATCTACTGTGTTTCCTATAGGGCCAGTACAGAGAGCTAGCTCAGAACAAAAGAACTGTGCTTCCTACACAAACGGGCTATATCTAGTTCAATTCAGTATTGCAAACTGAGTAAAACAGGAGCTTCTCTTCAGTCCAATACAGTGTATTTGCTGGGAACAGACGCGAGTGCTATTTGCACTGTTTATGGCCAGAATAGCACAATAGTGGTGTTCTTACCCTGAATTAACACTTAATGCTAGAACTTGAAACTCAATGTGAATCAACTCCGTTTAGGAAGTTGTATTGAACCCCAGTCGGCCTTACAAGAAAAACACTCTGCTTTTGAGAAACAGGCACTCTTGCATTCTACTGTGTTTCCTATAGGGCCAGTTTAGTGAGCTAGTTCAGAACAAAAGAACTGTGCTTCCTACACAAACAGGGCATACCTAGTTAAACTCAGTATTGGAAACGGAGTAAAACAGGAGCTTCTCTTCAGTCCAATACACTGTATTTGCTGGGAACAGACGCGAGTGCTATTTGCACTGTTTATGGCCAGAATAGCACAAGAGTGGTGTTCTTACCCTGAATCGACACTTAATGCTAGAACTTGAAACTCATTGTGAATAAACTCCGTTTAGGTAGTTGTATTGAACCCCAGTCGGCCTTACAAGAAAAACACTCTGCTTTTGAGAAACAGGCACTCTTGCACTCTACTGTGTTTCCTATAGGGCCCGTAAGTGAGCTAGCTCAGAACAAAAGAACTGTGCTTCCTACACAAACGGGGCATATCTAGTTCAACTCAGTATTGGAAACTGAGTAAAACAGGAGCTTCTCTTCAGTCCAATACACTGTATTTGTGGGAACAGACGCGAGTGCTATTTGCACTGTTTATGGCCAGAATAGCACAATAGTGGTGTTCTTACCCTGGATTAACACTTAATGCTAGAACTAGAAACTCAATGTGAATCAACTCCGTTTAGGAAGTTGTATTGAACCCCAGTCGGCCTTACAAGAAAAACACTCTGCTTTTGAGAAACAGGCACTCTTGCACTCTACTGTGTTTCCTATAGGGCCAGTACAGTGAGCTAGCTCAGAACAAAAGAACTGTGCTTCCTACACAAACGGGGCATATCTAGTTCAACTCAGTATTGGAAACTGAGTAAAACAGGAACTTCTCTTCAGTCCAATACACTGTATTTGCTGGGAACAGACGCGAGTGCTATTTGCACTGTTTATGGCCAGAATAGCACAATAGTGGTGTTCTTACCCTGAATTAACACTTAATGCTAGAACTTGAAACTCAATGTGAATCAACTCCGTTTAGGAAGTTGTATTGAAACCCAGTCGGCCTTACAAGAAAAACATTCTGCTTTTGAGAAACAGGCACTCTTGCATTCTACTGTGTTTCCTATAGGGCCAGTATAGTGAGCTAGCTCAGAACAAAAGAACTGTGCTTCCTACACAAACAGGGCATATCTAGTTAAACTCAGTATTGGAAACGAGTAAAACAGGAGCTTCTCTTCAGTCCAATACACTGTATTTGCTGGGAATAGACACGAGTGCTATTTGCACTGTTTATGGCCAGAATAGCACAATAGTGGTGTTCTTACCCTGAATTAACACTTAATGCTGGAACTTGAAAATGAATGTGAATCAACTCTGTTTAGGAAGTTGTATTGAACCCCAGTCGGCCTTACAAGAAAAACACTCTGCTTTTGAGAAACAGGCACTCTTGCACTCTACTGTGTTTCCTATAGGGCCGGTACAGTGAGCTATCTCAGAACAAAAGAACTGTGCTTCCTACACAAACGGGGCATATCTAGTTCAAC
Organism: Peromyscus maniculatus bairdii; assembly: GCF_049852395.1. Taxonomy (NCBI): domain Eukaryota; kingdom Metazoa; phylum Chordata; class Mammalia; order Rodentia; family Cricetidae; genus Peromyscus; species Peromyscus maniculatus. The sequence continues at coordinate 4,325,565 of NC_134862.1, forward strand.
TCAGTATTGGATAGTGAGTAAATCAGGAGATTCTCTTCAGTCCAATACACTGTATTTGCTGGGAACAGACGCGAGTGCTATTTGCACTGTTTATGGCCAGAATAGCACAATAGTGGTGTTCTTACCCTGGATTAACACTTAATGCTAGAACTAGAAACTCAATGTCTATCAACTCCGTTTAGGAAGTTGTATTGAACCCCAGTCGGCCTTACAAGAAAAACACTCTGCTTTTGAGAAACAGGCACTCTTGCACTCTACTGTGTTTCCTATAGGGCCAGTACAGTGAGCTACCTCAGAACAAAAGAACTGTGCTTCCTACACAAACGGGGCATAACTAGTTCAACTCAGTATTGGAAACTGAGTAAAACAGGAGCTTCTCTTCAGTCCAATACACTGTATTTGCTGGGAACAGACGCAGGTGCTATTTGCACTGTTTATGGCCAGAATAGCACAATAGTGGTGTTCTTACCCTGAATTAACACTTAATGCTAGAACTTGAAAATGAATGTGAATCAACTCCGTTTAGGAAGTTGTATTGAACCCCAGTCGGCCTTACAAGAAAAACACTCTGCTTCTGAGAAACAGGCACTCTTGCAATCTACTGTGTTTCCTATAGGGCCAGTACAGTGAGCTAGCACAGAACAAAAGAACTGTGCTTCCTACACAAACGGGGCATATCTAGTTCAACTCAGTATTGCAAACTGAGTAAAACAGGAGCTTCTCTTCAGTCCAATACAGTGTATTTGCTGGGAACAGACGCGAGTGCTATTTGCACTGTTTATGGCCAGAATAGCACAATAGTGGTGTTCTTACCCTGAATTAACACTTAATGCTAGAACTTGAAACTCAATGTTAATCAACTCCGATTAGGAAGTTGTATTGAACCCCAGTCGGCCTTACAAGAAAAACACTCTGCTTTTGAGAAACAGGCACTCTTGCATTCTACTGTATTTCCTATAGGGCCAGTACAGTGAGCTAGCTCAGAACAAAAGAACTGTGCTTCCTACACAAACGGGGCATATCTAGTTCAACTCAGTATTGGAAACTGAGTAAAACAGGAGCTTCTCTTCAGTCCAATACACTGTATTTGCTGGGAACAGACGCGAGTGCTATTTGCACTGTTTATGGCCAGAATAGCACAATAGTGGTGTTCTTAACCTGAATTAACACTTAATGCTAGAACTTGAAAATGAATGTGAATCAACTCCGTTTAGGAAGTTGTATTGAACCCCAGTCGGCCTTACAAGAAAAACACTCTGCTTTTGAGAAACAGGCACTCTTGCATTCTACTGTGTTTCCTATAGGGCCAGTACAGTGAGCTAGCTCAGAACAAAAGAACTGTGCTTCCTACACAAACGGGGCATATCTAGTTCAACTCAGTATTGGAAACTGAGTAAAACAGGAGCTTCTCTTCAGTCCAATACAGTGTATTTGCTGGGAACAGACGCGAGTGCTATTTGCACTGTTTATGGCCAGAATAGCACAATAGTGGTGTTCTTACCCTGAATTAACACTTAATGCTAGAACTTGAAACTCGATGTGAATCAACTCCGTTTAGGAAGTTGTATTGAACCCCAGTCGGCCTTACAAGAAAAACACTCTGCTTTTGAGAAACAGGCACTCTTGCATTCTACTGTGTTTCCTATAGGGCAAGTACAGTGAGCTAGCTCAGAACAAAAGAACTGTGCTTCCTACACAAACGGGGCATATCTAGTTCAACTCAGTATTGCAAACTGAGTAAAACAGGAGCTTCTCTTCAGTCTAATACAGTGTATTTGCTGGGAACAGACGCGAGTGCTATTTGCACTGTTTATGGCCAGAATAGCACAATAGTGGTGTTCTTACCCTGAATTAACACTTAATGCCCGAACTTGAAACTCAATGTGAATTAACTCCGTTTAGGAAGTTGTATTGAACCCCAGTCGGCCTTACAAGAAAAACACTCTTCCTTTGATAAACAGGCACTCTTGCACTCTACTGTGTTTCCTAAAGGGCCAGTACAGTGAGCTAGCTCAGAACAAAAGAACTGTGCTTCCTACACAAACGGGGCTTATCTACTTCAACTCAGTATTGGAAACTGAGTAAAACAGGAGCTTCTCTTCAGTCCAATACACTGTATTTGCTGGGAAGAGACGCAGGTGCTATTTGCACGGTTTATGGCCAGAATAGCACAATAGTGGTGTTCTTACCCTGAATTGACACTTAATGCTAGAACTTGAAACTCATTGTGAATCAACTCCGTTTAGGAATTTGTATTGAACCCCAGTCGGCCTTACAAGAAAAACACTCTGCTTTTGAGAAACAGGCATTCTTCCACTCTACTGTGTTATCTATAGGGCCAGTACAGTGAGCTAGCTCAGAACAAAAGAACTGTGCTTCCTACACAAACGGGGCATATCTAGTTCAACTCAGTATTGGAAACTGAGTAAAACAGGAGCTTCTCTTCAGTCCAATACACTCTATTTGCTGGGAACAGACGCAAGTGCTATTTGCACTGTTTATGGCCAGAATTGCACAATAGTGGTGTTCTTACCCTGAATTAACACTAAATGCTAGAACTTGAAACTGAATGTGAATCAACTCCATTTAGGAAGTTGTATTGAACCCCAGTCGGGCTTACAAGAAAAACACTCTGCTTCTGAGAAACAGGCACTCTTGCAATCTACTGTGTTTCCTATAGGGCCAGTACAGTGAGCTAGCACAGAACAAAAGAACTGTGCTTCCTACACAAACGGGGCATATCTAGTTCAACTCAGTATTGCAAACTGAGTAAAACAGGAGCTTCTCTTCAGTCCAATACAGTGTATTTGCTGGGAACAGACGCGAGTGCTATTTGCACTGTTTATGGCCAGAATAGCACAATAGTGGTATTCTTACCCTGAATTAACACTTAATGCTAGAACTTGAAACTCAATGTGAATCAACTCCGATTAGGAAGTTGTATTGAACCCCAGTCGGCCTTACAAGAAAAACACTCTGCTTTTGAGAAACAGGCATTCTTGCATTCTACTGTATTTCCTATAGGGCCAGTACAGTGAGCTAGCTCAGAACAAAAGAACTGTGCTTCCTACACAAACGGGGCATATCTAGTTCAACTCAGTATTGGAAACTGAGTAAAACAGGAGCTTCTCTTCAGTCCAATACACTGTATTTGCTGGGAACAGACGCGAGTGCTATTTGCACTGTTTATGGCCAGAATAGCACAATAGTGGTGTTCTTAACCTGAATTAACACTTAATGCTAGAACTTGAAAATGAATGTGAATCAACTCCGTTTAGGAAGTTGTATTGAACCCCAGTCGGCCTTACAAGAAAAACACTCTGCTTTTGAGAAACAGGCACTCTTGCATTCTACTGTGTTTCCTATAGGGCCAGTACAGTGAGCTAGCTCAGAACAAAAGAACTGTGCTTCCTACACAAACGGGGCATATCTAGTTCAACTCAGTATTGGAAACTGAGTAAAACAGGAGCTTCTCTTCAGTCCAATACAGTGTATTTGCTGGGAACAGACGCGAGTGCTATTTGCACTGTTTATGGCCAGAATAGCACAATAGTGGTGTTCTTACCCTGAATTAACACTTAATACTAGAACTTGAAACTCAATGTGAATCAACTCCGTTTAGGAAGTTGTATTGAACCCCAGTCGGCCTTACAAGAAAAACACTCTGCTTTTGAGAAACAGGCACTCTTGCATTCTACTGTGTTTCCTATAGGGCAAGTACAGTGAGCTAGCTCAGAACAAAAGAACTGTGCTTCCTACACAAACGGGGCATATCTAGTTCAACTCAGTATTGCAAACTGATTAAAACAGGAGCTTCTCTTCAGTCCAATACAGTGTATTTGCTGGGAACAGACGCGAGTGCTATTTGCACTGTTTATGGCCAGAATAGCACAATAGTGGTGTTCTTACCCTGAATTAACACTTAATGCCCGAACTTGAAACTCAATGTGAATCAACTCCGTTTAGGAAGTTGTATTGAACCCCAGTCGGCCTTACAAGAAAAACACTCTTCCTTTGATAAACAGGCACTCTTGCACTCTACTGTGTTTCCTAAAGGGCCAGTACAGTGAGCTAGCTCAGAACAAAAGAACTGTGCTTCCTACACAAACGGGGCTTATCTACTTCAACTCAGTATTGGAAACTGAGTAAAACAGGAGCTTCTCTTCAGTCCAATACACTGTATTTGCTGGGAAGAGACGCAGGTGCTATTTGCACTGTTTATGGCCAGAATAGCACAATAGTGGTGTTCTTACCCTGAATTGACACTTAATGCTAGAACTTGAAACTCATTGTGAATCAACTCCGTTTAGGAATTTGTATTGAACCCCAGTCGGCCTTACAAGAAAAACACTCTGCTTTTGAGAAACAGGCATTCTTGCACTCTACTGAGTTATCTATAGGGCCAGTACAGTGAGCTAGCTCAGAACAAAAGAACTGTGCTTCCTACACAAACGGGGCATATCTAGTTCAACTCAGTATTGGAAACTGAGTAAAACAGGAGCTTCTCTTCAGTCCAATACACTCTATTTGCTGGGAACAGACGCGAGTGCTATTTGCACTGTTTATGGCCAGAATTGCACAATAGTGGTGTTCTTACCCTGAATTAACACTAAATGGTAGAACTTGAAACTGAATGTGAATCAACTCCATTTAGGAAGTTGTATTGAACCCCAGTCGGCCTTACAAGAAAAACACTCTGCTTTTGAGAAACAGGCACTCTTGCACTCTACTGTGTTTCCTATAGGGCCAGTACAGTGAGCTAGCTCAGAACAAAAGAACTGTGCTTCCTACACAAACGGGGCATATCTAGTTCAACTCAGTATTGCAAACTGAGTAAAACAGGAGCTTCTCTTCAGTCCAATACACTGTATTTGCTGGGAACAGACGCAGGTGCTATTTGCACTGTTTATGGCCAGAATAGCACAATAGTGGTGTTCTTACCCTGAATTAACACTTAATGCTAGAACTTGAAACTCAATGTGAATCAACTCCGTTTAGGAAGTTGTATTGAACCCCAGTCAGCCTTACAAGAAAAACACTCTGCTTTTGAGAAACAGGCACTCTTGCAATCTACTGTGTTTCCTATAGGGACAGTACAGAGAGCTAGCTCAGAACAAAAGAACTGTGCTTCCTACACAAACGGGCCATATCTAGTTCAACTCAGTATTGCAAACTGAGTAAAACAGGAGCTTCTCTTCAGTCCAATACAGTGTATTTGCTGGGAACAGACGCGAGTGCTATTTGCACTGTTTATGGCCAGAATAGCACAATAGTGGTGTTCTTACCCTGAATTAACACTTAATGCTAGAACTTGAAACTCAATGTTAATCAACTCCGATTAGGAAGTTGTATTGAACCCCAGTCGGCCTTACAAGAAAAACACTCTGCTTTTGAGAAACAGGCACTCTTGCATTCTACTGTATTTCCTATAGGGCCAGTACAGTGAGCTAGCTCAGAACAAAAGAACTGTGCTTCCTACACAAACGGGGCATATCTAGTTCAACTCAGTATTGGAAACTGAGTAAAACAGGAGCTTCTCTTCAGTCCAATACACTGTATTTGCTGGGAACAGACGCGAGTGCTATTTGCACTGTTTATGGCCAGAATAGCACAATAGTGGTGTTCTTAACCTGAATTAACACTTAATGCTAGAACTTGAAAATGAATGTGAATCAACTCCGTTTAGGAAGTTGTATTGAACCCCAGTCGGCCTTACAAGAAAAACACTCTGCTTTTGAGAAACAGGCACTCTTGCATTCTACTGTGTTTCCTATAGGGCCAGTACAGTGAGCTAGCTCAGAACAAAAGAACTGTGCTTCCTACACAAACGGGGCATATCTAGTTCAACTCAGTATTGGAAACTGAGTAAAACAGGAGCTTCTCTTCAGTCCAATACAGTGTATTTGCTGGGAACAGACGCGAGTGCTATTTGCACTGTTTATGGCCAGAATAGCACAATAGTGGTGTTCTTACCCTGAATTAACACTTAATGCTAGAACTTGAAACTCGATGTGAATCAACTCCGTTTAGGAAGTTGTATTGAACCCCAGTCGGCCTTACAAGAAAAACACTCTGCTTTTGAGAAACAGGCACTCTTGCATTCTACTGTGTTTCCTATAGGGCAAGTACAGTGAGCTAGCTCAGAACAAAAGAACTGTGCTTCCTACACAAACGGGGCATATCTAGTTCAACTCAGTATTGCAAACTGAGTAAAACAGGAGCTTCTCTTCAGTCCAATACAGTGTATTTGCTGGGAACAGACGCAAGTGCTATTTGCACTGTTTATGGCCAGAATAGCACAATAGTGGTGTTCTTACCCTGAATTAACACTTAATGCCCGAACTTGAAACTCAATGTGAATCAACTCCGTTTAGGAAGTTGTATTGAACCCCAGTCGGCCTTACAAGAAAAACACTCTTCCTTTGATAAACAGGCACTCTTGCACTCTACTGTGTTTCCTAAAGGGCCAGTACAGTGAGCTAGCTCAGAACAAAAGAACTGTGCTTCCTACACAAACGGGGCTTATCTACTTCAACTCAGTATTGGAAACTGAGTAAAACAGGAGCTTCTCTTCAGTCCAATACACTGTATTTGCTGGGAAGAGACGCAGGTGCTATTTGCACTGTTTATGGCCAGAATAGCACAATAGTGGTGTTCTTACCCTGAATTGACACTTAATGCTAGAACTTGAAACTCATTGTGAATCAACTCCGTTTAGGAATTTGTATTGAACCCCAGTCGGCCTTACAAGAAAAACACTCTGCTTTTGAGAAACAGGCATTCTTCCACTCTACTGTGTTATCTATAGGGCCAGTACAGTGAGCAAGCTCAGAACAAAAGAACTGTGCTTCCTACACAAACGGGGCATATCTAGTTCAACTCAGTATTGGAAACTGAGTAAAACAGGAGCTTCTCTTCAGTCCAATACACTCTATTTGCTGGGAACAGACGCAAGTGCTATTTGCACTGTTTATGGCCAGAATTGCACAATAGTGGTGTTCTTACCCTGAATTAACACTAAATGCTAGAACTTGAAACTGAATGTGAATCAACTCCATTTAGGAAGTTGTATTGAACCCCAGTCGGCCTTACAAGAAAAACACTCTGCTTCTGAGAAACAGGCACTCTTGCAATCTACTGTGTTTCCTATAGGGCCAGTACAGTGAGCTAGCACAGAACAAAAGAACTGTGCTTCCTACACAAACGGGGCATATCTAGTTCAACTCAGTATTGCAAACTGAGTAAAACAGGAGCTTCTCTTCAGTCCAATACACTGTATTTGCTGGGAACAGACGCGAGTGCTATTTGCACTGTTTATGGCCAGAATAGCACAATAGTGGTATTCTTACCCTGAATTAACACTTAATGCTAGAACTTGAAACTCAATGTTAATCAACTCCGATTAGGAAGTTGTATTGAACCCCAGTCGGCCTTACAAGAAAAACACTCTGCTTTTGAGAAACAGGCACTCTTGCATTCTACTGTATTTCCTATAGGGCCAGTACAGTGAGCTAGCTCAGAACAAAAGAACTGTGCTTCCTACACAAACGGGGCATATCTAGTTCAAATCAGTATTGGAAACTGAGTAAAACAGGAGCTTCTCTTCAGTCCAATACACTGTATTTGCTGGGAACAGACGCGAGTGCTATTTGCACTGTTTATGGCCAGAATAGCACAATAGTGGTGTTCTTAACCTGAATTAACACTTAATGCTAGAACTTGAAAATGAATGTGAATCAACTCCGTTTAGGAAGTTGTATTGAACCCCAGTCGGCCTTACAAGAAAAACACTCTGCTTTTGAGAAACAGGCACTCTTGCATTCTACTGTGTTTCCTATAGGGCCAGTACAGTGAGCTAGCTCAGAACAAAAGAACTGTGCTTCCTACACAAACGGGGCATATCTAGTTCAACTCAGTATTGGAAACTGAGTAAAACAGGAGCTTCTCTTCAGTCCAATACACTGTATTTGCTGGGAACAGACGCGAGTGCTATTTGCACTGTTTATGGCCAGAATAGCACAATAGTGGTGTTCTTACCCTGAATTAACACTTAATGCTAGAACTTGAAACTCAATGTGAATCAACTCCGTTTAGGAAGTTGTATTGAACCCCAGTCGGCCTTACAAGAAAAACACTCTGCTTTTGAGAAACAGGCACTCTTGCATTCTACTGTGTTTCCTATAGGGCAAGTACAGTGAGCTAGCTCAGAACAAAAGAACTGTGCTTCCTACACAAACGGGGCATATCTAGTTCAACTCAGTATTGCAAACTGATTAAAACAGGAGCTTCTCTTCAGTCCAATACAGTGTATTTGCTGGGAACAGACGCGAGTGCTATTTGCACTGTTTATGGCCAGAATAGCACAATAGTGGTGTTCTTACCCTGAATTAACACTTAATGCCCGAACTTGAAACTCAATGTGAATCAACTCCGTTTAGGAAGTTGTATTGAACCCCAGTCGGCATTACAAGAAAAACACTCTTCCTTTGATAAACAGGCACTCTTGCACTCTACTGTGTTTCCTAAAGGGCCAGTACAGTGAGCTAGCTCAGAACAAAAGAACTGTGCTTCCTACACAAACGGGGCTTATCTACTTCAACTCAGTATTGGAAACTGAGTAAAACAGGAGCTTCTCTTCAGTCCAATACACTGTATTTGCTGGGAAGAGACGCAGGTGCTATTTGCACTGTTTATGGCCAGAATAGCACAATAGTGGTGTTCTTACCCTGAATTGACACTTAATGCTAGAACTTGAAACTCATTGTGAATCAACTCCGTTTAGGAATTTGTATTGAACCCCAGTCGGCCTTACAAGAAAAACACTCTGCTTTTGAGAAACAGGCATTCTTGCACTCTACTGTGTTATCTATAGGGCCAGTACAGTGAGCTAGCTCAGAACAAAAGAACTGTGCTTCCTACACAAACGGGGCATATCTAGTTCAACTCAGTATTGGAAACTGAGTAAAACAGGAGCTTCTCTTCAGTCCAATACACTCTATTTGCTGGGAACAGACGCGAGTGCTATTTGCACTGTTTATGGCCAGAATTGCACAATAGTGGTGTTCTTACCCTGAATTAACACTAAATGGTAGAACTTGAAACTGAATGTGAATCAACTCCATTTAGGAAGTTGTATTGAACCCCAGTCGGCCTTACAAGAAAAACACTCTGCTTTTGAGAAACAGGCACTCTTGCACTCTACTGTGTTTCCTATAGGGCCAGTACAGTGAGCTAGCTCAGAACAAAAGAACTGTGCTTCCTACACAAACGGGGCATATCTAGTTCAACTCAGTATTGGAAACTGAGTAAAACAGGAGCTTCTCTTCAGTCCAATACACTGTATTTGCTGGGAACAGACACAGGTGCTATTTGCACTGTTTATGGCCAGAATAGCACAATAGTGGTGTTCTTACCCTGAATTAACACTTAATGCTAGAACTTGAAACTCAATGTGAATCAACTCCGTTTAGGAAGTTGTATTGAACCCCAGTCAGCCTTACAAGAAAAACACTCTGCTTTTGAGAAACAGGCACTCTTGCAATCTACTGTGTTTCCTATAGGGACAGTACAGAGAGCTAGCTCAGAACAAAAGAACTGTGCTTCCTACACAAACGGGCCATATCTAGTTCAACTCAGTATTGCAAACTGAGTAAAACAGGAGCTTCTCTTCAGTCCAATACAGTGTATTTGCTGGGAACAGACGCAAGTGCTATTTGCACTGTTTATGGCCAGAATAGCACAATAGTGGTGTTCTTACCCTGAATTAACACTTAATGCTAGAACTTGAAACTCAATGTGAATCAACTCCGTTTAGGAAGTTGTATTGAACCCCAGTCGGCCTTACAAGAAAAACACTCTGCTTTTGAGAAACAGGCACTCTTGCATTCTACTGTGTTTCCTATAGGGCCAGTTTAGTGAGCTAGCTCAGAACAAAAGAACTGTGCTTCCTACACAAACAGGGCATATCTAGTTAAACTCAGTATTGGAAATGGAGTAAAACAGGAGCTTCTCTTCAGTCCAATACACTGTATTTGCTGGGAACAGACGCGAGTGCTATTTGCACTGTTTATGGCCAGAATAGCACAAGAGTGGTGTTCTTACCCTGAATTGACACTTAATGCTAGAACTTGAAACTCATTGTGAATCATCTCCGTTTAGGAAGTTGTATTGAACCCCAGTCGGCCTTACAAGAAAAACACTCAGCTTTTGAGAAACAGGCACTCTTGCACTCTACTGTGTTTCCTATAGGGCCAGGACAGTGAGCTAGCTCAGAACAAAAGAACTGTGCTTCCTACACAAACGGGGCATATCTAGTTAAACTCAGTATTGGAAATGGAGTAAAACAGGAGCTTCTCTTCAGTCCAATACACTCTATTTGCTGGGAACAGACGCGAGTGCTATTTGCACTGTTTATGGCCAGAATTGCACAATAGTGGTGTTCTTACCCTGAATTAACACTAAATGCTAGAACTTGAAACTGAATGTGAATCAACTCCGTTTAGGAAGTTGTATTGAACCCCAGTCGGCCTTACAAGAAAAACACTCTGCTTTTGAGAAACAGGCACTCTTGCACTCTACTGTGTTTCCTATAGGGCCAGTACAGTGAGCTAGCTCAGAACAAAAGAACTGTGCTTCCTACACAAACGGGGCATATCTAGTTCAACTCAATATTGGAAACTGAGTAAAACAGGAGCTTCTCTTCAGTCCAATACACTGTATTTGCTGGGAACAGACGCAGGTGCTATTTGCACTGTTTATGGCCAGAATAGCACAATAGTGGTGTTCTTACCCTGAATTAACACTTAATGCTAGAACTTGAAACTCAATGTGAATCAACTCCGTTTAGGAAGTTGTATTGAACCCCAGTCAGCCTTACAAGAAAAACACTCTGCTTTTGAGAAACAGGCACTCTTGCAATCTACTGTGTTTCCTATAGGGCCAGTACAGTGAGCTAGTTCAGAACAAAAGAACTGTGCTTCCTACACAAACGGGAAATATCTAGTTCAACTTAGTATTGCAAACTGAGTAAAACAGGAGCTTCTCTTCAGTCCAATACAGTGTATTTTCTGGGAACAGACACGAGTGCTATTTGCACTGTTTATGGCCAGAATAGCACAATAGTGGTGTTCTTACCCTGAATTAACACTTAATGCCCGAACTTGAAACTCAATGTGAATCAACTCCGTTTAGGAAGTTGTATTGAACCCCAGTCGGCATTACAAGAAAAACACTCTTCCTTTGATAAACAGGCACTCTTGCACTCTACTGTGTTTCCTAAAGGGCCAGTACAGTGAGCTAGCTCAGAACAAAAGAACTGTGCTTCCTACACAAACGGGGCTTATCTACTTCAACTCAGTATTGGAAACTGAGTAAAACAGGAGCTTCTCTTCAGTCCAATACACTGTATTTGCTGGGAAGAGACGCAGGTGCTATTTGCACTGTTTATGGCCAGAATAGCACAATAGTGGTGTTCTTACCCTGAATTGACACTTAATGCTAGAACTTGAAACTCATTGTGAATCAACTCCGTTTAGGAATTTGTATTGAACCCCAGTCGGCCTTACAAGAAAAACACTCTGCTTTTGAGAAACAGGCATTCTTGCACTCTACTGTGTTATCTATAGGGCCAGTACAGTGAGCTAGCTCAGAACAAAAGAACTGTGCTTCCTACACAAACGGGGCATATCTAGTTCAACTCAGTATTGGAAACTGAGTAAAACAGGAGCTTCTCTTCAGTCCAATACACTCTATTTGCTGGGAACAGACGCGAGTGCTATTTGCACTGTTTATGGCCAGAATTGCACAATAGTGGTGTTCTTACCCTGAATTAACACTAAATGGTAGAACTTGAAACTGAATGTGAATCAACTCCATTTAGGAAGTTGTATTGAACCCCAGTCGGCCTTACAAGAAAAACACTCTGCTTTTGAGAAACAGGCACTCTTGCACTCTACTGTGTTTCCTATAGGGCCAGTACAGTGAGCTAGCTCAGAACAAAAGAACTGTGCTTCCTACACAAACGGGGCATATCTAGTTCAACTCAGTATTGGAAACTGAGTAAAACAGGAGCTTCTCTTCAGTCCAATACACTGTATTTGCTGGGAACAGACACAGGTGCTATTTGCACTGTTTATGGCCAGAATAGCACAATAGTGGTGTTCTTACCCTGAATTAACACTTAATGCTAGAACTTGAAACTCAATGTGAATCAACTCCGTTTAGGAAGTTGTATTGAACCCCAGTCAGCCTTACAAGAAAAACACTCTGCTTTTGAGAAACAGGCACTCTTGCAATCTACTGTGTTTCCTATAGGGACAGTACAGAGAGCTAGCTCAGAACAAAAGAACTGTGCTTCCTACACAAACGGGCCATATCTAGTTCAACTCAGTATTGCAAACTGAGTAAAACAGGAGCTTCTCTTCAGTCCAATACAGTGTATTTGCTGGGAACAGACGCAAGTGCTATTTGCACTGTTTATGGCCAGAATAGCACAATAGTGGTGTTCTTACCCTGAATTAACACTTAATGCTAGAACTTGAAACTCAATGTGAATCAACTCCGTTTAGGAAGTTGTATTGAACCCCAGTCGGCCTTACAAGAAAAACACTCTGCTTTTGAGAAACAGGCACTCTTGCATTCTACTGTGTTTCCTATAGGGCCAGTTTAGTGAGCTAGCTCAGAACAAAAGAACTGTGCTTCCTACACAAACAGGGCATATCTAGTTAAACTCAGTATTGGAAATGGAGTAAAACAGGAGCTTCTCTTCAGTCCAATACACTGTATTTGCTGGGAACAGACGCGAGTGCTATGTGCACTGTTTATGGCCAGAATAGCACAAGAGTGGTGTTCTTACCCTGAATTGACACTTAATGCTAGAACTTGAAACTCATTGTGAATCATCTCCGTTTAGGAAGTTGTATTGAACCCCAGTCGGCCTTACAAGAAAAACACTCAGCTTTTGAGAAACAGGCACTCTTGCACTCTACTGTGTTTCCTATAGGGCCAGGACAGTGAGCTAGCTCAGAACAAAAGAACTGTGCTTCCTACACAAACGGGGCATATCTAGTTCAACTCAGTATTGGAAACTGAGTAAAACAGGAGCTTCTCTTCAGTCCAATACACTCTATTTGCTGGGAACAGACGCGAGTGCTATTTGCACTGTTTATGGCCAGAATTGCACAATAGTGGTGTTCTTACCCTGAATTAACACTAAATGCTAGAACTTGAAACTGAATGTGAATCAACTCCGTTTAGGAAGTTGTATTGAACCCCAGTCGGCCTTACAAGAAAAACACTCTGCTTTTGAGAAACAGGCACTCTTGCACTCTACTGTGTTTCCTATAGGGCCAGTACAGTGAGCTAGCTCAGAACAAAAGAACTGTGCTTCCTACACAAACGGGGCATATCTAGTTCAACTCAATATTGGAAACTGAGTAAAACAGGAGCTTCTCTTCAGTCCAATACACTGTATTTGCTGGGAACAGACGCAGGTGCTATTTGCACTGTTTATGGCCAGAATAGCACAATAGTGGTGTTCTTACCCTGAATTAACACTTAATGCTAGAACTTGAAACTCAATGTGAATCAACTCCGTTTAGGAAGTTGTATTGAACCCCAGTCGGCCTTACAAGAAAAACACTCTGCTTTTGAGAAACAGGCACTCTTGCACTCTACTGTGTTTCCTATAGGGCCAGTACAGTGTGCTAGCTCAGAACAAAAGAACTGTGCTTCCTACACAAACGGGGCATATCTAGTTCAACTCAGTATTGGAAACTGAGTAAAACAGGAGCTTCTCTTCAGTCCAATACACTGTATTTGCTGGGAACAGACGCAGGTGCTATATGCACTGTTTATGGCCAGAATAGCACAATAGTGGTGTTCTTACCCTGAATTGACACTTAATGCTAAAACTTGAAACTGAATGTGATATAACTCCATTTAGGAAGTTGTATTGAACTCCAGTCGGCCCTATACGAAAAACACTCTGCTTTTGAGAAACAGGCACTCTTGCACTCTACTGTGTTTCCTATAGGGCCAGTACAGTGAGCTAGCTCAGAACAAAAGAACCGTGCTTCCTACACAAACGGGGCATATCTAGTTCAACTCAGTATTGGAAACTGAGTAAAACAGGAGCTTCTCTTCAGTCCAATACACTCTATTTGCTGAGAACAGACGCAGGTGCTATTTGTACTGTTTATGGCCAGAATAGCACAATAGTGGTGTTCTTACCCTGAATTAACACGTAATGCTAGAACTTTGATCTCAATGTGAATCAACTCCGTTTAGGAAGTTGTATTGAACCCCAGTTGGCCTTACAAGAAAAACACTCTACTTTTGAGAAACAGGCACCCTTGCACTCGACTGTGTTTCCTAAAGGGCCAGTACAGTGAGCTAGCTCAGAACAAAAGAACCGTGCTTCCTACACAAACGGGGCATATCTAGTTCAACTCAGTATTGGAAACTGAGTAACACAGGAGCTCCTCTCAGTCCAATACACTGTATTTGCTGGGAACAGACGCGAGTGCTATTTGCACTCTTTATGGCCAGAATAGCACAATAGTGGTGTTCTTACCCTGAATTAACACTTAATGCTAGAACTTGAAACTGAATGTGAATCAACTCCGTTTAGGAAGTTGTATTGAACCCCAGTCGGCCTTACAAGAAAAACACTCTGATTTTGAGAAACATGCACTCTTGCACTCTACTGTGTTTCCTATAGGGCCAGTACAGTGAGCTAGCTCAGAACAAAAGAACTGTGCTTCCTACACAAACGGGGCATATCTAGTTCAACTCAGTATTGGAAACTGAGTAAAACAGGAGCTTCTCTTCAGTCCAATACACTGTATTTGCTGGGAACAGACGCGAGTGCTATTTGCACTGTTTATGGCCAGAATAGCACAAGAGTGGTGTTCTTACCCTGAATTGACACTTAATGCTAGAACTTGAAACTCATTGTGAATCATCTCCGTTTAGGAAGTTGTATTGAACCCCAGTCGGCCTTACAAGAAAAACACTCAGCTTTTGAGAAACAGGCACTCTTGCACTCTACTGTGTTTCCTATAGGGCCAGGACAGTGAGCTAGCTCAGAACAAAAGAACTGTGCTTCCTACACAAACGGGGCATATCTAGTTCAACTCAGTATTGGAAACTGAGTAAAACAGGAGCTTCTCTTCAGTCCAATACACTCTATTTGCTGGGAACAGACGCGAGTGCTATTTGCACTGTTTATGGCCAGAATTGCACAATAGTGGTGTTCTTACCCTGAATTAACACTAAATGCTAGAACTTGAAACTGAATGTGAATCAACTCCGTTTAGGAAGTTGTATTGAACCCCAGTCGGCCTTACAAGAAAAACTCTGCTTTTGAGAAACAGGCACTCTTGCACTCTACTGTGTTTCCTATAGGGCCAGTACAGTGAGCTAGCTCAGAACAAAAGAACTGTGCTTCCTACACAAACGGGGCATATCTAGTTCAACTCAATATTGGAAACTGAGTAAAACAGGAGCTTCTCTTCAGTCCAATACACTGTATTTGCTGGGAACAGACGCAGGTGCTATTTGCACTGTTTATGGCCAGAATAGCACAATAGTGGTGTTCTTACCCTGAATTAACACTTAATGCTAGAACTTGAAACTCAATGTGAATCAACTCCGTTTAGGAAGTTGTATTGAACCCCAGTCAGCCTTACAAGAAAAACACTCTGCTTTTGAGAAACAGGCACTCTTGCAATCTACTGTGTTTCCTATAGGGCCAGTACAGTGAGCTAGTTCAGAACAAAAGAACTGTGCTTCCTACACAAACGGGAAATATCTAGTTCAACTTAGTATTGGAAACTGAGTAAAACAGGAGCTTCTCTTCAGTCCAATACAGTGTATTTTCTGGGAACAGACACGAGTGCTATTTGCACTGCTTATGGCCAGAATAGCCCAATAGTGGTGTTCTTACCCTGAATTGACACTTAATGCTAGAACTTGAAACTCAATGTGAATCAACTCCGTTTAGGAAGTTGTATTGAACCCCAGTCGGCCTTACAAGAAAAACACTCTGCTTTTGAGAAACAGGCACTCTTGCACTCTACTGTGTTTCCTATAGGGCCAGTACAGTGTGCTAGCTCAGAACAAAAGAACTGTGCTTCCTACACAAACGGGGCATATCTAGTTCAACTCAGTATTGGAAACTGAGTAAAACAGGAGCTTCTCTTCAGTCCAATACACTGTATTTGCTGGGAACAGACGCAGGTGCTATATGCACTGTTTATGGCCAGAATAGCACAATAGTGGTGTTCTTACCCTGAATTTACACTTAATGCTAAAACTTGAAACTGAATGTGATATAACTCCATTTAGGAAGTTGTATTGAACTCCAGTCGGCCCTATACGAAAAACACTCTGCTTTTGAGAAACAGGCACTCTTGCACTCTACTGTGTTTCCTATAGGGCCAGTACAGTGAGCTAGCTCAGAACAAAAGAACCGTGCTTCCTACACAAACGGGGCATATCTAGTTCAACTCAGTATTGGAAACTGAGTAAAACAGGAGCTTCTCTTCAGTCCAATACACTCTATTTGCTGGGAACAGACGCAGGTGCTATTTGTACTGTTTATGGCCAGAATAGCACAATAGTGGTGTTCTTACCCTGAATTAACACGTAATGCTAGAACTTTGATCTCAATGTGAATCAACTCCGTTTAGGAAGTTGTATTGAACCCCAGTTGGCCTTACAAGAAAAACACTCTACTTTTGAGAAACAGGCACCCTTGCACTCGACTGTGTTTCCTAAAGGGCCAGTACAGTGAGCTAGCTCAGAACAAAAGAACCGTGCTTCCTACACAAACGGGGCATATCTAGTTCAACTCAGTATTGGAAACTGAGTAAAACAGGAGCTCCTCTCAGTCCAATACACTGTATTTGCTGGGAACAGACGCGAGTGCTATTTGCACTCTTTATGGCCAGAATAGCACAATAGTGGTGTTCTTACCCTGAATTAACACTTAATGCTAGAACTTGAAACTGAATGTGAATCAACTCCGTTTAGGAAGTTGTATTGAACCCCAGTCGGCCTTACAAGAAAAACACTCTGATTTTGAGAAACATGCACTCTTGCACTCTACTGTGTTTCCTATAGGGCCAGTACAGTGAGCTAGCTCAGAACAAAAGAACTGTGCTTCCTACACAAACGGGGCATATCTAGTTCAACTCAGTATTGGAAACTGAGTAAAACAGGAGCTTCTCTTCAGTCCAATACACTGTATTTGCTGGGAACAGACGCAGGTGCTATTTGCACTGTTTATGGCCAGAAGAGAACAATAGTAGTGTTCTTACCCTGAATTAACACTCAATGCTAGAACTTGAAACTGAATGTGAATCAACTCCGTTTAGGAAGTTGTATTGAACCCCAGTCGGCCTTACAAGAAAAACACTCTGCTTTTGAGAAACAGGAACTCTTGCACTCTACTGTGTTTCCTATAGGGCCAGTACAGTGAGCTACCTCAGAACAAAAGAACTGTGCTTCCTACACAAACGGGGCATAGCTAGTTCAACTCAGTATTGGAAACTGAGTAAAACAGGAGCTTCTCTTCAGTCCAATACACTGTATTTGCTGGGAACAGACGCGAGTGCTATTTGCACTGTTTATGGCCAGAATAGCACAATAGTGGTGTTCTTACCCTGAGTTAACACTTAATGCTAGAACTTGAAACTCAATGTGAATCAACTCCGTTTAGGAAGTTGTATTGAACCCCAGTCGGCCTTACAAGAAAAACACTCTGCTTTTGAGAAACAGGCACTCTTGCACTCTACTGTGTTTCCTATAGGGCCAGTACAGTGAGCTAGCTCAGAACAAAAGAACTGTGCTTCCTACACAAACGGGGCATAGCTAGTTCAACTCAGTATTGGAAACTGAGTAAAACAGGAGCTTCTCTTCAGTCCAATACACTGTATTTGCTGGGAACAGACGCGAGTGCTATTTGCACTGTTTATGGCCAGAATAGCACAATAGTGGTGTTCTTACCCTGAGTTAACACTTAATGCTAGAACTTGAAACTCAATGTGAATCAACTCCGTTTAGGAAGTTGTATTGAACCCCAGTCGGCCTTACAAGAAAAACACTCTGCTTTTGAGAAACAGGCACTCTTGCACTCTACTGTGTTTCCTATAGGGCCAGTACAGTGAGCTAGCTCAGAACAAAAGAACTGTGCTTCCTACACAAACGGGGCATATCTAGTTCAACTCAGTATTGGAAACTGAGTAAATCAGGAGCTTCTCTTCAGTCCAATACAGTGTATTTTCTGGGAACAGACGGGAGTGCTATTTGCACTGTTTATGTCCAGAATAGCACAATAGTTGTGTTCTTACCCTGAATTAACACGTAATGCTAGAACTTTGATCTCAATGCGAATCAACTCCGTTTAGGAAGTTGTATTGAACCCCAGTCGGCCTTACAAGAAAAACACTCTGATTTTGAGAAACATGCACTCTTGCACTCTACTGTGTTTCCTATAGGGCCAGTACAGTGAGCTAGCTCAGAACAAAAGAACTGTGCTTCCTACACAAACGGGGCATATCTAGTTCAACTCAGTATTGGAAACTGAGTAAAACAGGAGCTTCTCTTCAGTCCAATACACTGTATTTGTTGGGAACAGACGCAGGTGCTATTTGCACTGTTTATGGCCAGCAGAGCACAATAGTAGTGTTCTTACCCTGAATTAACACTCAATGCTAGAACTTGAAACTGAATGTGAATCAACTCCGTTTAGGAAGTTGTATTGAACCCCAGTCGGCCTTGCAAGAAAAATACTCTGCTTTTGAGAAACAGGCACTCTTGCACTCTACTGTGTTTCCTATAGGGCCAGTACAGTGAGCTAGCTCAGAACAAAAGAACTGTGCTTCCTACACAAACGGGGCATATCTAGTTCAACTCAGTATTGGAAACTGAGTAAAACAGGAGCTTCTCTTCAGTCCAATACAGTGTATTTGCTGGGAACAGACGCGAGTGCTATTTGCACTGTTTATGGCCAGAATAGCACAATAGTGGTGTTCTTACCCTGAATTAACACTTAATGCTAGAACTTGAAACTCAATGTGAATCAACTCCGTTTAGGAAGTTGTATTGAACCCCAGTCGGCCTTACAAGAAAAACACTCTGCTTTTGAGAAACAGGCACTCTTGCACTCTACTGTGTTTCCTACAGGGCCAGTACAGTGAGCTAGCTCAGAACAAAAGAACTGTGCTTCCTACACAAACTGTGCATTTCTAGATCAACTTAGTATTGGAATCTGAGTAAAACAGGAGCTTCTCTTCAGTCCAATACACTGTATTTGCTGGGAACAGACGCGAGTGCTATTTGCACTGTTTATGGTCAGAATAGCACAATAGTGGTGTTCTTACACTGAATTAACACTTAATGCTAGAACTTGAAACTCAATGTGAATCAACTCCGTTTAGGAAGTTGTATTGAACCCCAGTCGGCCTTACAAGAAAAACACTCTGCTTTTGAGAAACAGGCACTCTTGCACTCTACTGTGTTTCCTAAAGGGCCAGTACAGTGAGCTAGCTCAGAACAAAAGAACTGTGCTTCCTACACAAACGAGGCATATCTAGTTCAACTCAGTATTGGAAACTGAGTAAAACAGGAGCTTCTCTTCAGTCCAATACACTGTATTTGCTGGGAACAGACGCGAGTGCTATTTGCACTGTTTATGGCCAGAATAGCACAATAGTGGTGTTCTTTCCCTGAATTAACACTCAATGCTAGAACTTAAAACTCAATGTGAATCAACTCCGTTTAGGAAGTTGTATTGAACCCCAGTCGGCCTTACAAGAAAAACACTCTGCTTTTGAGAAACAGGCACTCTTGCACTCTACTGTGTTTCCTATAGGGCCAGTACAGTGAGCTAGCTCAGAACAAAAGAACTGAGCTTCCTACGCAAACGGGGCATATCTAGTTCAACTCAGTATTGGAAACTGAGTAAAACAGGAGCTTCTCTTCAGTCCAATACACTGTATTTGCTGGGAACAGATGCAGGTGCTATATGCACTGTTTATGGCCAGAATAGCACAATAGTGGTGTTCTTACCCTGAATTAACACTTAATGCTAGAACTTGAAACTGAATGTGAATCAACTCCGTTTAGGAAGTTGTATTGAACTCCAGTCGGCCTTACAAGAAAAACACTCTGCTTTTGAGAAACAGGCACTCTTGCACTCTACTGTTTTTTCTATAGGGCCAGTACAGTGAGCTAGCTCAGAACAAAAGAACTGTGCTTCCTACACAAACGGGGCATATCTAGTTCAACTCAGTATTGGAAACTGAGTAAAACAGGAGCTCCTCTCAGTCCGATACACTGTATTTGCTGGGAACAGACGCGAGTGCTATTTGCACTGTTTATGGCCAGAATAGCACAATAGTGGTGTTCTTACCCTGAATTAACACTTAATGCTAGAACTTGAAACTGAATGTGAATCAACTCCGTTTAGGAAGTTGCATTGAACCCCAGTCGGCCTTACGAGAAAAACACTCTAATTTTGAGAAACAGGCACTCTTGCACTCTACTGTGTTTCCTATAGGGCCAGTACAGTGAGATATCTCAGAACAAATGAACTGTGCTTCCCCACACAAACGGGGCATATCTAGTCAACTCAGTATTGGAAACTGAGTAAAACAGGAGCTTCTCTTCAGTCCAATACACTGTATTTGCTGAGAACAGACGCGAGTGCTATTTGTACTGTTTATGGCCAGAATAGAACAATAGTGGTGTTCTTACACTGAATTAACACGTAATGCTAGAACTTGAAACTCAATGTGAATCAACTCCGTATAGGAAGTTGTATTGAACCCCATTTCGCCTTACAAGAAAAACACTCTGCTTTTGAGAAACAGGCACTCTTGCACTCTACTGTGTTTCCTATAGGGCCAGTACAGTGAGTTAGCTCAGAACAAAAGAACTGTGCTTCCTACACAAACGAGGCATATCTAGTTCAACTCCGCATTGGAAACTGAGTAAAACAGGAGCTTCTCTTCAGTCCAATACACTGTATTTGCTGGGAACAGACGCGAGTGCTATTTGCACTGTTTATGGCAAGAATAGCACAATAGTGGTGTTCTTACCCAGAATTAACACTTAATGCTAGAACTTGAAACTCAATGTGAATCAACTCCGTTTAGGAAGTTGTATTGAACCCCAGTCGGCCTTACAAGAAAAACACTCTGCTTTTGAGAAACAGGCACTCTTGCACTCTACTGTGTTTCCTATAGGGCCAGTACAGTGAGCTAGCTCAGAACAAAAGAACTGAGCTTCCTACACAAACGGGGCATATCTAGTTCAACTCAGTATTGGAAACTGAGTAAAACAGGAGCTACTCTTCAGTCCAATACACTGTATTTACTGGGAACAGACGCGAGTGCAATTTGCACTGTTTATGGCCAGAATAGCACAATAGTGGTGTTCTTACCCTGAATTAACACTCAATGCTAGAACTTGAAACTGAATGTGAATCAACTCCGTTTAGGAAGTTGTATTGAACTCCAGTCAGCCTTACAAGAAAAACACTCTGCTTTTGAGAAACAGGCACTCTTGCACTCTACTGTTTTTTCTATAGGGCCAGTACAGTGAGCTAGCTCAGAACAAAAGAACTGTGCTTCCTACACAAACGGGGCATATGTAGTTCAACTCAGTATTGGAAACTGAGTAAAACAGGAGCTTCTCTTCAGTCCAATACACTGTATTTGCTGGGAACAGACGCGAGTGCTATTTGCACTGTTTATGGCCAGAATAGCACAATCGTGGTGTTCTTACCCTGAATTAACACGTAATGCTAGAACTTGAAACTGAATGTGAATCAACTCCGTTTAGGAAGTTGTATTGAACCCCAGTCGGCCTTACAAGAAAAACACTCTGCTTTTGAGAAACAGGCCCTCTTGCACTCTACTGTGTTTCCTAAAGGGCCAGTACAGTGAGCTAGCTCAGAACAAAACAACTGTGCTTCCTAAACAAACGGGACATATCTAGTTCAACTCAGTATTGGAAACTGAGTAAAATAGGAGCTTCTCTTCAGTCCAATACACTGTATTTGCTGGGAACAGACGCGAGTGCTATTTGTACTGTTTATGGCCAGAATAGAACAATAGTGGTGTTCTTACCCTGAATTAACACGTAATGCTAGAACTTGAAACTCAATGTGAATCAACTCCGTATAGGAAGTTGTATTGAACCCCATTTCGCCTTACAAGAAAAACACTCTGCTTTTGAGAAACAGGCACTCTTGCGCTCCACTGTGTTTCCTATAGGGCCAGTACAGTGAGCTAGATCAGAACAGAAGAACTGTGCTTCCTACACAAACGGGGCATATCTAGTTCAACTCAGTATTGGAAACTGAGTAAAACAGGAGCTTCTCTTCAGTCCAATACACTCTATTTCCTGGGAACAGACACGAGTGCTATTTGCACTGTTTATGTCCACAATAGCACAATAGTGGTGTTCTTACCCTGAATTAACACTTAATGCTAGAACTTGAAACTCAATGTGAATCAACTCCGTTTAGGAAGTTGTATTGAACCCCAGTCGGCCTTACAAGAAAAACACTCTGCTTTTGAGAAACAGGCCCTCTTGCACTCTACTGTGTTTCCTAAAGGGCCAGTACAGTGAGCTAGCTCAGAACAAAAGAACTGTGCTTCCTACACAAACGGGGCATATCTAGTTCAACTCAGTTTTGGAAACTGAGTAAAACAGGAGCTTCTCTTCAGTCCAATACACTGTATATGCTGGGAACAGACGCGAGTGCTATTTGCACTGTTTATGGCCAGAATAGCACAATAGTGGTGTTCTTACCCTGAATTAACACTTAATGCTAGACTTGAAACTCAATGTGAATCAACTCCGTTTAGGAAGTTGTATTGAACCCCAGTCGGCCTTACAAGAAAAACACTCTGCTTTTGAGAAACAGGCACTCTTGCACTGTACTGTGTTTCCTATAGGGCCAGTACAGTCCTCTAGCTCAGAACAAAACAACTGTGCTTCCTACACAAACGGGGCATATCTAGTCAACTCCGTATTGGAAACTGAGTAAAACAGGAACTTCTCTTCAGTCCAATACACTGTATTTGCTGGGAACAGACGCGAGTGCTATTTGCAGTGTTTATGGCCAGAATAGCACAATAGTGGTGTTCTTACCCTGAATTAACACTTAATTCTAGAACTTGAAACTCAATGTGAATCAACTCCGCTTAGGAAGTTGTATTGAACCCCAGTCGGCCCTACAAGAAAAACACTCTGCTTTTGAGAAACAGGCACTCTTGCACTCTACTGTGTTTCCTATAGGGCCAGTACACTGAGCTAGCTCAGAAAAAAAGAACTGTACTTCCCCACACAAACGGGGCATATCTAGTTCAACTCAGTATTGGAAACTGAGTAAAACAGGAGCTTCTCTTCAGTCCAATACACTGTATTTGCTGCGAACAGACGCAGGTGCTATATGCACTGTTTATGGCCAGAATAGCACAATAGTGGTGTTCTTACCCTGAATTAACACTTAATGCTAGAATTTGAAACTCAATGTGAATCAAATCCGTTTAGGAAGTTGTATTGAACCCCAGTCGGCCTTACAAGAAAAACACTCTGCTTTTGAGAAACAGGCACTCTTGCACTCTACTGTGTTTCCTATAGGGCCAGTACAGTGAGCTAGCTCAGAACAAAAGAACTGTGCTTCCTACACAAACGGGGCATATCTAGTTCAACTCAGTATTGTAAACTGAGTAAAACAGGAGCTTCTCTTCACTCCAATACACTGTATTTGCTGGGAACAGACGCGAGTGCTATATGTACTGTTTATGGCCAGAATAGCACAATAGTGGTGTTCTTACCCTGAATTAACACTTAATGCTAGAACTTGAAACTCAATGTGAATCAACTCCGTTTAGGAAGTTGTATTGAACCCCAGTCGGCCTTACAAGAAAAACACTCTGCTTTTGAGAAACAGGCACTCTTGCATTCTACTGTGTTTCCTATAGGGCCAGTACAGTGAGCTAGCTCAGAACAAAAGAACTGAGTTCCTACGCAAACGGGGCATATCTAGTTCAACTCAGTATTGGAAACTGAGTAAAACAGGAGCTTCTCTTCAGTCCAATACACTGTATTTGCTGGGAACAGACGCAGGTGCTATATGCACTGTTTATGGCCAGAATAGCACAATAGTGGTGTTCTTACCCTGAATTAACACTTAATGCTAGAACTTGAAACTGAATGTGAATCAACTCCGTTTAGGAAGTTGTATTGAACTCCAGTCAGCCTTACAAGAAAAACACTCTGCTTTTGAGAAACAGGCACTCTTGCACTCTACTGTTTTTTCTATAGGGCCAGTACAGTGAGCTAGCTCAGAACAAAAGAACTGTGCTTCCTACACAAACGGGGCATATCTAGTTCAACTCAGTATTGGAAACTGAGTAAAACAGGAGCTCCTCTCAGTCCAATACACTGTATTTGCTGGGAACAGACGCGAGTGCTATTTGCACTGTTTATGGCCAGAATAGCACAATAGTGGTGTTCTTACCCTGAATTAACACTTAATGCTAGTACTTGAAACTGAATGTGAATCAACTCCGTTTAGGAAGTTGCATTGAACCCCAGTCGGCCTTACAAGAAAAACACTCTAATTTTGAGAAACAGGCACTCTTGCACTCTACTGTGTTTCCTATAGGGCCAGTACAGAGAGATATCTCAGAACAAATGAACTGTGCTTCCCCACACAAACGGGGCATATCTAGTCAACTCAGTATTGGAAACTGAGTAAAACAGGAGCTTCTCTTCAGTCCAATACACTGTATTTGCTGGGAACAGACGCGAGTGCTATTTGTACTGTTTATGGCCAGAATAGAACAATAGTGGTGTTCTTACCCTGAATTAACACGTAATGCTAGAACTTGAAACTCAATGTGAATCAACTCCGTATAGGAAGTTGTATTGAACCCCATTTCGCCTTACAAGAAAAACACTCTGCTTTTGAGAAACAGGCACTCTTGCACTCTACTGTGTTTCCTATAGGGCCAGTACAGTGAGCTAGCTCAGAACAAAAGAACTGTGCTTCCTACACAAACGAGGCATATCTAGTTCAACTCCGTATTGGAAACTGAGTAAAACAGGAGCTTCTCTTCAGTCCAATACACTGTATTTGCTGGGAACAGACACGAGTGCTATTTGCACTGTTTATGGCAAGAATAGCACAATAGTGGTGTTCTTACCCAGAATTAACACTTAATGCTAGAACTTGAAACTCAATGTGAATCAACTCCGTTTAGGAAGTTGTATTGAACCCCAGTCGGCCTTACAAGAAAAACACTCTGCTTTTGAGAAACAGGCACTCTTGCACTCTACTGTGTTTCCTATAGGGCCAGTACAGTGAGCTAGCTCAGAACAAAAGAACTGAGCTTCCTACACAAACGGGGCATATCTAGTTCAACTCAGTATTGGAAACTGAGTAAAACAGGAGCTTCTCTTCAGTCTAATACACTGTATTTGCTGGGAACAGACGCAGGTGCTATATGCACTGTTTATGGCCAGAATAGCACAATAGTGATGTTCTTACCCTGAATTAACACTTAATGCTAGAACTTGAAACTGAATGTGAATCAACTCCGTTTAGGAAGTTGTATTGAACTCCAGTCGGCCTTACAAGAAAAACACTCTGCTTTTGAGAAACAGGCACTCTTGCACTCTACTGTTTTTTCTATAGGGCCAGTACAGTGAGCTAGCTCAGAACAAAAGAACTGTGCTTCCTACACAAACGGGGCATATCTAGTTCAACTCAGTATTGGAAACTGAGTAAAACAGGAGATTCTCTTCAGTCCAATACACTGTATTTGCTGGGAACAGACGCGAGTGCAATTTGCAATGTATATGGCCAGAATAGCACAATAGTGGTGTTCTTACCCTGAATTAACACTCAATGCTAGAACTTGAAACTCAATGTGAATCAACTCCGTTTAGGAAGTTGTATTGAACCCCAGTCGGCCTTTCAAGATAAACACTCTGCTTTTGAGAAACAGGCACTCTTGCACTCTACTGTGTTTCCTATAGGGCCAGTACAGTGAGCTAGCTCAGAACAAAACAACTGTGCTTCCTAAACAAACGGGACATATCTAGTTCAACTCAGTATTGGAAACTGAGTAAAATAGGAGCTTCTCTTCAGTCCAATACACTGTATTTGCTGGGAACAGACGCGAGTGCTATTTGTACTGTTTATGGCCAGAATAGAACAATAGTGGTGTTCTTACCCTGAATTAACACGTAATGCTAGAACTTGAAACTCAATGTGAATCAACTCCGTTTAGGAAGTTGTATTGAACCCCATTTGGCCTTACAAGAAAAACACTCTGCTTTTGAGAAACAGGCACTCTTGCACTCTACTGTGTTTCCTATAGGGCCAGTACAGTGAGCTAGCCCAGAAAAAAAGAACTGTGCTTCCTACACAAACGAGGCATATCTAGTTCAACTCCGTATTGGAAACTGAGTAAAACAGGAGCTTCTCTTCAGTCCAATACACTGTATTTGCTGGGAACAGACGCGAGTGCTATTTGCACTGTTTATGGCAAGAATAGCACAATAGTGGTGTTCTTACCCAGAATTAACACTTAATGCTAGAACTTGAAACTCAATGTGAATCAACTCCGTTTAGGAAGTTGTATTGAACCCCAGTCGGCCTTACAAGAAAAACACTCTGCTTTTGAGAAACAGGCACTCTTGCACTCTACTGTGTTTCCTATTGGGCCAGTACAGTGAGTTATCTCAGAACAAAAGAACTGTGCTTCCCCACACAAACGGGGCATATATAGTCAACTCAGTATTGGAAACTGAGTAAAATAGGAGCTTCTCTTCAGTCCAATACACTGTATTTGCTGGGAACAGATGCAGGTGCTATATGCACTGTTTATGGCCAGAATAGCACAATAGTGGTGTTCATACCCTGAATTAACACTTAATGCTAGAACTTGAAACTGAATGTGAATCAACTCCGTTTAGGAAGTTGTATTGAACTCCAGTCAGCCTTACAAGAAAAACACTCTGCTTTTCAGAAACAGGCACTCTTGCACTCTACTGTTTTTTCTATAGGGCCAGTACAGTGAGCTAGCTCAGAACAAAAGAACTGTGCTTCCTACACAAACGGGGCATATGTAGTTCAACTCAGTATTGGAAACTGAGTAAAACAGGAGCTTCTCTTCAGTCCAATACACTGTATTTGCTGGGAACAGACGCGAGTGCTATTTGCACTGTTTATGGCCAGAATAGCACAATCGTGGTGTTCTTACCCTGAATTAACACGTAATGCTAGAACTTGAAACTGAATGTGAATCAACTCCGTTTAGGAAGTTGTATTGAACCCCAGTTTGCCTTACAAGAAAAACACTCTGCTTTTGAGAAACAGGCACTCTTGCACTCTACTGTGTTTCCTAAAGGGCCAGTACAGTGAGCTAGCTCAGAACAAAACAACTGTGCTTCCTAAACAAACGGGACATATCTAGTTCAACTCAGTATTGGAAACTGAGTAAAATAGGAGCTTCTCTTCAGTCCAATACACTGTATTTGCTGGAAACAGACGCGAGTGCTATTTGTACTGTTTATGGCCAGAATAGAACAATAGTGGTGTTCTTACCCTGAATTAACACTTAATGCTAGAACTTGAAACTCAATGTGAATCAACTCCGCATAGGAAGTTGTATTGAACCCCATTTCGCCTTACAAGAAAAACACTCTGCTTTTGAGAAACAGGCACTCTTGCACTCTACTGTGTTTCCTATAGGGCCAGTACAGTGAGCTATCTCAGAACAAATGAACTGTGCTTCCCCACACAAACGGGGCATATCTAGTCAACTCAGTATTGGAAACTGAGTAAAACAGGAGCTTCTCTTCAGTCCAATAAAACTGTATTTGCTGGGAACAGACGCAGGTGCTATATGCACTGTTTATGGCCAGAATAGCACAATAGTGGTGTTCTTACCCTGAAATAACACTTAATGCTAGAACTTGAAACTGAATGTGAATCAACTCCGTTTAGGAAGTTGTATTGAACTCCAGTCGGCCTTACAAGAAAAACACTCTGCTTTTGAGAAACAGGCACTCTTGCGCTCCACTGTGTTTCCTATAGGGCCAGTACAGTGAGCTAGATCAGAACAGAAGAACTGTGCTTCCTACACAAACGGGGCATATCTAGTTCAACTCAGTATTGGAAACTGAGTAAAACAGGAGCTTCTCTTCAGTCCAATACACTCTATTTCCTGGGAACAGACACGAGTGCTATTTGCACTGTTTATGGCAAGAATAGCACAATAGTGGTGTTCTTACCCTGAATTAACACTTAATGCTAGAACTTGAAACTCAATGTGAATCAACTCCGTTTAGGAAGTTGTATTGAACCCCAGTCGGCCTTACAAGAAAAACACTCTGCTTTTGAGAAACAGGCACTCTTGCACTCTACTGTGTTTCCTAAAGGGCCAGTACAGTGAGCTAGCTCAGAACAAAAGAACTGTGCTTCCTACACAAACGGTGCATATCTAGTTCAACTCAGTTTTGGAAACTGAGTAAAATAGGAGCTTCTCTTCAGTCCAATACACTGTATATGCTGGGAACAGACGCGAGTGCTATTTGCACTGTTTATGGCCAGAATAGCACAATAGTGGTGTTCTTACCCTGAATTAACACTTAATGCTAGACTTGAAACTCAATGTGAATCAACTCCGTTTAGGAAGTTGTATTGAACCCCAGTCGGCCTTACAAGAAAAACACTCTGCTTTTGAGAAACAGGCACTCTTGCACTCTACTGTGTTTCCTATAGGGCCAGTACAGTCAGCTAGCTCAGAACAAAACAACTGTGCTTCCTACACAAACGGGGCATATCTAGTCAACTCCGTATTGGAAACTGAGTAAAACAGGAGCTTCTCTTCAGTCCAATACACTGTATTTGCTGGGAACAGACGCGAGTGCTATTTGCACTGTTTATGGCCAGAATAGCACAATAGTGGTGTTCTTACCCTGAATTAACACTTAATTCTAGAAATTGAAACTCAATGTGAATCAACTCCGTTTAGGAAGTTGTATTGAACCCCAGTCGGCCCTACAAGAAAAACACTCTGCTTTTGAGAAACAGGCACTCTTGCACTCTACTGTGTTTCCTATAGGGCCAGTACACTGAGCTAGCTCAGAAAAAAAGAACTGTACTTCCCCACACAAACGGGGCATATCTAGTTCAACTCAGTATTGGAAACTGAGTAAAACAGGAGCTTCTCTTCAGTCCAATACACTGTATTTGCTGCGAACAGACGCAGGTGCTATATGCACTGTTTATGGCCAGAATAGCACAATAGTGGTGTTCTTACCCTGAATTAACACGTAATGCTAGAACTTGAAACTCAATGTGAATCAACTCCGTTTAGGAAGTTGTATTGAACCCCAGTCGGCCTTACAAGAAAAACACTCTGCTTTTGAGAAACAGGCACTCTTGCACTCTACTGTTTTTTCTATAGGGCCAGTACAGTGAGCTAGCTCAGAACAAAAGAACTGTGCTTCCTACACAAACGGGGCATATCTAGTTCAACTCAGTATTGTAAACTGAGTAAAACAGGAGCTTCTCTTCAGTCCAATACACTCTATTTGCTGGGAACAGACGCGAGTGCTATTTGCACTGTTTATGGCCAGAATAGCACAATCGTGGTGTTCTTACCCTGAATTAACACTTAATGCTAGAACTTGAAACTGAATGTGAATCAACTCCGTTTAGGAAGTTGTATTTAACCCCTGTCGGCCTTACAAGAAAAACACTCTGCTTTTGAGAAACAGGCACTCTTGCACTCTACTGTGTTTCCTATAGGGCCAGTACGGTGAGCTAGCTCAGAACAAAAGAACTGTGCTTCCTACACAAACGGGGCATATCTAGTTCAACTCAGTATTGGAAACTGAGTAAAACAGGAGCTTCGCTTCAGTCCAATACACTCTATTTGCTGGGAACAGATGCGAGTGCTATTTGCACTGTTTATGGCCAGAATAGCACAATAGTGGTGTTCTTACCCTGAATTAAAACTTAATGCTAGAACTTGAAACTGAATGTGAATCAACTCCGTTTAGGAAGTTGTATTGAACCCCAGTCGGCCTTAAAAGAAAAACACTCTGCTTTGAGAAACAGGCACTCTTGCACTCTACTGTGTTTCCTATAGGGCCAGTACAGTGAGCTAGCTCAGAACAAAAGAACTGTGCTTCCTACACAAACGGGGCATATCTAGTTCAACTCAGTATTGGTAACTGAGTAAAACAGGAGCTTCTCCTCAGTCCAATACACTGTATTTGCTGGGAACAGACGCGAGTGCTATTTGCACTGTTTATGGCCAGAATAGCACAATAGTGGTGTTCTTACCCTGAATTAACACTTAATGCTAGAACTTGAAACTGAATGTGAATCAACTCCGTTTAGGAAGTTGTATTGAACCCCAGTCGGCCTTACAAGAAAAACACTCTGCTTTTGAGAAACAGGCACTCTTGCACTCTACTCTGTTTCCTAAAGTGCCAGTACAGTGAGCTAGCTCAGAACAAAACAACTGTGCTTCCTACACAAACGGGGCATATCTAGATCAACTCAGTATTGGAAACTGAGTAAAACAGGAGCTTCTCTTCAGTCCAATAAACTGTATTTGCTGGGAACAGACGCGAGTGCTATTTGCACTGTTTATGGCAAGAATAGCACAATAGTGGTGTTCTTACCCAGAATTAACACTTAATGCTAGAACTTGAAACTCAATGTGAATCAACTCCGTTTAGGAAGTTGTATTGAACCCCAGTCGGCCTTACAAGAAAAACACTCTGCTTTTGAGAAACAGGCACTCTTGCACTCTACTGTGTTTCCTATAGGGCCAGTACAGTGAGCTAGCTCAGAACAAAAGAACTGTGCTTCCTACACAAACGGGGCATATCTAGTTCAACTCAGTATTGGAAACTGAGTAAAACTGGAGCTTCTCTTCAGTCCAATACACTGTATTTGCTGGGAACAGACGCGAGAGCTATTTGCACTGTTTATGGCCAGAATAGAACAATAGTGGTGTTCTTACCCTGAATTAACACTTAATGCTAGAACTTGAAACTGAATGTGAATCAACTCCGTTTAGGAAGTTGTATTGAACCCCAGTTTCCCTTACAAGAAAAACACTCTGCTTTTGAGAAACAGGCACTCTTGCACTCTACTGTGTTTCCTAAAGGGCCAGTAGAGTGAGCTAGCTCAGAACAAAACAACTGTGCTTCCTAAACAAACGTGGCATATCTAGTTCAACTCAGTATTGGAAACTGAGTAAAACAGGATCTTCTGTTCAGTCCAATACACTGTATTTGCTGGGAACAGACGCGAGTGCTATTTGCACTGTTTATGGCCAGAATAGAACAATAGTGGTGTTCTTACCCTGAATTAACACTTAATGCTAGAAATTGAAACTGAATGTGAATCAACTCCGTTTAGGAAGTTGTATTGAACCCCAGTCGGCCTTACAAGAAAAACACTCTGCTTTTGAGAAACAGGCACTCTTGCACTCTACTGTGTTTCCTATAGGGCCAGTACAGTGAGCTAGCTCAGAACAAAAGAACTGTGCTTCCTACACAAACGGGGCATATCTAGATCAACTCAGTATTGGAAACTGAGTAAAACAGGAGCTTCTCTTCAGTCCAATACACTGTATTTGCTGGGAAAAGACGCGAGTGCTATTTGCACTGTTTATGGCCAGAATAGCACAATAGTGGTGTTCTTACCCTGAATTAACACTTAATGCTAGAACTTGAAACTGAATGTGAATCAACTCCGATTAGGAAGTTGTATTGAATTCCAGTCGGCCCCAC
Organism: Peromyscus maniculatus bairdii; assembly: GCF_049852395.1. Classification (NCBI taxonomy): domain Eukaryota; kingdom Metazoa; phylum Chordata; class Mammalia; order Rodentia; family Cricetidae; genus Peromyscus; species Peromyscus maniculatus. The sequence continues at coordinate 4,357,416 of NC_134862.1, forward strand.
AAGAAAAACACTCTGCTTTTGAGAAACAGGCACTCTTGCACTCTACTGTGTTTCCTATAGGGCCAGTACAGTGAGCTAGCTCAGAACAAAAGAACTGTGCTTCCTACACAAACGGGGCATATCTAGTTCAACTCAGTATTGGAAACTGAGTAAAACAGGAGCTTCTCTTCAGTCCAATACACTGTATTTGCTGCGAACAGACGCAGGTGCTATATGCACAGTTTACGGCCAGAATAGCACAATAGTGGTGGTCTTACCCTGAATTAACACTTAATGCTAGAACTTGAAACTCAATGTGAATCAACTCCGTTTAGGAAGTTGTATTGAACCCCAGTCGGCCTTACAAGAAAAACACTCTGCTTTTGAGAAACAGGCACTCTTGCACTCTACTGTGTTTCCTAAAGAGCCAGTACAGTGAGCTAGATCAGAACAAAACAACTGTGCTTCCTACACAAACGGGGCATATCTAGATCAACTCAGTATTGGAAACTAGTAAAACAGGAGCTTCTCTTCAGTCCAATACACTGTATTTGCTGGGAACAGACGCGAGTTCTATTTGTACTGTTTATGGCCAGAATAGGACAATCGTGGTGTTCTTACCCTGAATTAACACGTAATGCTAGAACTTGAAACTCAATGTGAATCAACTCCGTTTAGGAAGTTGTATTGAACCCCAGTTTCCCTTACAAGAAAAACACTCTGCTTTTGAGAAACAGGCACTCTTGCACTCTACTGTGTTTCCTAAAGGGCCAGTACAGTGAGCTAGCTCAGAACAAAACAAGTGTGCTTCCTAAACAAACGGGGCATATCTAGTTCAACTCAGTATTGTAAACTGAGTAAAACAGGAGCTTCTCTTCAGTCCAATACACTGTATTTGCTGGGAACAGACGCGAGTGCTATTTGTAGTGTTTATGGCCAGAATAGCACAATAGTGGTGTTCTTACCCTGAATTAACACTTAATGCTAGAACTTGAAACTGAATGTGAATCAACTCCGTTTAGGAAGTTGTATTGAACCCCAGTCGGCTTTACAAGAAAAACACTCTGCTTTTGAGAAACAGGCACTCTTGCACTCTACTGTGTTTCCTATAGGGCCAGTACAGTGAGCTAGCTCAGAACAAAACAACTGTGCTTCCTACACCAACGGGGCATATCTAGTTCAACTCAGTATTGGAAACTGAGTAAAACAGGAGCTTCTCTTCAGTCCAATACGTTGTATTTGCTGGAAACAGACGCGAGTGCTATTTGCACTGTTTATGGCCAGAATAGCACAAGAGTGGTGTTCTTACACTGAATTAACACTTAAATCTAGAACTTGAAACCAAATGTGAATCAACTCCGTTTAGGAAGTTGTATTGAACCCCAGTCGTCCTTACAAGAAAAACACTCTGCTTTTGAGAAACGGCACTCTTGCACTCTACTGTGTTTCCTATAAGGCCAGTACAGTGAGCTAGCTCAGAACAAAAGAACTGTGCTTCCTACACAAACGAGGCATATCTAGTTCAACTCCGTATTGGAAACTGAGTAAAACAGGAGCTTCTCTTCAGTCCAATACACTGTATTTGCTGCGAACAGACGCAGCTGCTATATGCACTGTTTATGGCCAGAATAGCACAATAGTGGTGTACTTACCCTGAATTAACACTTAATGCTAGAACTTGAAACTGAATGTGAATCAACTCCGTTTAGGAAGTTGTATTGAACCGGAGTTTCCCTTACAAGAAAAACACTCTGCTTTTGAGAAACAGGCACTCTTGCACTCTACTGTGTTTCCTAAAGGGCCAGTACAGTGAGCTAGCTCAGAACAAAACAACTGTGCTTCCCCACACAAATGGGGCATATCTAGATCAACTCAGTATTGGAAACTGAGTAAAACAGGAGCTCCTCTTCAGTCCAATACACTGTATTTGCTGGGAACAGACGCAGGTGCTATATGCACTGTTTATGGCCAGAATAGCACAATAGTGGTGTACTTAACCTGAATTAACACTTAATGCTAGAACTTGAAACTGAATGTGAATCAACTCCGTTTAGGAAGTTGTATTGAATTCCAGTCGGCCCTACAAGAAAAACACTCTGCTTTTGAGAAACAGGCACTCTTGCACTCTACTGTGTTTCCTATAGGGCCAGTACAGTGAGCTAGCTCAGAACAAAATAACTGTGCTTCCTACACAAACGGGGCATATCTTGTTCAACTCAGTATTGGAAACTGAGTAAAACAGGAGCTTCTCTTCAGTCCAATACACTGTATTTGCTGGGAACAGACGCGAGTGCTATTTGCACTGTTTATGGCCAGAATAGCACAGTAGTGGTGTTCTTACCCTGAATTAACACGTAATGCTAGAACTTGAAACTCAATGTGAATCAACTCCGTTTAGGAAGTTGTATTGAACCCCAGTTGGCCTTACAAGAAAAACAATCTGCTTTTGAGAAACAGGCACTCTTGCACTCTACTGTGTTTCCTATAGGGCCAGTACAGTGAGCTAGCTCAGAACAAAAGAACTGTGCTACCCCACACAAACGGGGCATATCTAGTTCAACTCAGTATTGGAAACTGAGTAAAACAGGAGCTTCTCTTCAGTCCAATACACTGTATTTGCTGGGAACAGACCCAGGTGCTATATGCACTGTTTATGGCCAGAATAGCACAATAGTGGTGTTCTTACCCTGAATTAACACTTAATGCTAGAACTTGAAACTGAATGTGAATCAACTCCGTTTAGGAAGTTGTATTGAACTCCAGTCCGCCCTACAAGAAAAACACTCTGCTTTTGAGAAACAGGCAATCTTGCACTCTACTGTGTTTCCTATAGGGCCAGTACAGTGAGCTAGCTCAGAACAAAACAACTGTGCTTCCTACACAAACGGGTCATATCTAGTTCAACTCAGTATTGGAAACTGAGTAAAACAGGAGCTACTCTTCAGTCCAATACGTTGTATTTGCTGGAAAGAGACGCGAGTGCTATTTGCACTGTTTATGGCCAGAATAGCACAAGAGTGGTGTTCTTACACTGAATTAACACTTAATTCTAGAACTTGAAACCAAATGTGAATCAACTCCGTTTAGGAAGTTGTATTGAACCCCAGTCGGCCTTACAAGAAAAACACTCTGCTTTTGAGAAACAGGCACTCTTGCACTCTACTGTGTTTCCTAAAGGGCCAGTACAGTGAGCTAGCTCAGAACAAAACAACTGTGCTTCCTACACAAACGGGGCATATCTAGTCAACTCCGTATTGGAAACTGAGTAAAACAGGAGCTTCTCTTCAGTCCAATACACTGTATTTGCTGGGAACAGACGCGAGTGCTATTTGCACTGTTTATGGCAAGAATAGCACAATAGTGGTGTTCTTACCCTGAATTAACACGTAATGCTAGAACTTGAAACTCAATGTGAATCAACTCCGTATAGGAAGTTGTATTGAACCCCATTTGGCCTTACAAGAAAAACACTCTGCTTTTGAGAAACAGGCACTCTTGCACTCTACTGTGTTTCCTATAGGGCCAGTACAGTGAGCTAGCTCAGAACAAAAGAACTGTGCTTCCTACACAAACGAGGCATATCTAGTTCAACTCCGTATTGGAAACTGAGTAAAACAGGAGCTTCTCCTCAGTCCAATACACTGTATTTGCTGGGAACAGACGCGAGTGCTATTTGCACTGTTTATGGCAAGAATAGCACAATAGTTGTGTTCTTACCCAGAATTAACACTTAATGCTAGAACTTGAACCTCAATGTGAATCAACTCCATTTAGGTAGTTGTATTGAACCCCAGTCGGCCTTACAAGAAAAACACTCTGCTTTTGAGAAACAGGCACTCTTGCACTCTACTGTGTTTCCTATAGGGCCAGTACAGTGAGCTAGCTCAGAACAAAAGAACTGAGCTTCCTACACAAACGGGGCATATCTAGTTCAACTCAGTATTGGAAACTGAGTAAAACAGGAGATTCTCTTCAGTCCAATACACTGTATTTGCTGGGAACAGACGCGAGTGCTATTTGCACTGTTTATGGCCAGAATAGCACAATAGTGGTGTTCTTACCCTGAATTAACACTTAATGCTAGAACTTGAAACCGAATGTGAATCAACTCCGTTTAGGAAGTTGTATTGTACCCCAGTCGGCCTTACAAGAAAAACACTCTGCTTTTGAGAAACAGGCACTCTTGCACTCTACTGTGTTTCCTAAAGGGCCAGTACAGTGAGCTAGATCAGAACAAAACAACTGTGCTTCCTACACAAACGGGGCATATCTAGATCAACTCAGTATTGGAAACTGAGTAAAACAGGAGCTTCTCTTCAGTCCAATACACTGTATTTGCTGGGAACAGACGCGAGTGCTATTTGTACTGTTTATGGCAAGAAGAGCACAATAGTGGTGTTCTTACCCTGAATTAACACTTAATGCTAGAACTTGAAACTGAATGTGAATCAACTACGTTTAGGAAGTTGTATTGAACCCCAGTCGGCCTTACAAGAAAAACACTCTGCTTTTGAGAAACAGGCACTCTTGCACTCTACTGTGTTTCCTATAGGGCCAGTACAGTGAGCTAGCTCAGAACAAAAGAACTGTGCTTCCTACACAAACGGGGCATATCTAGTCAACTCAGTATTGGAAACTGAGTAAAACAGGAGCTTCTCTTCAGTCCAATACACTGTGTTTGGTGGGAACAGATGCGAGTGCTATTTGCACTGTTTATGGCCACAATAGCACAATAGTGGTGTTCTTACCCTGAATTAACACTTAATGCTAGAACTTGAAACTCAATGTGAATGAACTCCGTTTAGGAAGTTGTATTGAACCCCAGTTGGCCTTACAAGATAAACAATCTGCTTTTGAGAAACAGGCACTCTTGCACTCTACTGTGTTTCCTATAGGGCCAGTACAGTGAGCTAGCTCAGAACAAAAGAACTGTGCTTCCCCACACAAACGGGGCATATCTAGTTCAACTCAGTATTGGAAACTGAGTAAAACAGGAGCTTCTCTTCAGTCCAATACACTGTATTTGCTGGGAACAGACGCAAGTGCTATATGCACTGTTTATGGCCAGAATAGCACAATAGTGGTGTTCTTACCCTGAATTAACACTTAATGCTAGAACTTGAAACTGAATGTGAATCAACTCCGTTTAGGAAGTTGTATTGAACCCCAGTCGGCCTTACAAGAAAAACACTCTGCTTTTGAGAAACAGGCACTCTTGCACTCTACTGTGTTTCCTAAAGGGCCAGTACAGTGAGCTAGCTCTGAACAAAACAACTGTGCTTCCTACACAAACGGGGCATATCTAGTCAACTCCGTATTGGAAACTGAGTAAAACAGGAGCTTCTCTTCAGTCCAATACACTGTATTTGCTGGGAACAGACGCGAGTGCTATTTGCACTGTTTATGGCCAGAATAACACAATAGTTGTGTTCTTACCCTGAATTAACACTTAATGCTAGAACTTGACACTCAATGTGAATCAACTCCGTTTAGGAAGTTGTATTGAACCCCAGTCGGCCCTACAAGAAAAACACTCTGCTTTTGAGAAACAGGCACTCTTGCACTCTACTGTGTTTCCTATAGGGCCAGTACAGTGAGCTAGCTCAGGAAAAAAAGAACTGTGCTTCCCCACACAAACGGGGCATATCTAGTTCAACTCATTATTGGAAATTGAGTAAAACAGGAGCTTCTCTTCAGTCCAATACACTGTATTTGCTGCGAACAGACGCATGTGCTATATGCACTGTTTATGGCCAGAATAGCACAATAGTGGTGTTCTTACCCTGAATTAACACTTAATGCTAGAACTTGAAACTGAATGAGAATCAACTCCGTTTAGGAAGTTGTATTGAACCCCAGTCGGCCTTACAAGAAAAACACTCTGCTTTTGAGAAACAGGCACTCTTGCACTCTACTGTGTTTCCTATAGGGCCAGTACAGTGAGCTAGCTCAGAACAAAAGAATTGTGCTTCCTACACAAACGGGGCATATATAGTTCAACTCAGTATTGGAAACTGAGTAAAACAGGAGCTTCTCTTCAGTCCAATACACTGTATTTTCTGGGAACAGACGCGAGTGCTATATGTACTGTTTATGGCCAGAATAGCATAATAGTGGTGTTCTTACCCTGAATTAACACTTAATGCTAGAACTTGAAACACAATGTGAATACACTCCGTTTAGGAAGTTGTATTGAACCCCAGTTGGCCTTACAAGAAAAACACTCTGCTTTTGAGAAACAGGCACTCTTGCACTCTACTGTGTTTCCTATAGGGCCAGTACAGTGATCTAGCTCAGAACAAAAGAACTGTGCTTCCTACAGAAACGGGGCATATCCAGTTCAACTCAGTATTGGAAACTGAGTAAAACACGAGCTTCTCTTCAGTCCAATACACTGTATTTGCTGGGAACAGACACGAGTGCTATTTGCACTGTTTATGGCCAGAATAGCACAATAGTGGTGTCCTACCCTGAATTAACACTTAATGCTAGAACCTGAAACTGAATGTGAATCAACTCCGTTTAGGAAGTTGTATTGAACCCCAGGTAGCCTTACAAGAAAAACACTCTGCTTTTGAGAAACAGGCACTCTTGCACTCTACTGTGTTTCCTATAGGGCCAGTACAGTGAGCTAGATCAGAACAGAAGAACTGTGCTTCCTACACAAACGGGGCATATCTAGTTCAACTCAGCATTGGAAACTGAGTAAAACAGGAGCTTCTCTTCAGTCCAATACACTCTATTTGCTGGAAACAGACACGAGTGCTATTTGCACTGTTTATGGCCACAATAGCACAATAGTGGTGTTCTTACCCTGAATTAACACTTAATGCTAGAACTTGAAACTCAATGTGAATCAACTCCGTTTAGGAAGTTGTATTGAACCCCAGTCGGCCCTACCAGAAAAACACTCTGCTTTTGAGAAACAGGCACTCTTGCACTCTACTGTGTTTCCTATAGTGCCAGTACAGTGAGCTAGCTCAGAACAAAAGAACTGTGCTTCCTACACAAACGGGGCATATCCAGTTCAACTCAGTATTGGAAACTGAGTAAAACACGAGCTTCTCTTCAGTCCAATACACTGTATTTGCTGGGAACAGACGCGAGTGCTTTTTGCACTGTTTATGGCCAGAATAGCACAATAGTGGTGTCCTACCCTGAATTAACACTTAATGCTAGAACTTGAAACTGAATGTGAATCAACTCCGTTTAGGAAGTTGTATTGAACCCCAGTCGGCCTTACAAGAAAAACACTCTGCATTTGAGAAACAGGCACTCTTGCACTCTACTGTGTTTCTTATAGGGCCAGCACAGTGAGCTAGATCAGAACAGAAGAACTGTGCTTCGTACACAAACGGGGCATATCTAGTTCAACTCAGTATTGGAAACTGAGTAAAACAGGAGCTTCTCCTCAGTCCAATACACTGTATTAGCTGGGAACAGACACGAGTGCTATTTGCATTGTTTATGGCCACAATAGCACAATAGTGGTGTTCTTACCCTGAATTATCACTTAATGCTAGAACTTGAAACTCAATGTGAAACAACTCCGTTTAGGAAGTTGTATTGAACCCCAGTCGGCCTTACAAGAAAAACACTCTGCTTTTGAGAAACAGGCACTCTTGCACTCTACTGTGTTTCCTAAAGGGCCAGTACAGTGAGCTAGCTCAGAAAAAAAGAACTGTGCTTCCTACACAAACGGGGCATATCTAGTTCAACTCAGTATTGGAAACTGAGTAAAACAGGAGCTTCTCTTCAGTCCAATACACTGTATATGCTGGGAACAGACGCGAGTGCTATTTGCACTGTTTATGGCCAGAATAGCTCAATAGTGGTGTTCTTACCCTGAATTAACACTTAATGCTAGACTTGAAACTCAATGTGAATCAACTCCGTTTAGGAAGTTGTATTGAACCCCAGTCGGCCTTACAAGAAAAACACTCTGCTTTTGAGAAACAGGCACTCTTGCACTCTACTGTGTTTCCTATAGGGCCAGTACAGTGAGCTAGTTCAGAACAAAAGAACTGTGCTTCCTACACAAACGGGGCATATCTAGTTCAACTCAGAATTGGAAACTGAGTAAAACAGGAGTTTCTCTTCAGTCCAATACACTGTATTTGCTGGGAACAGACGCGAGTGCTATTTGCACTGTTTATGGCCAGAATAGCACAATAGTGGTGTTCTTACCCTGAATTAACACTTAATGCTAGAACTTGAAACTGAAAGTGAATCAACTCTGTTTAGGAAGTTGTATTGAACCCCAGTCGGCATTACAAGAAAAACACTCTGCTTTTGAGAAACAGGCACTCTTGCACTCTACTGTGTTTCCTATAGGGCCAGTACAGTGAGCTAGCTCAGAACAAAAGAACTGTGCTTCCTACACAAACGGGGCATATCTAGTTCAACTCAGTATTGGAAACTGAGTAAAACAGGAGCTTCTCTTCAGTCCAATACACTCTATTTGCTGGGAACAGACACGAGTGCTATTTGCACTGTTTATGGCCACAATAGCACAATAGTGGTGTTCTTACCCTGAATTAACACTTAATGCTAGAACTTGAAACTCAATGTGAATCAACTCCGTTTAGGAAGTTGTATTGAACCCCAGTCGGCCCTACCAGAAAAACACTCTGCTTTTGAGAAACAGGCACTCTTGCACTCCTCTGTGTTTCCTATAGTGCCAGTACAGTGAGCTAGCTCAGAACAAAAGAACTGTGCTTCCTACACAAACGGGGCATATCCAGTTCAACTCAGTATTGGAAACTGAGTAAAACACGAGCTTCTCTTCAGTCCAATACACTGTATTTGCTGGGAACAGACGCGAGTGCTATTTGCACTGTTTATGGCCAGAATAGCACAATAGTGGTGTCCTACCCTGAATTAACACTTAATGCTAGAACTTGAAACTGAATGTGAATCAACTCCGTTTAGGAAGTTGTATTGAACCCCAGTCGGCCTTACAAGAAAAACACTCTGCATTTGAGAAACAGGCACTCTTGCACTCTACTGTGTTTCCTATAGGGCCAGCACAGTGAGCTAGATCAGAACAGAAGAACTGTGCTTCGTACACAAACGGGGCATATCTAGTTCAACTCAGTATTGGAAACTGAGTAAAACAGGAGCTTCTCCTCAGTCAAATACACTGTATTAGCTGGGAACAGACACGAGTGGTATTTGCATTGTTTATGGCCACAATAGCACAATAGTGGTGTTCTTACCCTGAATTATCACTTAATGCTAGAACTTGAAACTCAATGTGAATCAACTCCGTTTAGGAAGTTGTATTGAACCCCAGTCGGCCTTACAAGAAAAACACTCTGCTTTTGAGAAACAGGCACTCTTGCACTCTACTGTGTTTCCTAAAGGGCCAGTACAGTGAGCTAGCTCAGAACAAAAGAACTGTGCTTCCTACACAAACGGGGCATATCTAGTTCAACTCAGTATTGGAAACTGAGTAAAACAGGAGCTTCTCTTCAGTCCAATACACTGTATATGCTGGGAACAGACGCGAGTGCTATTTGCACTGTTTATGGCCAGAATAGCTCAATAGTGGTGTTCTTACCCTGAATTAACACTTAATGCTAGACTTGAAACTCAATGTGAATCAACTCCGTTTAGGAAGTTGTATTGAACCCCAGTCGGCCTTACAAGAAAAACACTCTGCTTTTGAGAAACAGGCACTCTTGCACTCTACTGTGTTTCCTATAGGGCCAGTACAGTGAGCTAGTTCAGAACAAAAGAACTGTGCTTCCTACACAAACGGGGCATATCTAGTTCAACTCAGAATTGGAAACTGAGTAAAACAGGAGTTTCTCTTCAGTCCAATACACTGTATTTGCTGGGAACAGACGCGAGTGCTATTTGCACTGTTTATGGCCAGAATAGCACAATAGTGGTGTTCTTACCCTGAATTAACACTTAATGCTAGAACTTGAAACTGAAAGTGAATCAACTCTGTTTAGGAAGTTGTATTGAACCCCAGTCGGCATTACAAGAAAAACACTCTGCTTTTGAGAAACAGGCACTCTTGCACTCTACTGTGTTTCCTATAGGGCCAGTACAGTGAGCTAGCTCAGAACAAAAGAACTGTGCTTCCTACACAAACGGGGCATATCTAGTTCAACTCAGTATTGGAAACTGAGTAAAACAGGAGCTTCTCTTCAGTCCAATACACTGTATTTGCTGGGAACAGACGCGAGTGCTATTTGCACTGTTTATGGCCAGAAGAGCACAATAGTGGTGTTCTTACCCTGAATTAACATTCAATGCTAGAACTTGAAACTGAATGTGAATCAACTCCGTTTAGGAAGTTGTATTGAACCCCAGTCGGCCTTACAAGAAAAACACTCTGCTTTTGAGAAACAGGCACTCTTGCACTCTACTGTGTTTCCTATAGGGCCAGTACAGTTAGCTAGCTCAGAACAAAAGAACTGTGCTTCCTACACAAACGGGGCATAACTAGTTCAACTCAGTATTGGAAACTGAGTAAAACAGGAGCTTCTCTTCAGTCCAATACACTGTATTTGCTGGGAACAGACGCGAGTGCAATTTGCACTGTTTATGGCCAGAATAGCACAATAGTGGTGTTCTTACCCTGAATTAACACTTAATGCTAGAACTTGAAACTCAATGTGAATCAACTCCGTTTAGCAAGTTGTATTGAACCCCAGTCGGCCTTACAAGAAAATCACTCTGCTTTTGAGAAACAGGCACTCTTGCACACTACTGTGTTTCCTATAGGGCCAGTACAGTGAGCTAGCTCAGAACAAAAGAACTGTGCTTCCTACACAAACGGGGCATATCTAGTTCAACTCAGTATTGTAAACTGATTAAAACAGGAGCTTCTCTTCAGTCCAATACACTCTATTTGCTGGGAACAGACACGAGTGCTATTTGCACTGTTTATGGCCACAATAGCACAATAGTGGTGTTCTTACCCTGAATTAACACTTAATGCTAGAACTTGAAACTCAATGTGAATCAACTCCATTTAGGAAGTTGTATTGAACCCCAGTCGGCCTTACAAGAAAAACACTCTGCTTTTGAGAAACAGGCACTCTTGTACTCTACTGTGTTTCCTAAAGGGCCAGTACAGTGAGCTAGCTCAGAACAAAAGAACTGTGCTTCCTACACAAACGGGGCATATCTAGTTCAACTCAGTTTTGGAAACTGAGTAAAACAGGAGCTTCTCTTCAGTCCAATACACTGTATATGCTGGGAACAGACGCGAGTGCTATTTGCACTGTTTATGGCCAGAATAGCACAATAGTGGTGTCCTACCCTGAATTAACACTTAATGCTAGAACTTGAAACTGAATGTGAATCAACTACGTTTAGGAAGTTGTATTGAACCCCAGTCGGCCTTACAAGAAAAACACTCTGCTTTTGAGAAACAGGCACTCTTGCACTCTACTGTGTTTCCTATAGGGCCAGCACAGTGAGCTAGATCAGAACAGAAGAACTGTGCTTCCTACACAAACGGGGCATATCTAGTTCAACTCAGTATTGGAAACTGAGTAAAACAGGAGCTTCTCTTCAGTCCAATACACTGTATTTGCTGGGAACAGACACGAGTGCTATTTGCATTGTTTATGGCCACAATAGCACAATAGTGGTGTTCTTACCCTGAATTATCACTTAATGCTAGAACTTGAAACTCAATGTGAATCAACTCCGTTTAGGAAGTTGTATTGAACCCCAGTCGGCCTTACAAGAAAAACACTCTGCTTTTGAGAAACAGGCACTCTTGCACTCTACTGTGTTTCCTAAAGGGCCAGTACAGTGAGCTAGCTCAGAACAAAAGAACTGTGCTTCCTACACAAACGGGGCATATCTAGTTCACTCAGTATTGGAAACTGAGTAAAACAGGAGCTTCTCTTCAGTCCAATACACTGTATATGCTGGGAACAGACGCGAGTGCTATTTGCACTGTTTATGGCCAGAATAGCACAATAGTGGTGTTCTTACCCTGAATTAACACTTAATGCTAGACTTGAAACTCAATGTGAATCAACTCCGTTTAGGAAGTTGTTTTGAACCCCAGTCGGTCTTACAAGAAAAACACTCTGCTTTTGAGAAACAGGCACTCTTTCACTCTACTGTGTTTCCTATAGGGCCAGTACAGTGAGCTAGCTCAGAACAAAAGAACTGTGCTTGCTACACAAACGGGGCATATCTATTTCAACTCAGTATTGGAAACTGAGTAAAACAGGAGTTTCTCTTCAGTCCAATACACTATATTTGCTGGGAACAGACGCGAGTGCTATTTGCACTGTTTATGGCCAGAATAGCACAATAGTGGTGTTCTTACCCTGAATTAACACTTAATGCTAGAACTTGAAACTGAAAGTGAATCAAATCTGTTTAGGAAGTTGTATTGAACCCCAGTCGGCATTACAAGAAAAACACTCTGCTTTTGAGAAACAGGCACTCTTGCACTCTACTGTGTTTCCTATAGGGCCAGTACAGTGAGCTAGCACAGAACAAAAGTACTGTGCTTCCTACACAAACGGGGCATATCTAGTTCAACTCAGTATTGGAAACTGAGTAAAACAGGAGCTTCTCTTCAGTCCAATACACTGTATTTGCTGGGAACAGACGCGAGTGCTATTTGCACTGTTTATGGCCAGAAGAGCACAATAGTGGTGTTCTTACCCTGAATTAACACTCAATGCTAGAACTTGAAACTGAATGTGAATCAACTCCGTTTAGGAAGTTGTATTGAACCCCAGTCGGCCTTACAAGAAAAACACTCTGCTTTTGAGAAACAGGCACTCTTGCACTCTACTGTGTTTCCTATAGGGCCAGTACAGTTAGCTAGCTCAGAACAAAATAACTGTGCTTCCTACACAAACGGGGCATAACTAGTTCAACTCAGTATTGGAAACTGAGTAAAACAGGAGCTTCTCTTCAGTCCAATACACTGTATTTGCTGGGAACAGACGCGAGTGCAATTTGCACTGTTTATGGCCAGAATAGCACAATAGTGGTGTTCTTACCCTGAATTAACACTTAATGCTAGAACTTGAAACTCAATGTGAATCAACTCCGTTTAGGAAGTTGTATTGAACCCCAGTCGGCCTTACAAGAAAATCACTCTGCTTTTGAGAAACAGGCACTCTTGCACTCTACTGTGTTTCCTATAGGGCCAGTACAGTGAGATAGCTCAGAACAAAAGAACTGTGCTTCCCCACACAAACGGGGCATATCTAGTTCAACTCAGTATTGTAAACTGAGTAAAACAGGAGCTTCTCTTCAGTCCAATACACTCTATTTGCTGGGAACAGACGCGAGTGCTATTTGCACTGTTTATGGCCAGAATAGCACAATAGTGGTGTTCTTACCCTGAATTAACACTTAATGCTAGAACTTGAAACTCAATGTGAATCAACTCCGTTTAGGAAGTTGTATTGAACCCCAGTCGGCCTTAAAAGAAAAACACTCTGCTTTTGAGAAACAGGCACTCTTGCACTCTAGTGTGTTTCCTATAGGGCCAGTACAGTGAGCTAGCTCAGAACAAAACAACTGTGCTTCCTACACAAAAGGGGCATATCTAGATCAACTCAGTATTGGAAACTGAGTAAAACAGGAGCTTCTCTTCAGTCCAATACACTGTATTTGCTGAGAAGAGACGCGAGTGCTATTTGCACTGTTTATGGCCAGAATAGCAAAATAGTGGTGTTCTTACCCTGAATTAACACTTAATGCTAGAACTTGAAACTGAATGTGAGTCAACTCCGTTTAGCAAGTTGTATTGAACCCCAGTCGGCCTTACAAGAAAAACACTCTGCTTTTGAGAAACAGGCACTCTTGCACTCTACTGTGTTTCCTATAGGGCCAGTACAGTGAGCTAGATCAGAACAAAACAACTGTGCTTCCTACACAAACGGTGCATATCTAGATCAACTCAGTATTGGAAACTGACTAAAACAGGAGCTTCTCTTCAGTCCAATACGTTGTATTTGCTATAAACAGACGCGAGTGCTATTTGCACTGTTTATGGCCAGAAAAGCACAATAGTGGTGTTCTTACCCTGAATTAACACTTAATGCTAGACTTGAAACTCAATGTGAATCAACTCCGTTTAGGAAGTTGTTTTGAACCCCAGTCGGTCTTACAAGAAAAACACTCTGCTTTTGAGAAACAGGCACTCTTTCACTCTACTGTGTTTCCTATAGGGCCAGTACAGTGAGCTAGCTCAGAACAAAAGAACTGTGCTTGCTACACAAACGGGGCATATCTATTTCAACTCAGTATTGGAAACAGAGTAAAACAGGAGTTTCTCTTCAGTCCAATACACTATATTTGCTGGGAACAGACGCGAGTGCTATTTGCACTGTTTATGGCCAGAATAGCACAATAGTGGTGTTCTTACCCTGAATTAACACTTAATGCTAGAACTTGAAACTGAAAGTGAATCAAATCTGTTTAGGAAGTTGTATTGAACCCCAGTCGGCATTACAAGAAAAACACTCTGCTTTTGAGAAACAGGCACTCTTGCACTCTACTGTGTTTCCTATAGGGCCAGTACAGTGAGCTAGCACAGAACAAAAGTACTGTGCTTCCTACACAAACGGGGCATATCTAGTTCAACTCAGTATTGGAAACTGAGTAAAACAGGAGCTTCTCTTCAGTCCAATACACTGTATTTGCTGGGAACAGACGCGAGTGCTATTTGCACTGTTTATGGCCAGAAGAGCACAATAGTGGTGTTCTTACCCTGAATTAACACTCAATGCTAGAACTTGAAACTGAATGTGAATCAACTCCGTTTAGGAAGTTGTATTGAACCCCAGTCGGCCTTACAAGAAAAACACTCTGCTTTTGAGAAACAGGCACTCTTGCACTCTACTGTGTTTCCTATAGGGCCAGTACAGTTAGCTAGCTCAGAACAAAATAACTGTGCTTCCTACACAAACGGGGCATAACTAGTTCAACTCAGTATTGGAAACTGAGTAAAACAGGAGCTTCTCTTCAGTCCAATACACTGTATTTGCTGGGAACAGACGCGAGTGCAATTTGCACTGTTTATGGCCAGAATAGCACAATAGTGGTGTTCTTACCCTGAATTAACACTTAATGCTAGAACTTGAAACTCAATGTGAATCAACTCTGTTTAGGAAGTTGTATTGAACCCCAGTCGGCCTTACAAGAAAATCACTCTGCTTTTGAGAAACAGGCACTCTTGCACTCTACTGTGTTTCCTATAGGGCCAGTACAGTGAGATAGCTCAGAACAAAAGAACTGTGCTTCCCCACACAAACGGGGCATATCTAGTTCAACTCAGTATTGTAAACTGAGTAAAACAGGAGCTTCTCTTCAGTCCAATACACTCTATTTGCTGGGAACAGACGCGAGTGCTATTTGCACTGTTTATGGCCAGAATAGCACAATAGTGGTGTTCTTACCCTGAATTAACACTTAATGCTAGAACTTGAAACTCAATGTGAATCAACTCCGTTTAGGAAGTTGTATTGAACCCCAGTCGGCCTTAAAAGAAAAACACTCTGCTTTTGAGAAACAGGCACTCTTGCACTCTAGTGTGTTTCCTATAGGGCCAGTACAGTGAGCTAGCTCAGAACAAAACAACTGTGCTTCCTACACAAAAGGGGCATATCTAGATCAACTCAGTATTGGAAACTGAGTAAAACAGGAGCTTCTCTTCAGTCCAATACACTGTATTTGCTGAGAAGAGACGCGAGTGCTATTTGCACTGTTTATGGCCAGAATAGCAAAATAGTGGTGTTCTTACCCTGAATTAACACTTAATGCTAGAACTTGAAACTGAATGTGAGTCAACTCCGTTTAGCAAGTTGTATTGAACCCCAGTCGGCCTTACAAGAAAAACACTCTGCTTTTGAGAAACAGGCACTCTTGCACTCTACTGTGTTTCCTATAGGGCCAGTACAGTGAGCTAGATCAGAACAAAACAACTGTGCTTCCTACACAAACGGTGCATATCTAGATCAACTCAGTATTGGAAACTGACTAAAACAGGAGCTTCTCTTCAGTCCAATACGTTGTATTTGCTATAAACAGACGCGAGTGCTATTTGCACTGTTTATGGCCAGAAAAGCACAATAGTGGTGTTCTTACCCTGAATTAACACTTAATGCTAGAACTTGAAACTGAATGTGATTCAACTCCGTTTAGGAAGTTGTATTGAACCCCAGTCGGCTTTACAAGAAAAACACTCTGCTTTTGAGAAACAGGCACTCTTGCACTCTACTGTGTTTCCTATAGGGCCAGTACAGTGAGCTAGCTCAGAACAAAAGAATTGTGCTTCCCCACACAAACGGGTCATATCTAGATCAACTCAGTATTGGAAACTGAGTAAAACAGGAGCTTCTCTTCAGTCCAATAACTGTATTTGCTGGGAACAGACGCAGGTGCTATATGCACTCTTTATGGCCAGAATAGCACAATAGTGGTGTACTTACCCTGAATTAACACTTAATGCTAGAACTTGAAACTGAATGTGAATCAACTCCGTTTAGGAAGTTGTATTGAATTCCAGTCGGCCCTACAAGAAAAACAGTCTGCTTTTGAGAAACAGGCACTCTTGCACTCTACTGTGTTTCCTATAGGGCCAGTACAGTGAGCTAGCTCAGAACAAAAGAACTGTGCTTCCTACACAAACGGTGCATATCTAGTTCAACTCAGTATTGGAAACTGAGTAAAACAGGAGCTTCTCTTCAGTCCAATACACTGTATTTGCTGGGAGCAGACGCGAGTGCAATTTGCACTGTTTATGGCCAGAATAGCACAATAGTGGTGTTCTTACCCTGAATTAACACTTAATGCTAGAACTTGAAACTCAATGTGAATCAACTCCGTTTAGCAAGTTGTATTGAACCCCAGTCGGCCTTACAAGAAAATCACTCTGCTTTTGAGAAACAGGCACTCTTGCACTCTACTGTGTTTCCTATAGGGCCAGTACAGTGAGCTAGCTCAGAACAAAAGAACTGTGCTTCCTACACAAACGGGGCATATCTAGTTCAACTCAGTATTGTAAACTGATTAAAACAGGAGCTTCTCTTCAGTCCAATACACTCTATTTGCTGGGAACAGACACGAGTGCTATTTGCACTGTTTATGGCCACAATAGCACAATAGTGGTGTTCTTACCCTGAATTAACACTTAATGCTAGAACTTGAAACTCAATGTGAATCAACTCCGTTTAGGA
Organism: Peromyscus maniculatus bairdii; assembly: GCF_049852395.1. Lineage (NCBI taxonomy): Eukaryota > Metazoa > Chordata > Mammalia > Rodentia > Cricetidae > Peromyscus > Peromyscus maniculatus. The sequence goes on from NC_134862.1 coordinate 4,374,581, forward strand.
AGTTGTATTGAACCCCAGTCGGCCTTAAAAGAAAAACACTCTGCTTTTGAGAAACAGGCACTCTTGCACTCTAGTGTGTTTCCTATAGGGCCAGTACAGTGAGCTAGCTCAGAACAAAACAACTGTGCTTCCTACACAAAAGGGGCATATCTAGATCAACTCAGTATTGGAAACTGAGTAAAACAGGAGCTTCTCTTCAGTCCAATACACTGTATTTGCTGAGAAGAGACGCGAGTGCTATTTGCACTGTTTATGGCCAGAATAGCAAAATAGTGGTGTTCTTACCCTGAATTAACACTTAATGCTAGAACTTGAAACTGAATGTGAGTCAACTCCGTTTAGCAAGTTGTATTGAACCCCAGTCGGCCTTACAAGAAAAACACTCTGCTTTTGAGAAACAGGCACTCTTGCACTCTACTGTGTTTCCTATAGGGCCAGTACAGTGAGCTAGATCAGAACAAAACAACTGTGCTTCCTACACAAACGGTGCATATCTAGATCAACTCAGTATTGGAAACTGACTAAAACAGGAGCTTCTCTTCAGTCCAATACGTTGTATTTGCTATAAACAGACGCGAGTGCTATTTGCACTGTTTATGGCCAGAAAAGCACAATAGTGGTGTTCTTACCCTGAATTAACACTTAATGCTAGAACTTGAAACTGAATGTGATTCAACTCCGTTTAGGAAGTTGTATTGAACCCCAGTCGGCTTTACAAGAAAAACACTCTGCTTTTGAGAAACAGGCACTCTTGCACTCTACTGTGTTTCCTATAGGGCCAGTACAGTGAGCTAGCTCAGAACAAAAGAATTGTGCTTCCCCACACAAACGGGTCATATCTAGATCAACTCAGTATTGGAAACTGAGTAAAACAGGAGCTTCTCTTCAGTCCAATAACTGTATTTGCTGGGAACAGACGCAGGTGCTATATGCACTCTTTATGGCCAGAATAGCACAATAGTGGTGTACTTACCCTGAATTAACACTTAATGCTAGAACTTGAAACTGAATGTGAATCAACTCCGTTTAGGAAGTTGTATTGAATTCCAGTCGGCCCTACAAGAAAAACAGTCTGCTTTTGAGAAACAGGCACTCTTGCACTCTACTGTGTTTCCTATAGGGCCAGTACAGTGAGCTAGCTCAGAACAAAAGAACTGTGCTTCCTACACAAACGGTGCATATCTAGTTCAACTCAGTATTGGAAACTGAGTAAAACAGGAGCTTCTCTTCAGTCCAATACACTGTATTTGCTGGGAGCAGACGCGAGTGCAATTTGCACTGTTTATGGCCAGAATAGCACAATAGTGGTGTTCTTACCCTGAATTAACACTTAATGCTAGAACTTGAAACTCAATGTGAATCAACTCCGTTTAGCAAGTTGTATTGAACCCCAGTCGGCCTTACAAGAAAATCACTCTGCTTTTGAGAAACAGGCACTCTTGCACTCTACTGTGTTTCCTATAGGGCCAGTACAGTGAGCTAGCTCAGAACAAAAGAACTGTGCTTCCTACACAAACGGGGCATATCTAGTTCAACTCAGTATTGTAAACTGATTAAAACAGGAGCTTCTCTTCAGTCCAATACACTCTATTTGCTGGGAACAGACACGAGTGCTATTTGCACTGTTTATGGCCACAATAGCACAATAGTGGTGTTCTTACCCTGAATTAACACTTAATGCTAGAACTTGAAACTCAATGTGAATCAACTCCATTTAGGAAGTTGTATTGAACCCCAGTCGGCCTTACAAGAAAAACACTCTGCTTTTGAGAAACAGGCACTCTTGTACTCTACTGTGTTTCCTAAAGGGCCAGTACAGTGAGCTAGCTCAGAACAAAAGAACTGTGCTTCCTACACAAACGGGGCATATCTAGTTCAACTCAGTTTTGGAAACTGAGTAAAACAGGAGCTTCTCTTCAGTCCAATACACAGTATATGCTGGGAACAGACGCGAGTGCTATTTGCACTGTTTATGGCCAGAATAGCACAATAGTGGTGTTCTTACCCTGAATTAACACTTAATGCTAGACTTGAAACTCAATGTGAATCAACTCCGTTTAGGAAGTTGTATTGAACCCCAGTCGGCCTTACAAGAAAAACACTCTGCTTTTGAGAAACAGGCACTCTTGCACTCTACTGTGTTTCCTATAGGGCCAGTACAGTGAGCTAGCTCAGAACAAAACAACTGTGCTTCCTACACAAACGGGGCATATCTAGTCAACTCCGTATTGGAAACTGAGTAAAACAGGAGCTTCTCTTCAGTCCAATACACTGTATTTGCTGGGAACAGACGCGAGTGCTATTTGCACTGTTTATGGCCAGAATAGCACAATAGTGGTGTCCTACCCTGAATTAACACTTAATGCTAGAACTTGAAACTGAATGTGAATCAACTACGTTTAGGAAGTTGTATTGAACCCCAGTCGGCCTTACAAGAAAAACACTCTGCTTTTGAGAAACAGGCACTCTTGCACTCTACTGTGTTTCCTATAGGGCCAGCACAGTGAGCTAGATCAGAACAGAAGAACTGTGCTTCCTACACAAACGGGGCATATCTAGTTCAACTCAGTATTGGAAACTGAGTAAAACAGGAGCTTTTCTTCAGTCCAATACACTGTATTTGCTGGGAACAGACACGAGTGCTATTTGCATTGTTTATGGCCACAATAGCACAATAGTGGTGTTCTTACCCTGAATTATCACTTAATGCTAGAACTTGAAACTCAATGTGAATCAACTCCGTTTAGGAAGTTGTATTGAACCCCAGTCGGCCTTACAAGAAAAACACTCTGCTTTTGAGAAACAGGCACTCTTGCACTCTACTGTGTTTCCTAAAGGGCCAGTACAGTGAGCTAGCTCAGAACAAAAGAACTGTGCTTCCTACACAAACGGGGCATATCTAGTTCAACTCAGTATTGGAAACTGAGTAAAACAGGAGCTTCTCTTCAGTCCAATACACTGTATATGCTGGGAATAGACGCGAGTGCTATTTGCACTGTTTATGGCCAGAATAGCACAATAGTGGTGTTCTTACCCTGAATTAACACTTAATGCTAGACTTGAAACTCAATGTGAATCAACTCCGTTTAGGAAGTTGTTTTGAACCCCAGTCGGTCTTACAAGAAAAACACTCTGCTTTTGAGAAACAGGCACTCTTTCACTCTACTGTGTTTCCTATACGGCCAGTACAGTGAGCTAGCTCAGAACAAAAGAACTGTGCTTGCTACACAAACGGGGCATATCTAGTTCAACTCAGTATTGGAAACTGAGTAAAACAGGAGTTTCTCTTCAGTCCAATACACTATATTTGCTGGGAACAGACGCGAGTGCTATTTGCACTGTTTATGGCCAGAATAGCACAATAGTGGTGTTCTTACCCTGAATTAACACTTAATGCTAGAACTTGAAACTGAAAGTGAATCAAATCTGTTTAGGAAGTTGTATTGAACCCCAGTCGGCATTACAAGAAAAACACTCTGCTTTTGAGAAACAGGCACTCTTGCACTCTACTGTGTTTCCTATAGGGCCAGTACAGTGAGCTAGCACAGAACAAAAGTACTGTGCTTCCTACACAAACGGGGCATATCTAGTTCAACTCAGTATTGGAAACTGAGTAAAACAGGAGCTTCTCTTCAGTCCAATACACTGTATTTGCTGGGAACAGACGCGAGTGCTATTTGCACTGTTTATGGCCAGAAGAGCACAATAGTGGTGTTCTTACCCTGAATTAACACTCAATGCTAGAACTTGAAACTGAATGTGAATCAACTCCGTTTAGGAAGTTGTATTGAACCCCAGTCGGCCTTACAAGAAAAACACTCTGCTTTTGAGAAACAGGCACTCTTGCACTCTACTGTGTTTCCTATAGGGCCAGTACAGTTAGCTAGCTCAGAACAAAATAACTGTGCTTCCTACACAAACGGGGCATAACTAGTTCAACTCAGTATTGGAAACTGAGTAAAACAGGAGCTTCTCTTCAGTCCAATACACTGTATTTGCTGGGAACAGACGCGAGTGCAATTTGCACTGTTTATGGCCAGAATAGCACAATAGTGGTGTTCTTACCCTGAATTAACACTTAATGCTAGAACTTGAAACTCAATGTGAATCAACTCCGTTTAGGAAGTTGTATTGAACCCCAGTCGGCCTTACAAGAAAATCACTCTGCTTTTGAGAAACAGGCACTCTTGCACTCTACTGTGTTTCCTATAGGGCCAGTACAGTGAGATAGCTCAGAACAAAAGAACTGTGCTTCCCCACACAAACGGGGCATATCTAGTTCAACTCAGTATTGTAAACTGAGTAAAACAGGAGCTTCTCTTCAGTCCAATACACTGTATTTGCTGGGAACAGACGCAGGTGCTATTTGCACTGTTTATGGCCAGAATAGCACAATAGTGGAGTTCTTACCCTGAATTAACACTTAATGCTAGAACTTGAAACTGAATGTGAATCAACTCCGTTTAGGAAGTTGTATTAAACCCCAGTCGGCCTTACAAGAAAAACACTCTGCTTTTGAGAAACAGGCACTCTTGCACTCTACTGTGTTTCCTATAGGGCCAGTACAGTGAACTAGCTCAGAACAAAAGAACTGTGCTTCCTACACAAACGGGGCATATCTAGTTCAACTCAGTATTGGAAACTGAGTAAAACAGGAGCTTCTCTTCAGTCCAATACACTGTATTTGCTGGGAACAGACGCGAGTGCTATTTGCACTGTTTATGGCCAGAATAGCACAATAGTGGTGTTCTTACCCTGAATTAACACTTAATGCTAGAACTTGAAACTCAATGTGAATCAACTCCGTTTAGGAAGTTGTATTGAACCCCAGTCGGCCTTAAAAGAAAAACACTCTGCTTTTGAGAAACAGGCACTCTTGCACTCTAGTGTGTTTCCTATAGGGCCAGTACAGTGAGCTAGCTCAGAACAAAAGAACTGTGCTTCCTACACAAACGGGGCATATCTAGTTCAACTCAGTATTGGAAACTGAGTAAAACAGGAGCTTCTCTTCAGTCCAATACACTGTATTTGCTGGGAACAGACGCGAGTGCTATTTGCACTGTTTATGGCCAGAATAGCACAATAGTGGTGTTCTTCCCCTGAATTAACACTTAATGCTAGAACTTGAAACTCAATGTGAATCAACTCCGTTTAGGAAGTTGTATTGAACCCCAGTCGGCCTTACAAGAAAAACACTCTGCTTTTGAGAAACAGGCACTCTTGCACTCTACTGTGTTTCCTAAAGGGCCAGTACAGTGAGCTAGCTCAGAACAAAACAACTGTGCTTCCTACACAAAAGGGGCATATCTAGATCAACTCAGTATTGGAAACTGAGTAAAACAGGAGCTTCTCTTCAGTCCAATACACTGTATTTGCTGAGAAGAGACGCGAGTGCTATTTGCACTGTTTATGGCCAGAATAGCAAAATAGTGGTGTTCTTACCCTGAATTAACACTTAATGCTAGAACTTGAAACTGAATGTGAGTCAACTCCGTTTAGCAAGTTGTATTGAACCCCAGTCGGCCTTACAAGAAAAACACTCTGCTTTTGAGAAACAGGCACTCTTGCACTCTACTGTGTTTCCTAAAGGGCCAGTACAGTGAGCTAGCTCAGAACAAAACAACTGTGCTTCCTACACAAACGGGGCATATCTAGGTCAACTCAGTATTGGAAACTGAGTAAAACAGGAGCTTCTCTTCAGTCCAATACGTTGTATTTGCTATAAACAGACGCGAGTGCTATTTGCACTGTTTATGGCCAGAAAAGCACAATAGTGGTGTTCTTACCCTGAATTAACACTTAATGCTAGAACTTGAAACTGAATGTGATTCAACTCCGTTTAGGAAGTTGTATTGAACCCCAGTCGGCATTACAAGAAAAACACTCTGCTTTTGAGAAACAGGCACTCTTGCACTCTACTGTGTTTCCTATAAGGCCAGTACAGTGAGCTAGCTCAGAACAAAAGAATTGTGCTTCCCCACACAAACGGGTCATATCTAGATCAACTCAGTATTGGAAACTGAGTAAAACAGGAGCTTCTCTTCAGTCCAATAACTGTATTTGCTGGGAACAGACGCAGGTGCTATATGCACTCTTTATGGCCAGAATAGCACAATAGTGGTGTACTTACCCTGAATTAACACTTAATGCTAGAACTTGAAACTGAATGTGAATCAACTCCGTTTAGGAAGTTGTATTGAATTCCAGTCGGCCCTACAAGAAAAACAGTCTGCTTTTGAGAAACAGGCACTCTTGCACTCTACTGTGTTTCCTATAGGGCCAGTACAGTGAGCTAGCTCAGAACAAAAGAACTGTGCTTCACCACACAAACGGTGCATATCTAGTTCAACTCAGTATTGGAAACTGAGTAAAACAGGAGCTTCTCTTCAGTCCAATACACTGTATTTGCTGGGAACAGACGCGAGTGCAATTTGCACTGTTTATGGCCAGAATAGCACAATAGTGGTGTTCTTACCCTGAATTAACACTTAATGCTAGAACTTGAAACTCAATGTGAATCAACTCCGTTTAGGAAGTTGTATTGAACCCCAGTCGGCCTTACAAGAAAAACACTCTGCTTTTGAGAAACAGGCACTCTTGCACTCTACTGTGTTTCCTATAGGGCCAGTACAGTGAGCTAGCTCAGAACAAAAGAACTGTGCTTCCTACACAAACGGGGCATATCTAGTTCAACTCAGTATTGTAAACTGATTAAAACAGGAGCTTCTCTTCAGTCCAATACGCTCTATTTGCTGGGAACAGACACGAGTGCTATTTGCACTGTTTATGGCCACAATAGCACAATAGTGGTGTCCTACCCTGAATTAACACTTAATGCTAGAACTTGAAACTGAATGTCAATCAACTCCGTTTAGGAAGTTGTATTGAACCCCAGTCGGCCTTACAAGAAAAACACTCTGCTTTTGAGAAACAGGCACTCTTGCACTCTACTGTGTTTCCTATAGGGCCAGCACAGTGAGCTAGATCAGAACAGAAGAACTGTGCTTCCTACACAAACGGGGCATATCTAGTTCAACTCAGTATTGGAAACTGAGTAAAACAGGAGCTTCTCTTCAGTCCAATACACTGTATTTGCTGGGAACAGACACGAGTGCTATTTGCACTGTTTATGGCCAGAATAGCACAATAGTGGTATTCTTACCCTGAATTAACACTTAATGCTAGACTTGAAACTCAATGTGAATCAACTCCGTTTAGGAAGTTGTATTGAACCCCAGTCGGCCTTACAAGAAAAACACTCTGCTTTTGAGAAACAGGCACTCTTTCACTATACTGTGTTTCCTATAGGGCCAGTACAGTGAGCTAGCTCAGATTAAAAGAACTGTGCTTGCTACACAAACGGGGCATATCTAGTTCAACTCAGTATTGGAAACTGAGTAAAACAGGAGCTTCTCTTCAGTCCAATACACTGTATTTGCTGGGAACAGACGCGAGTGCTATTTGCACTGTTTATGGCCAGAAGAGCACAATAGTGGTGTTCTTACCCTGAATTAACACTCAATGCTAGAACTTGAAACTGAATGTGAATCAACTCCGTTTAGGAAGTTGTATTGAACCCCAGTCGGCCTTACAAGAAAAACACTCTGCTTTTGAGAAACAGGCACTCTTGCACTCTACTGTGTTTCCTATAGGGCCAGTACAGTTAGCTAGCTCAGAACAAAAGAACTGTGCTTCCTACACAAACGGGGCATAACTAGTTCAACTCAGTATTGGAAACTGAGTAAAACAGGAGCTTCTCTTCAGTCCAATACACTGTATTTGCTCGGAACAGACGCGAGTGCAATTTGCACTGTATATGGCAAGAATAGCACAATAGTTGTGTTCTTACCCTGAATTAACACGTAATGCTAGAACTTGAAACTCAATGTGAATCAACTCCGTTTAGGAAGTTGTATTGAACCCCAGTAGGCCTTACAAGAAAATCACTCTGCTTTTGAGAAACAGGCACTCTTGCACTCTACTGTGTTTCCTATAGGGCCAGTACAGTGAGCTAGCTCAGAACAAAAGAACTGTGCTTCCCCACACAAACGGGGCATATCTAGTTCAACTCAGTATTGTAAACTGAGTAAAACAGGAGCTTCTCTTCAGTCCAATACACTGTATTTGCTGGGAACAGACGCAGGTGCTATTTGCACTGTTTATGGCCAGAATAGCACAATAGTGGAGTTCTTACCCTGAATTAACACTTAATGCTAGAACTTGAAACTGAATGTGAATCAACTCCGTTTAGGAAGTTGTATTAAACCCCAGTCGGCCTTACAAGAAAAACACTCTGCTTTTGAGAAACAGGCACTCTTGCACTCTACTGTGTTTCCTATAGGGCCAGTACAGTGAACTAGCTCAGAACAAAAGAACTGTGCTTCCTACACAAACGTGGCATATCTAGTTCAACTCAGTATTGGAAACTGAGTAAAACAGGAGCTTCTCTTCAGTCCAATACACTGTATTTGCTGGGAACAGACGCGAGTGCTATTTGCACTGTTTATGGCCAGAATAGCACAATAGTGGTGTACTTACCCTGAATTAACACTTAATGCTAGAATTTGAAATTCAATGTGAATCAAATCCGTTTAGGAAGTTGTATTGAACCCCAGTCGGCCTTACAAGAAAAACACTCTGCTTTTGAGAAACAGGCACTCTTGCACTCTACTGTGTTTCCTATAGGGCCAGTACAGTGAGCTAGCTCAGAACAAAAGAACTGTGCTTCCTACACAAACGGTGCATACCTAGTTCAACTCAGTATTGGAAACTGAGTAAAACAGGAGCTTCTCTTCAGTCCAATACACTGTATTTGCTGGGAACAGACGCGAGTGCTATTTGCACTGTTTATGGCCAGAATAGCACAATAGTGGTGTTCTTACTCTGAATTAACACTTAATGCTAGAACTTGAAAGTGAATGTGAATCAACTCAGCTTAGGAAGTTGTATTGAACCCCAGTCGGCCTTACAAGAAAAACACTCTGCTTTTGAGAAACAGGCACTCTTGCACTCTACTGTGTTTCCTATAGAGCCAGTACAGTGAGTTAGCTCAGAACAAAACAACTGTGCTTCCCCACACAAACGGGGCACATCTAGTTCAACTCAGTATTGGAAACTGAGTAAAACAGGAGCTTCTCTTCAGTCCAATACACTGTATTTGCTGGGAACAGACGCAGGTGCTATATGCACTGTTAATGGCCAGAATAGCACAATAGTGGTGTTCTTACCCTGAATTAACACTTAATGCTAGAACTTGAAACTGAATGTGAATCAACTCCGTTTAGGAAGTTGTATTGAACCCCAGTTGGCCTTAGAAGAAAAACACTCTGCTTGTGAGAAACAGGCACTCTTGCACTCTACTGTGTCTCCTATAGGACCAGTACAGTGAGCTAGCTCAGAACAAAAGAACTGTGCTTCCTACACAAACAGGGCATATCTAGTTCAACTCAGTATTGGAAACTGAGTAAAACAGGAGCTTCTCTTCAGTCCAATACACTGTATTTGCTGGGAACAGACGCGAGTGCTATTGGTACTGTTTATGGCCAGAATAGCACAATCGTGGTGTTCTTACCCTGAATTAAAACGTAATGCTAGAACTTGTAACTCAATGTGAATCAACTCCGTTTAGGAAGTTGTATTGAACCCCAGTTGGCCTTACAAGAAAAACACTCTGCTTTTGAGAAACAGGCACTTTTGCACTCTACTGTGTTTCCTAAAGGGCCAGTACAGTGAGCTAGCTCAGAACAAAACATCTGTGCTTCCTACATAAACGGGGCATATCTGTTCAATTCAGTATTGGAAACTGAGTAATACAGGAGCTTCTCATCAGTCCAATACACTGTATTTGCTGGGAACAGACGCGAGTGCTATTTGCACTGTTTATGGCCAGAATAGCACAGTAGTGGTGTTCTTACCAAGAATTAACACTTAATGCTAGAACTTGAAACTCAATGTGAATCAACTCCGTTTAGGAAGTTGTATTGAACCCCAGTCGGCCTTACAAGAAAAACACTCTGCTTTTGAGAAACAGGCACTCTTGCACTCTACTGTGTTTCCTATAGTGCCAGTACAGTGAGCTACCTCAGAACAAAAGAACTGTGCTTCCCCACACAAACGGGGCATATCTAGATCAAGTCAGTATTGGAAACTGAGTAAAACAGGAGCTTCGCTTCAGTCCAATACACTGTATTTCCTGGGAACAGACGCAGGTGCTATATGCACTGTTTATGGCCAGAATAGCACAATAGTGGTGTACTTACCCTGAATTAACACTTAATGCTAGAACTTGAAACTGAATGTGAATCAACTCCGTTTAGGAAGTTGTATTGAATTCCAGTCGGCCCTACAAGAAAAACACTCTGCTTTTTAGAAACAGGCACTCTTGCACTCTACTGTGTTTCCTATAGGGCCAGTGCAGTGAGCTAGCTCAGAAAAAAAGAACTGTCCTTCCTACACATACGGGGCATATCTAGTTCAACTCAGTATTGGAAACTGAGTAAAACAGGAGCTTCTCTTCAGTCCAATACACTGTATTTGCTGGGAAAAGACGCGAGTGCTATTTGCACTGTTTATGGCCAAAATAGCACAATAGTGGTGTTCTTACCCTGAATTAGCACTTATTGCTAGAACTTGAAACTGAATGTGAATCAACTCCGATTAGGAAGTTGTATTGAACCCCAGTCGGCCTTACAAGAAAAACACTCTGCTTTTGAGAAACAGGCACTCTTGCACTCTACTGTGTTTCCTATAGGTCCATTAAAGTGAGCTAGCTCAGAACAAAACAACTTTGCTTCCTACACAAACGGGGCATATCTAGTTCAACTCAGTATTGGAAACTGAGTAAAACAGGAGCTTCTCTTCAGTCCAATACACTGTATTTGCTGGGAACAGATGCGAGTGCTATTTGCACTGCTTATGGCCACAATAGCACAATAGTGGTGTTCTTACCATGAATTAACACTTAATGCTAGAACTTGAAACTGAATGTGAATCAACTCCGTTTAGGAAGTTGTATTGAACCCCAGTCGGCCTTACAAGAAAAACACTCTGCTTTTGAGAAACAGGCACTCTTGCACTCTACTGTGTTTCCTAAAGGGCCAGTACAGTGAGCTAGCTCAGAACAAAAGGACTGTGCTTCCTACACAAACGGGGCATATCTAGTTCAACTCAGTATTGGAAACTGAGTAAAACAGGAGCTTCTCTTCAGTCCAATACACTGTATTTGCTGGGAACAGATGCGAGTGCTATTTGCACTGTTTATGGCCAGAATAGCACAATAGTGGTGTTCTTACCCTGAATTAACACTTAATGCTAGACTTGAAACTCAATGTGAATCAACTCCGTTTATGAAGTTGTATTGAACCCCAGTCGGCCTTACAAGAAAAACACTCTGCTTTTGAGAAACAGGCACTCTTGCACTCTACTGTGTTTCCTATAGGGCCAGTACAGTGAGCTAGCTCAGAACAAAACAACTGTGCTTCCTACACAAACGGGGCATATCTAGTTCAACTCAGTATTAGAAACTGAGTAAAACAGGAGTTTCTCTTCAGTCCAATACACTGTATTTGCTGGGAACAGACGCGAGTGCTATTTGCACTGTTTATGGCCAGAATAGCACAATAGTGGTGTTCTTACCCTGAATTAACACTTAATGCTAGAACTTGAAACTGAATGTGATTCATCTCCGTTTAGGAAGTTGTATTGAACCCCAGTCGGCATTACAAGAAAAACACTCTGCTTTTGAGAAACAGGCACTCTTGCACTCTACTGTGTTTCCTATAGGGCCAGTACAGTGAGCTAGCTCAGAACAAAAGGACTGTGCTTCCTACACAAACGGGGCATAACTAGTTCAACTCACTATTGGAAACTGAGTAAAACAGGAGCTTCTCTTCAGTCCAATACACTGTATTTGCTGGGAACAGACGCGAGTGCAATTTGCGATGTTTATGGCCAGAATAGCACAATAGTGGTGTTCTTACCCTGAATTAACACTTAATGCTAGAACTTGAAACTGAATGTGAATCAACTCCGTTTAGGAAGTTGTATTGAACCCCAGTCGGCCTTACAAGAAAAACACTCTGCTTTTGAGAAACAGGCACTCTTGCACTCTACTGTGTTTCCTATAGTGCCAGTACAGTGAGCTACCTCAGAACAAAAGAACTGTGCTTCCCCACACAAACGGGGCATATCTAGATCAAGTCAGTATTCGAAACTGAGTAAAACAGGAGCTTCGCTTCAGTCCAATACACTGTATTTCCTGGGAACAGACGCAGGTGCTATATGCACTGTTTATGGCCAGAATAGCACAATAGTGGTGTACTTACCCTGAATTAACACTTAATGCTAGAACTTGAAACTGAATGTGAATCAACTCCGTTTAGGAAGTTGTATTGAATTCCAGTCGGCCCTACAAGAAAAACACTCTGCTTTTGAGAAACAGGCACTCTTGCACTCTACTGTGTTTCCTATAGGGCCAGTGCAGTGAGCTAGCTCAGAACAAAAGAACTGTCCTTCCTACACATACGGGGCATATCTAGTTCAACTCAGTATTGGAAACTGAGTAAAACAGGAGCTTCTCTTCAGTCCAATACACTGTATTTGCTGGGAAAAGACGCGAGTGCTATTTGCCCTGTTTATGGCCAAAATAGCACAATAGTGGTGTTCTTACCCTGAATTAGCACTTATTGCTAGAACTTGAAACTGAATGTGAATCAACTCCGATTAGGAAGTTGTATTGAACCCCAGTCGGCCTTACAAGAAAAACACTCTGCTTTTGAGAAACAGGCACTCTTGCACTCTACTGTGTTTCCTATAGGTCCATTAAAGTGAGCTAGCTCAGAACAAAACAACTTTGCTTCCTACACAAACGGGGCATATCTAGTTCAACTCAGTATTGGAAACTGAGTAAAACAGGAGCTTCTCTTCAGTCCAATACACTGTATTTGCTGGGAACAGATGCGAGTGCTATTTGCACTGCTTATGGCCACAATAGCACAATAGTGGTGTTCTTACCATGAATTAACACTTAATGCTAGAACTTGAAACTCAATGTGAATCAACTCCGTTTAGGAAGTTGTATTGAACCCCAGTCGGCCTTACAAGAAAAACACTCTGCTTTTGAGAAACAGGCACTCTTGCACTCTACTGTGTTTCCTAAAGGGCCAGTACAGTGAGCTAGCTCAGAACAAAAGGACTGTGCTTCCTACACAAACGGGGCATATCTAGTTCAACTCAGTATTGGAAACTGAGTAAAACAGGAGCTTCTCTTCAGTCCAATATGCTGTATTTGCTGGGAACAGACGCGAGTGCTATTTGCACTGTTTATGGCCAGAATAGCACAATAGTGGTGTTCTTACCCTGAATTAACACTTACTGCTAGAACTTGAAACTCAATGTGAATCACCTCCTTTTAGGAAGTTGTATTGAACCCCAGTTGGCCTTACAAGAAAAACACTCTGCTTTTGAGAAACAGGCACTCTTGCACTCTACTGTGTTTCCTATAGGGACAGTACAGTGAGCTAGATCAGAACAAAAGAACTGTGCTTCCTAAATAAACGGGGCATATCTAGTCAACTCAGTATTGGAAACTGAGTAAAACAGGAGCTTCTCTTCAGTCCAATACACTGTATTTGCTGGGAACAGACGCGAGTGCTATTTGCACTGTTTATGGCCCGAATAGCACAATAGTGGTGTACTTACCCTGAATTAACACTTAATGCTAGAACTTGAAACTCAATGTGAATCAACTCCGTTTAGGAAGTTGTATTGAACCCCAGTCGGCCTTACAAGAAAAACACTCTGCTTTTGAGAAACAGGCACTCTTGCACTCTACTGTGTTTCCTATAGGGCCAGTACAGTGAGCTATCTCAGAACAAAAGAAGTGTGCTTCCCCACAAAAACGGGGCCTATCTAGTTCAACTCAGTATTGGAAACTGAGTAAAACAGGAGCTTCTCTTCAGTCCAATACACTGTATTTGCTGGGAACAGACGCGAGTGCTATTTGCACTGTTTATGGCCAGAATAGCACAATAGTGGTGTTCTTACCCTGAATTAACACTTAATGCTAGAACTTGAAACTGAATGTGAATCAATACGTTTAGGAAGTTGTAATGAACCCCAGTCGGCCTTACATAAAACACTCTGCTTTTGAGAAACAGGCACTCTTGCACTCTACTGTGTTTCCTATAGGAACAGTACAGTGAGCTAGCTCAGAACAAAAGAACTGTGTTTCCTACACAAACGGGGCATATCTAGTTCAACTCAGTATTGGAAACTGAGTAAAACAGGAGCTTCTCATCAGTCCAATACACTGTATTTGCTGGGAACAGACGCGAGTGCTATTTGCACTGTTTATGGCCAAAATAGCACAATAGTGGTGTTCTTACCCTGAATTAGCACTTATTGCTAGAACTTGAAACTGAATGTGAATCAACTCCGATTAGGAAGTTGTATTGAACCCCAGTCGGCCTTACAAGAAAAACACTCTGCTTTTGAGAAACAGGCACTCTTGCACTCTACTGTGTTTCCTATAGGTCCATTAAAGTGAGCTAGCTCAGAACAAAACAACTTTGCTTCCTACACAAACGGGGCATATCTAGTTCAACTCAGTATTGGAAACTGAGTAAAACAGGAGCTTCTCTTCAGTCCAATACACTGTATTTGCTGGGAACAGATGCGAGTGCTATTTGCACTGCTTATGGCCACAATAGCACAATAGTGGTGTTCTTACCATGAATTAACACTTAATGCTAGAACTTGAAACTCAATGTGAATCAACTCCGTTTAGGAAGTTGTATTGAACCCCAGTCGGCCTTACAAGAAAAACACTCTGCTTTTGAGAAACAGGCACTCTTGCACTCTACTGTGTTTCCTAAAGGGCCAGTACAGTGAGCTAGCTCAGAACAAAAGGACTGTGCTTCCTACACAAACGGGGCATATCTAGTTCAACTCAGTATTGGAAACTGAGTAAAACAGGAGCTTCTCTTCAGTCCAATATGCTGTATTTGCTGGGAACAGACGCGAGTGCTATTTGCACTGTTTATGGCCAGAATAGCACAATAGTGGTGTTCTTACCCTGAATTAACACTTACTGCTAGAACTTGAAACTCAATGTGAATCACCTCCTTTTAGGAAGTTGTATTGAACCCCAGTTGGCCTTACAAGAAAAACACTCTGCTTTTGAGAAACAGGCACTCTTGCACTCTACTGTGTTTCCTATAGGGACAGTACAGTGAGCTAGATCAGAACAAAAGAACTGTGCTTCCTAAATAAACGGGGCATATCTAGTCAACTCAGTATTGGAAACTGAGTAAAACAGGAGCTTCTCTTCAGTCCAATACACTGTATTTGCTGGGAACAGACGCGAGTGCTATTTGCACTGTTTATGGCCCGAATAGCACAATAGTGGTGTACTTACCCTGAATTAACACTTAATGCTAGAACTTGAAACTCAATGTGAATCAACTCCGTTTAGGAAGTTGTATTGAACCCCAGTCGGCCTTACAAGAAAAACACTCTGCTTTTGAGAAACAGGCACTCTTGCACTCTACTGTGTTTCCTATAGGGCCAGTACAGTGAGCTTTCTCAGAACAAAAGAAGTGTGCTTCCCCACAAAAACGGGGCCTATCTAGTTCAACTCAGTATTGGAAACTGAGTAAAACAGGAGCTTCTCTTCAGTCCAATACACTGTATTTGCTGGGAACAGACGCGAGTGCTATTTGCACTGTTTATGGCCAGAATAGCACAATAGTGGTGTTCTTACCCTGAATTAACACTTAATGCTAGAACTTGAAACTGAATGTGAATCAATACGTTTAGGAAGTTGTAATGAACCCCAGTCGGCCTTACATAAAACACTCTGCTTTTGAGAAACAGGCACTCTTGCACTCTACTGTGTTTCCTATAGGAACAGTACAGTGAGCTAGCTCAGAACAAAAGAACTGTGTTTCCTACACAAACGGGGCATATCTAGTTCAACTCAGTATTGGAAACTGAGTAAAACAGGAGCTTCTCATCAGTCCAATACACTGTATTTGCTGGGAACAGACGCGAGTGCTATTTGCACTGTTTATGGCCAGAATAGCACAATAGTGGTGTTCTTACCCTGAATTAACCCTTAATGCTAGAACTTGAAACTCAATGTGAATCAACTCCGTTTAGGAAGTTGTATTGAACGCCAGTCGGCCTTACAAGAAAAATACTCTGCTTTTGATAAACAGGCACTCTTGCACTCTACTGTGTTTCCTATAGGGCCAGTACAGTGAGCTAGCTCAGAACAAAAGAACTGTGCTTCTTACACAAACGGGGCATATCTAGTCAACTCAGTATTGGAAACTGAGTAAAACAGGAGCTTCTCTTCAGTCCAATACACTGTATTTGCTGGGAACAGACGCGAGTGCTATTTGCACTGTTTATGGCCAGAATAGCACAATAGTGGTGTTCTTACCCTGAATGAACACTTAATGCTAGAATTTGAAACTCAATGTGAATCAAATCCGTTTAGGAAGTTGTATTGAAACCCAGTCGGCCTTACAAGAAAAACACTCTACTTTTGAGAAACAGGCACTCTTGCACTCTACTGTGTTTCCTATAGGGCCAGTACAGTGAGCTATCTCAGAACAAAAGAACTGTGCTTCCCCACACAAACCGGGCCTATCTAGTTCAACTCAGTATTGGACACTGAGTAAAACAGGAGCTTCTCTTCTGTCCAATACACTGTATTTGCTGGGAACAGACGCAGGTGCTATATGCACTGTCTATGGCCAGAATAGCACAATAGTGTTGTTCTTACCCTGAATTAACACTTACTGCTAGAACTTGAAACTCAATGTGAATCAACTCCTTTTAGGAAGTTGTATTGAACCCCAGTTGGCCTTAGAAGAAAAACACTCTGCTTTTGAGAAACAGGTACTCTTGCACTCTACTGTGTTATCTATAGGGCCAGTACAGTGAGCTAGCTCAGAACAAAACAACTGTGCTTCCTACACAAACGGGGCATATCTAGTTCAACTCAGTATTGGAAACTGAGTAAAACAGGAGCTTCTCTTCAGTCCAATACACTGCATTTGCTGGGAACAGACGCGATTGCTATTTGTACTGTTTATGGCCCGAATAGCACAATAGTGGTGTACTTACCCTGAATTAACACTTACTGCTAGAACTTGAAACTCAATGTGAATCAACTCCGTTTAGGAAGTTGTATTGAACCCCAGTCGGCCTTACAAGAAAAACACTCTGCTTTTGAGAAACAGGCACTCTTGCACTCTACTGTGTTTCCTATAGGGACAGTACAGTGAGCTATCTCAGAACAAAAGAACTGTGCTTCCCCACAAAAACGGGGCCTATCTAGTTCAACTCAGTATTGGACACTGAGTAAAACAGGAGCTTCTCTTCAGTCCAATACACTGTATTTGCTGGGAACAGACGCAGGTGCTATATGCACTGTTTAAGCCCAGAATAGCACAATAGTGGTGTTCTTACCCTGAATTAACACTTAATGCTAGAACTTGAAACTGAATGTGAATCAACTCAGTTTAGGAAGTTGTATTGAACTCCAGTCGGCCCTACAAGAAAAACACTCTGCTTTTGAGAAACATGCACTCTTGCACTCTACTGTATTTGCTATAGGGCCAGTACAGTGAGCTAGCTCAGAACAAAAGAACTGTGCTTCCTACACAAACGGGGCATATCTAGTTCAACTCTGTATTGGAAACTGAGTAAAACAGGAGTTTCTCTTCAGTCCAATACACTGTATTTGCCGGGAACAGACGCGAGTGCTATTTGCACTGTTTATGGCCAGAATAGCAAATAGTGGTGTTCTTACCCTGAATTAACACTTAATGCTAGAACTTGAAACTGAATGTGAATCAATACGTTTAGGAAGTTGTATTGAACCCGAGTCGGCCTTACAAAAAAACACTCTGCTTTTGAGAAACAGGCACTCTTGCACTCTTCTGTGTTTCCTATAGGGACAGTACAGTGAGCTAGCTCAGAACAAAAGAACTGTGCTTCCTACACAAACGGGGCATATCTAGTTCAACTCAGTATTGGAAACTGAGTAAAACAGGAGCTTCTCTTCAGTCCAATATGCTGTATTTGCTGGGAACAGACGCGAGTGCTATTTGCACTGTTTATGGCCAGAATAGCACAGTAGTGGTGTTCTTACCCTGAATTAACACTTACTGCTAGAACTTGAAACTCAATGTGAATCAACTCCTTTTAGGAAGTTGTATTGAACCCCAGTTGGCCTTACAAGAAAAACACTCTGCTTTTGAGAAACAGGCACTCTTGCACTCTACTGTGTTATGTATAGGGCCAGTACAGTGAGCTAGATCAGAACAAAACAACTGTGCTTCCTACACAAACGGGGCATATCTAGTTCAACTCAGTATTGGAAACTGAGTAAAACAGGAGCTTCTCTTCAGTCCAATACACTGTATTTGCTGGGAACAGACGCGAGTGCTATTTGCACTGTTTATGGCCAGAATAGCACAATAGTGGTGTTCTTACCCTGAATTAACACTTAATGCTAGAACTTGAAACTGAATGTGAATCAACTCCGTTTAGGAAGTTGTATTGAACCCCATGCGGCCTTAGAAGAAAAACCCTCTGCTTTTGAGAAACAGGCACTCTTGCACTCTACTGTGTTTCCTATAGTGCCAGTACAGTGAGGTAGCTCAGAACAAACGAACTGTGCTTCCTACATAAACGGGGCATATCTAGTTCAACTCAGTATTGGAAACTGAGTAAAACAGGAGCTTCTCTTCAGTCCAATACACTGTATTTGCTGGGAACAGACAAGAGTGCTATTTGTACTGTTTATGGCCAGAATAGCACAATCGTGGTGTTCTTACCCTGAATTAACACTTAATGCTAGAACTTGTAACTCAATGTGAATCAACTCCGTTTAGGAAGTTGTATTGAACCCCAGTCGGCCTTACAAGAAAAACACTCTGCTTTTGAGAAACAGGCACTCTTGCACTCTACTGTGTTTCCTATAGGGCCAGTACAGTAAGCTAGCTCAGAACAAAACAACTGTGCTTCCTACACAAACGGGGCATATCTAGTTCAACTCAGTATTGGAAACTGAGTAAAACAGGAGCTTCTCATCAGTCCAATACACTGTATTTGCTGGGAACAGACGCGAGTGCTATTTGCACTGTTTATGGCCAGAATAGCACAATAGTGGTGTTCTTACCCTGAATTAACCCTTAATGCTAGAACTTGAAACCGAATGTGAATCAACTCCGTTTAGGAAGTTGTATTGAACCCCAGTCGGCCTTACAAGAAAAACACTCTGCTTTTGATAAACAGGCACTCTTGCACTCCACTGTGTTTCCTATAGGGCCAGTACAGTGAGCTAGCTCAGAACAAAAGAACTGTGCTTCTTACTCAAACGGGGCATATCTAGTCAACTCAGTATTGGAAACTGAGTAAAACAGGAGCTTCTCTTCAGTCCAATACACTGTATTTGCTGGGAACAGACGCGAGTGCTATTTGCACTGTTTATGGCCAGAATAGCACAATAGTGGTGTTCTTACCCTGAATGAACACTTAATGCTAGAATTTGAAACTCAATGTGAATCAAATCCGTTTAGGAAGTTGTATTGAACCCCAGTCGGCCTTACAAGAAAAACACTCTGCTTTTGAGAAACAGGCACTCTTGCACTCTACTGTGTTTCCTATAGGGCCAGTACAGTGAGCTATCTCTGAACAAAAGAACTGTGCTTCCCCACACAAACGGGGCCTATCTAGTTCAACTCAGTATTGGAAACTGAGTAAAACAGGAGCTTCTCTACAGTCCAATACACTGTATTTGCTGGGAACAGACGCAGGTGCTATATGCACTTTTTATGGCCAGAATAGCACAATAGTGGTGTTCTTACCCTGAATTAACACTTAATGCTAGAACTTGAAACTGAATGTGAATCAATACGTTTAGGAAGTTGTATTGAACCCCAGTCGGCCTTACAAAAAAACACTCTGCTTTTGAGAAACAGGCACTCTTGCACTCTACTGTGTTTCCTATAGGGACAGTACAGTGAGCTAGCTCAGAACAAAAGAACTGTGCTTCCTACACAAACGTGGCATATCTAGTTCAACTCAGTATTGGAAACTGAGTAAAACAGGAGCTTCTCTTCAGTCCAATATGCTGTATTTGTTGGGAACAGACGCGAGTGCTATTTGCACTGTTTATGGCCAGAATAGCACAATAGTGGTGTTCTTACCCTGAATTAACACTTACTGCTAGAACTTGAAACTCAATGTGAATCAACTCCTTTTAGGAAGTTGTATTAAACCCCAGTTGGCCTTACAAGAAAAACACTCTGCTTTTGAGAAACAGGCACTCTTGCACTCTACTGTGTTATCTATAGGGCCAGTACAGTGAGCTAGCTCAGAACAAAACAACTGTGCTTCCTACACAAACGGGGCATATCTAGTCAACTCAGTATTGGAAACTGAGTAAAACAGGAGCTTCTCTTCAGTCCAATACACTCTATTTGCTGGGAACAGACGCGAGTGCTATTTGCACTGTTTATGGCCAGAATAGCACAATAGTGGTGTTCTTACCCTGAATTAACACTTAATGCTAGAACTTGAAACTGAATGTGAATCAACTCCGTTTAGGAAGTTGTATTGTACCCCAGTCGGCCTAACAAGAAAAACACTCTGCTTTTGAGAAACAGGCACTCTTGCACTCTACTGTGTTTCCTATAGGGCCAGTACAGTGAGCTAGCTCAGAACAAAAGAACTGTGCTTCCTACACAAACGGGGCATATCTAGTTCAACTCAGTATTGGAAACTGAGTAAAACAGGAGCTTCTCTTCAGTCCAATACACTGTATTTGC
Organism: Peromyscus maniculatus bairdii; assembly: GCF_049852395.1. NCBI lineage: Eukaryota > Metazoa > Chordata > Mammalia > Rodentia > Cricetidae > Peromyscus > Peromyscus maniculatus. Next base: position 4,395,427 of record NC_134862.1, read on the forward strand.
TGGGAACAGACGAGAGTTCTATTTGTACTGTTTATGGCCAGAATAGCACAATCGTGGTGTTCTTACCCTGAATTAAAACGTAATGCTAGAACTTGTAACTCAATGTGAATCAACTCCGTTTAGGAAGTTGTATTGAACCCCAGTCGGCCTTACAAGAAAAACACTCTGCTTTTGAGAAACAGGCACTCTTGCACTCTACTGTGTTTCCTAAAGTGCCAGTACAGTGAGCTAGCTCAGAACAAAACAACTGTGCTTCCTACACAGACGGGGCATATCTAGTTCAACTCAGTATTGGAAACTGAGTAAAACAGGAGCTTCTCATCAGTCCAATACACTGTATTTGCTGGGAACAGACGCGAGTGCTATTTGCACTGTTTATGGCCAGAATAGCACAATAGTGGTGTTCTTACCCTGAATTAACCCTTAATGCTAGAACTTGAAACTGAATGTGAATCAACTCCGTTTAGGAAGTTGTATTGAACCCCAGTCGGCCTTACAAGAAAAACACTCTGCTTTTGATAAACAGGCACTCTTGCACTCTACTGTGTTTCCTATAGGGCCAGTACAGTGAGCTAGCTCAGAACAAAAGAACTGTGCTTCTTACACAAACGGGGCATATCTAGTCAACTCAGTATTGGAAACTGAGTAAAACAGGAGCTTCTCTTCAGTCCAATACACTGTATTTGCTGGGAATAGACGCGAGTGCTATTTGCACTTTTTATGGCCAGAATAGCACAATAGTGGTGTTCTTACCCTGAATGAACACTTAATGCTAGAATTTGAAACTCAATGTGAATCTAATCCGTTTAGGAAGTTGTATTGAACCCCAGTCGGCCTTACAAGAAAAACACTCTGCTTTTGAGAAACAGGCACCTTGCACTCTACTGTGTTTCCTATAAGGCCAGTACAGTGAGCTATCTCAGAACAAAAGAACTGTGCTACCTACACTAACGGGGCCTATCTAGTTCAACTCAGTATTGGAAACTGAGTAAAACAGGAGCTTCTCTTCAGTCCAATACACTGTATTTGCTGGGAACAGACTCGAGTGTTATTTGCACTGTTTATGGCCAGAATAGCACAATCGTGGTGTTCTTACCCTGAATTAACACTTAATGCTAGAACTTGAAACTGAATGTGAATCAATACGTTTAGGAAGTTGTATTGAACCCCAGTCGGCCTTACAAAAAAACACTCTGCTTTTGAGAAACAGGCACTCTTGCACTCTACTGTGTTTCCTATAGGGACATTACAGTGAGCTAGCTCAGAACAAAAGAACTGTGCTTCCTACACAAACGGGGCATATCTAGTTCAACTCAGTATTGGAAACTGAGTAAAACAGGAGCTTCTCTTCAGTCCAATATGCTGTATTTGCTGGGAACAGACGCGAGTGCTATTTGCACTGTTTATGGCCAAAATAGCACAATAGTTGTGTTCTTACCCTGAATTAACACTTAATGCTAGAACTTGAAACTGAATGTGAATCAACTCCGTTTAGGAAGTTGTATTGAACCCCAGTTGGCCTTACAAGAAAAACACTCTGCTTTTGAGAAACAGGCACTCTTGCACTCTACTGTGTTTCCTATAGGGCCAGTACAGTGAGCTAGCTCAGAACAAAAGAACTGTGCTTCTTACACAAACGGGGCATATCTAGTCAACTCAGTATTGGAAACTGAGTGAAACAGGAGCTTCACTTCAGTCCAATACACTGTATTTGCTGGGAACAGACGCGTGTGCTATATGCACTGTTTATGACCAGAATAGCACAATAGTTGTGTTCTTACCCTGAATTAACACTTAATGCTAGAACTTGAAACTGAAATTGAATCAACTCCGTTTAGGAAGTTGTATTGAACTCCAGTCGGCCCTACAAGAAAAAGACTCTGCTTTTGATAAAAAGGCACTCTTGCACTCTACTGTGTTTCCTATAGGGCCAGTACAGTGAGCTAGCTCAGAACAAAAGAACTGAGCTTCCTACACAAACGGGGCATATCTAGTTCAACTCAGTATTGGAAACTGAGTAAAACAGGAGCTTCTCTTCAGTCCAATACACTGTATTTGCTGGGAACAGATGCGAGTGCTATTTGCACTGTTTATGGCCAGAATAGCACAATAGTGGTGTTCTTACCCTGAATTAACACTTAATGCTAGAACTTGAAACTGAATGTGAATCAACTCCGTTTAGGAAGTTGTATTGAACTCCAGTCGGCCCTACAAGAAAAACACTCTGCTTTTGAGAAACATGCACTCTTGCACTCTACAGTGTTTCCTATAGGGCCAGTACAGTGAGCTAGCTCAGAACAAAAGAACTGTGCTTCCTACACAAACGGGGCATATCTAGTTCAACTCTGTATTGGAAACTGAGTAAAACAGGAGTTTCTCTTCAGTCCAATACACTGTATTTGCTGGGAACAGACGCGAGTGCTATTTGCACTGTTTATGGCCAGAATAGCACAATAGTGGTGTTCTTACCCTGAATTAACGCTTAATGCTAGAACTTGAAACTGAATGTGAATCAATACGTTTAGGAAGTTGTATTGAACCCCAGTCGGCCTTACAAAAAAACACTCTGCTTTTGAGAAACAGGCACTCTTGCACTCTACTGTGTTTCCTATAGGGACAGTACAGTGAGCTAGTTCAGAACAAAAGAACTGTGCTTCACCACACAAACGGGGCATATCTAGTTCAACTCAGTATTGGAAACTGAGTAAAACAGGAGCTTCTCTTCAGTCCAATACACTGTATTTGCTGGGAACAGGCGCAGGTGCTATATGCACTGTTTATGGCCAGAATAGCACAATACTGGTATTCTTACCCTGAATTAACACTTAATGCTAGAACTTGAAACTGAATGTGAATCAACTCCGTTTAGGAAGTTGTATTGAACTCCAGTCGGCCCTACAAGAAAAACACTCTGCTTTTGAGAAACAGGCAATCTTGCACTCTACTGTGTTTCCTATAGGGCCAGTACAGTGAGCTAGCTCAGAACAAAAGAACTGTGCTTCCTACACAAACGGGGCATATCTAGTTCAACTCTGTATTGGAAACTGAGTAAAACAGGAGTTTCTCTTCAGTCCAATACACTGTATTTGCTGGGAACAGACGCGAGTGCTATTTGCACTGTTTATGGCCAGAATAGCACAATAGTGGTGTTCTTACCCTGAATTAACACTTAATGCTAGAACTTGAAACTGAATGTGAATCAATACGTTTAGGAAGTTGTATTGAACCCCAGTCGGCCTTACAAAAAAACACTCTGGTTTTGAGAAACAGGCACTCTTGCACTCTACTGTGTTTCCTATAGGGACAGTACAGTGAGCTAGCTCAGAACAAAAGAACTGTGCTTCACCACACAAACGGGGCATATCTAGTTCAACTCAGTATTGGAAACTGAGTAAAACAGGAGCTTCTCTTCAGTCCAATACACTGTATTTGCTGGGAACAGACACAGGTGCTATATGCACTGTTTATGGCCAGAATAGCACAATACGTGTATTCTTACCCTGAATTAACACTTAATGCTAGAACTTGAAACTGTATGTGAATCAACTCCGTTTAGGAAGTTGTATTGAACTCCAGTCGTCCCTACAAGAAAAACACTCTGCTTTTGAGAAACAGGCACTCTTGCACTCTACTGTGTTTCCTATAGGGCCAGTACAGTGAGCTAGCTCAGAACAAATGAACTGAGCTTCCTACACAAACGGGGCATATCTAGTTCAACTCAGTATTGGAAACTGAGTAAAACAGGAGCTTCTCTTCAGTCCAATACACTGTATTTGCTGGGAACAGACGAGAGTGCTATTTGTACTGTTTATGGCCAGAATAGCACAATCGTGGTGTTCTTACCCTGAATTAAAACGTAATGCTAGAACTTGTAACTCAATGTGAATCAACTCCGTTTAGGAAGTTGTATTGAACCCCAGTCGGCCTTACAAGAAAAACACTCTGCTTTTGAGAAACAGGCACTCTTGCACTCTACTGTGTTTCCTAAAGTGCCAGTACAGTGAGCTAGCTCAGAACAAAACAACTGTGCTTCCTACACAGACGGGGCATATCTAGTTCAACTCAGTATTGGAAACTGAGTAAAACAGGAGCTTCTCATCAGTCCAATACACTGTATTTGCTGGGAACAGACGCGAGTGCTATTTGCACTGTTTATGGCCAGAATAGCACAATAGTGGTGTTCTTACCCTGAATTAACCCTTAATGCTAGAACTTGAAACTGAATGTGAATCAACTCCGTTTAGGAAGTTGTATTGAACCCCAGTCGGCCTTACAAGAAAAACACTCTGCTTTTGATAAACAGGCACTCTTGCACTCTACTGTGTTTCCTATAGGGCCAGTACAGTGAGCTAGCTCAGAACAAAAGAACTGTGCTTCTTACACAAACGGGGCATATCTAGTCAACTCAGTATTGGAAACTGAGTAAAACAGGAGCTTCTCTTCAGTCCAATACACTGTATTTGCTGGGAATAGACGCGAGTGCTATTTGCACTTTTTATGGCCAGAATAGCACAATAGTGGTGTTCTTACCCTGAATGAACACTTAATGCTAGAATTTGAAACTCAATGTGAATCAAATCCGTTTAGGAAGTTGTATTGAACCCCAGTCGGCCTTACAAGAAAAACACTCTGCTTTTGAGAAACAGGCACCTTGCACTCTACTGTGTTTCCTATAAGGCCAGTACAGTGAGCTATCTCAGAACAAAAGAACTGTGCTACCTACACTAACGGGGCCTATCTAGTTCAACTCAGTATTGGAAACTGAGTAAAACAGGAGCTTCTCTTCAGTCCAATACACTGTATTTGCTGGGAACAGACTCGAGTGTTATTTGCACTGTTTATGGCCAGAATAGCACAATCGTGGTGTTCTTACCCTGAATTAACACTTAATGCTAGAACTTGAAACTGAATGTGAATCAATACGTTTAGGAAGTTGTATTGAACCCCAGTCGGCCTTACAAAAAAACACTCTGCTTTTGAGAAACAGGCACTCTTGCACTCTACTGTGTTTCCTATAGGGACATTACAGTGAGCTAGCTCAGAACAAAAGAACTGTGCTTCCTAAACAAACGGGGCATATCTAGTTCAACTCAGTATTGGAAACTGAGTAAAACAGGAGCTTCTCTTCAGTCCAATATGCTGTATTTGCTGGGAACAGACGCGAGTGCTATTTGCACTGTTTATGGCCAAAATAGCACAATAGTTGTGTTCTTACCCTGAATTAACACTTAATGCTAGAACTTGAAACTGAATGTGAATCAACTCCGTTTAGGAAGTTGTATTGAACCCCAGTCGGCCTTACAAGAAAAACACTCTGCTTTTGAGAAACAGGCACTCTTGCACTCTACTGTGTTTCCTATAGGGCCAGTACAGTGAGCTAGCTCAGAACAAAAGAACTGAGCTTCCTACACAAACGGGGCATATCTAGTTCAACTCAGTATTGGAAACTGAGTAAAACAGGAGCTTCTCTTCAGTCCAATACACTGTATTTGCTGGGAACAGATGCGAGTGCTATTTGCACTGTTTATGGCCAGAATAGCACAATAGTGGTGTTCTTACCCTGAATTAACACTTAATGCTAGAACTTTAAACTGAATGTGAATCAACTCCGTTTAGGAAGTTGTATTGAACTCCAGTCGGCCCTACAAGAAAAACACTCTGCTTTTGAGAAACATGCACTCTTGCACTCTACTGTGTTTCCTATAGGGCCAGTACAGTGAGCTAGCTCAGAACAAAAGAACTGTGCTTCCTACACAAACGGGGCATATCTAGTTCAACTCTGTATTGGAAACTGAGTAAAACAGGAGTTTCTCTTCAGTCCAATACACTGTATTTGCTGGGAACAGACGCGAGTGCTATTTGCACTGTTTATGGCCAGAATAGCACAATAGTGGTGTTCTTACCCTGAATTAACGCTTAATGCTAGAACTTGAAACTGAATGTGAATCAATACGTTTAGGAAGTTGTATTGAACCCCAGTCGGCCTTACAAAAAAACACTCTGATTTTGAGAAACAGGCACTCTTGCACTCTACTGTGTTTCCTATAGGGACAGTACAGTGAGCTAGTTCAGAACAAAAGAACTGTGCTTCACCACACAAACGGGGCATATCTAGTTCAACTCAGTATTGGAAACTGAGTAAAACAGGAGCTTCTCTTCAGTCCAATACACTGTATTTGCTGGGAACAGGCGCAGGTGCTATATGCACTGTTTATGGCCAGAATAGCACAATACTGGTATTCTTACACTGAATTAACACTTAATGCTAGAACTTGAAACTGAATGTGAATCAACTCCGTTTAGGAAGTTGTATTGAACTCCAGTCGGCCCTACAAGAAAAACACTCTGCTTTTGAGAAACAGGCAATCTTGCACTCTACTGTGTTTCCTATAGGGCCAGTACAGTGAGCTAGCTCAGAACAAAAGAACTGTGCTTCCTACACAAACGGGGCATATCTAGTTCAACTCTGTATTGGAAACTGAGTAAAACAGGAGTTTCTCTTCAGTCCAATACACTGTATTTGCTGGGAACAGACGCGAGTGCTATTTGCACTGTTTATGGCCAGAATAGCACAATAGTGGTGTTCTTACCCTGAATTAACACTTAATGCTAGAACTTGAAACTGAATGTGAATCAATACGTTTAGGAAGTTGTATTGAACCCCAGTCGGCCTTACAAAAAAACACTCTGCTTTTGAGAAACAGGCACTCTTGCACTCTACTGTGTTTCCTATAGGGACAGTACAGTGAGCTAGCTCAGAACAAAAGAACTGTGCTTCACCACACAAACGGGGCATATCTAGTTCAACTCAGTATTGGAAACTGAGTAAAACAGGAGCTTCTCTTCAGTCCAATACACTGTATTTGCTGGGAACAGACGCAGGTGCTATATGCACTTTTTATGGCCAGAATAGCACAATACGTGTATTCTTACCCTGAATTAACACTTAATGCTAGAACTTGAAACTGTATGTGAATCAACTCCGTTTAGGAAGTTGTATTGAACTCCAGTCGTCCCTACAAGAAAAACACTCTGCTTTTGAGAAACAGGCACTCTTGCACTCTACTGTGTTTCCTATAGGGCCAGTACAGTGAGCTAGCTCAGAACAAATGAACTGAGCTTCCTACACAAACGGGGCATATCTAGTTCAACTCAGTATTGGAAACTGAGTAAAACAGGAGCTTCTCTTCAGTCCAATACACTGCATTTGCTTGGAACAGACGCCAGTGCTATTTGCACTGTTTATGGCCAGAATAGCACAATAGTGGTGTTCTTACCCTGAATTAACACTTAATGCTAGAACTTGAAACTGAATGTGAATCAACTCCGTTTAGGAAGTTGTATTGAACCCCAGTCGGCCTTACAAGAAAAACACTCTGCTTTTGAGAAACAGGCACCTTGCACTCTACTGTGTTTCCTATAGGGCCAGTACAGTGAGCTAGCTCAGAACAAAAGAACTGTGCTTCCTACACTAACGGGGCATATCTAGTTCAACTCAGTATTGGAAACTGAGTAAAACAGGAGCTTCTCTTCAGTCCAATACACTGTATTTGCTGGGAACAGACGCGAGTGTTATTTGCACTGTTTATGGCCAGAATAGCACAATAGTGGTGTTCTTACCCTGAATTAACACTTAATGCTAGAACTTGAAACTGATTGTGAATCAACTCCGTTTAGGAAGTTGTATTGAACCCCAGTCGGCCTTACAAGAAAAACACTCTGCTTTTGAGAAACAGGCACTCTTGCACTCTACTGTGTTTCCTATAGGGACATTACAGTGAGCTAGCTCAGAACAAAAGAACTGTGCTTCCTACACAAACGGGGCATATCTAGTTCAACTCAGTATTGGATACTGAGTAAAACAGGAGCTTCTCTTCAGTCCAATATGCTGTATTTGCTGGGAACAGACGCGAGTGCTATTTGCACTGTTTATGGCCAAAATAGCACAATAGTTGTGTTCTTACCCTGAATTAACACTTAATGCTAGAACTTGAAACTGAATGTGAATCAACTCCGTTTAGGAATTTGTATTGAACCCCAGTTGGCCTTACAAGAAAAACACTCTGCTTTTGAGAAACAGGCACTCTTGCACTCTACTGTGTTTCCTATAGGGCCAGTACAGTGAGCTAGCACAGAACAAAAGAACTGTGCTTCTTACACAAACGGGGCATATCTAGTCAACTCAGTATTGGAAACTGAGTGAAACAGGAGCTTCACTTCAGTCCAATACACTGTATTTGCTGGGAACAGACGCGAGTGCTATATGCACTGTTTATGGCCAGAATAGCACAATAGTGGTGTCTTACCCTGAATTAACACTTAATGCTAGAACTTGAAACTGAATGTGAATCAACTCCGTTTAGGAAGTTGTATTGAACTCCAGTCGGCCCTACAAGAAAAACACTCTGCTTTTGAGAAACATGCACTCTTGCACTCTACTGTGTTTCCTATAGGGCCAGTACAGTAAGCTAGCTCAGAACAAAAGAACTGTGGTTCCTACACAAACAGGGCATATCTAGTTCAACTCTGTATTGGAAACTGAGTAAAACAGGAGTTTCTCTTCAGTCCAATACACTGTAATTGCTGGGAACAGACGCGAGTGCTATTTGCACTGTTTATGGCCAGAATAGCACAATAGTTGTGTTCTTACCCTGAATTAACACTTAATGCTAGAACTTGAAACTGAATGTGAATCAATACGTTTAGGAAGTTGTATTGAACCCCAGTCGGCCTTACAAAAAAACACTCTGCTTTTGAGAAACAGGCACTCTTGCACTCTACTGTGTTTCCTATAGGGACAGTACAGTGAGCTAGCTCAGAACAAAAGAACTGTGCTTCACCACACAAACGGGGCATATCTAGTTCAACTCAGTATTGGAAACTGAGTAAAACAGGAGCCTCTCTTCAGTCCAATACACTGTATTTGCTGGGAACAGGCGCAGGTGCTATATGCACTGTTTATGGCCAGAATAGCACAATACTGGTATTCTTACCCTGAATTAACACTTAATGCTAGAACTTGAAACTGAATGTGAATCAACTCCGTTTAGGAAGTTGTATTGAACTCCAGTCGGCCCTACAAGAAAAACACTCTGCTTTTGAGAAACAGGCACTCTTGCACTCTACTGTGTTTACTATAGGGCCAGTACAGTGAGCTAGCTCAGAACAAAAGAACTGTGCTTCCTACACTAACGGGGCATATCTAGTTCAACTCAGTATTGGAAACTGAGTAAAACAGGAGCTTCTCTTCAGTCCAATACACTGTATTTGCTGGGAACAGATGCGAGTGTTATTTGCACTGTTTATGGCCAGAATAGCACAATAGTGGTGTTCTTACCCTGAATTAACACTTAATGCTAGAACTTGAAACTGAATGTGAATCAATACGTTTAGGAAGTTGTATTGAACCCCAGTCGGCCTTACAAAAAAACACTCTGCTTTTGAGAAACAGGCACTCTTGCACTCTACTGTGTTTCCTATAGGGACATTACAGTGAGCTAGCTCAGAACAAAAGAACTGTGCTTCCTACACAAACGGGGCATATCTAGTTGAACTCAGTATTGGAAACTGAGTAAAACAGGAGCTTCTCTTCAGTCCAATATGCTGTATTTGCTGGGAACAGACGCGAGTGCTATTTGCACTGTTTATGGCCAAAATAGCACAATAGTTGTGTTCTTACCCTGAATTAACACTTAATGCTAGAACTTGAAACTGAATGTGTTTCAACTCCGTTTAGGAAGTTGTATTGAACCCCAGTTGGCCTTACAAGAAAAACACTCTGCTTTTGAGAAACAGGCACTCTTGCACTCTACTGTGTTTCCTATAGGGCCAGTACAGTGAGCTAGCTCAGAACAAAAGAACTGTGCTTCTTACACAAACGGGGCATATCTAGTCAACTCAGTATTGGAAACTGAGTGAAACAGGAGCTTCACTTCAGTCCAATACACTGTATTTGCTGGGAACAGACGCGAGTGCTATATGCACTGTTTATGGCCAGAATAGCACAATAGTGGTGTTCTTACCCTGAATTAACACTTAATGCTAGAACTTGAAACTGAATGTGAATCAACCACGTTTAGGAAGTTGTATTGAACTCCACTCGGCCCTACAAGAAAAACACTCTGCTTTTGAGAAACATGCACTCTTGCACTCTACTGTGTTTCCTATAGGGCCAGTACAGTGAGCTAGCTCAGAACAAAAGAACTGTGCTTCCTACACAAACGGGGAATATCTAGTTCAACTCTGTATTGGAAACTGAGTAAAACAGGAGTTTCTCTTCAGTCCAATACACTGTATTTGCTGGGAACAGACGCGAGTGCTATTTGCACTGTTTATGGCCAGAATAGCACAATAGTGGTGTTCTTACCCTGAATTAACGCTTAATGCTAGAACTTGAAACTGAATGTGAATCAATACGTTTAGGAAGTTGTATTGAACCCCAGTCGGCCTTACAAAAAAACACTCTGCTTTTGAGAAACAGGCACTCTTGCACTCTACTGTGTTTCCTATAGGGACAGTACAGTGAGCTAGCTCAGAACAAAAGAACTGTGCTTCACCACACAAACGGGGCATATCTAGTTCAACTCAGTATTGGAAACTGAGTAAAACAGGAGCTTCTCTTCAGTCCAATACACTGTATTTGCTGGGAACAGGAGCAGGTGCTATATGCACTGTTTATGGCCAGAATTGCACAATACTGGTATTCTTACCCTGAATTAACACTTAATGCTAGAACTTGAAACTGAATGTGAATCAACTCCGTTTAGGAAGTTGTTTTGAACTCCAGTCGGCCCTACAAGAAAAACACTCTGCTTTTGAGAAACAGGCACTCTTGCACTCTACTGTGTTTCCTATAGGGCCAGTACAGTGAGTTAGCTCAGAACAAAACAACTGTGCTTCCCCACACAAACGGGGCATATCTAGTTCAACTCAGTATTGGAAACTGAGTAAAACAGGAGCTTCTCATCAGTCCAATACACTGTATTTGCTGGGAACAGACGCGAGTGCTATTTGCACTGTTTATGGCCAGAATAGCACAATAGTGGAGTTCTTACCCTGAATTAACCCCTAATGCTAGAACTTGAAACTGAATGTGAATCAACTCCGTTTAGGAAGTTGTATTGAAACCGAGTCGGCCTTACAAGAAAAACACTCTGCTTTTGAGAAACAGGCACTCTTGCACTCTACTGTCTTTCCTATAGGGCCAGTACAGTGAGTTAGCTCAGAACAAAAGAACTGTGCTTCCTACACGAACGGGGCATATCTAGTCAACTCAGTATTGGAAACTGAGTAAAACAGGAGCTTCTCTTCAGTCCAATACACTGTATTTGCTGGGAACAGACGCAGGTGCTATATGCACTTTTTATGGCCAGAATAGCACAATAGTGGTGTTCTTACCCTGAATTAACACTTAATGCTAGAACTTGAAACTGAATGTGAATCAACTCCGTTTAGGAAGTTGTATTGAACCCCAGTCGGCCTTACAAAAAAACATTCTGCTTTTGAGAAACAGGCACTCTTGCACTCTACTGTGTTTCCTTAGGGCCAGTACAGTGAGCTAGCTCAGAACAAAAGAACTGTGCTTCCCCACACCAACGGGGCCTATCTAGTTCAACTCAGTATTGGAAACTGAGTAAAACAGGAGCTTCTCTTCAGTCCAATACACTGTATTTGCTGGGAACTGACGCAGGTGCTATATGCACTGTTTATGGCCAGAATAGCACAATAGTGGTGTTCTTACCCTGAATTAACACTTAATGCTAAAACTTGAAACTGAATGTGAATCAACTCCGTTTAGGAAGTTGTATTGAACTCCAGTCAGCCCTACAAGAAAAACACTCTGCTTTTGAGAAACAGGCACTCTTGCACTCTACTGTGTTTCCTATAGGGCCAGTACAGTGAGCTAGCTCAGAACAAAAGAACTGTGCTTCCTACACAAACGGGGCATATCTAGTTCAACTCTGTATTGGAAACTGAGTAAAACAGGAGTTTCTCTTCAGTCCAATACACTGTATTTGCTGGGAACAGACGCGAGTGCTATTTGCACTGTTTATGGCCAGAATAGCACAATAGTGGTGTTCTTACCCTGAATTAACGCTTAATGCTAGAACTTGAAACTGAATGTGAATCAATACGTTTAGGAAGTTGTATTGAACCCCAGTCGGCCTTACAAAAAAACACTCTGCATTTGAGAAACAGGCACTCTTGCACTCTACTGTGTTTCCTATAGGGACAGTACAGTGAGCTAGCTCAGAACAAAAGAACTGTGCTTCACCACACAAACGGGGCATATCTAGTTCAACTCAGTATTGGAAACTGAGTAAAACAGGAGCTTCTCTTCAGTCCAATACACTGTATTTGCTGGGAACAGGCACAGGTGCTATATGCACTGTTTATGGCGAGAATAGCACAATACTGGTATTCTTACCCTGAATTAACACTTAATGCTAGAACTTGAAACTGAATGTGAATCAACTCCGTTTAGGAAGTTGTATTGAACTCCAGTCGGCTCTACAAGAAAAACACTCTGCTTTTGAGAAACAGGCACTCTTGCACTCTACTGTGTTTCCTATAGGGCCAGTACAGTGAGCTAGCTCAGAACAAAAGAACTGTGCTTCCTACACAAACGGGGCATATCTAGTTCAACTCAGTATTGGAAACTCAGTAAAACAGGAGCTTCTCTTCAGTCCAATACACTGTATTTGCTGGGAACAGACACAGGTGCTATATGCACTGTTTATGGCCAGAATAGCACAATACGTGTATTCTTACCCTGAAATAACACTTAATGCTAGAACTTGAAACTATATGTGAATCAACTCCGTTTAGGAAGTTGTATTGAACTCCAGTCGTCCCTACAAGAAAAACACTCTGCTTTTGAGAAACAGGCACTCTTGCACTCTACTGTGTTTCCTATAGGGCCAGTACAGTGAGCTAGCTCAGAACAAATGAACTGAGCTTCCTACACAAACGGGGCATATCTAGTTCAACTCAGTATTGGAAACTGAGTAAAACAGGAGCTTCTCTTCAGTCCAATACACTGTATTTGCTGGGAACAGACGAGAGTGCTATTTGTACTGTTTATGGCCAGAATAGCACAATCGTGGTGTTCTTACCCTGAATTAAAACGTAATGCTAGAACTTGTAACTCAATGTGAATCAACTCCGTTTAGGAAGTTGTATTGAACCCCAGTCGGCCTTACAAGAAAAACACTCTGCTTTTGAGAAACAGGCACTCTTGCACTCTACTGTGTTTCCTAAAGTGCCAGTACAGTGAGCTAGCTCAGAACAAAACAACTGTGCTTCCTACACAGACGGGGCATATCTAGTTCAACTCAGTATTGGAAACTGAGTAAAACAGGAGCTTCTCATCAGTCCAATACACTGTATTTGCTGGGAACAGACGCGAGTGCTATTTGCACTGTTTATGGCCAGAATAGCACAATAGTGGTGTTCTTACCCTGAATTAACCCTTAATGCTAGAACTTGAAACTGAATGTGAATCAACTCCGTTTAGGAAGTTGTATTGAACCCCAGTCGGCCTTACAAGAAAAACACTCTGCTTTTGAGAAACAGGCACCTTGCACTCTACTGTGTTTCCTATAAGGCCAGTACAGTGAGCTATCTCAGAACAAAAGAACTGTGCTACCTACACTAACGGGGCCTATCTAGTTCAACTCAGTATTGGAAACTGAGTAAAACAGGAGCTTCTCTTCAGTCCAATACACTGTATTTGCTGGGAACAGACTCGAGTGTTATTTGCACTGTTTATGGCCAGAATAGCACAATCGTGGTGTTCTTACCCTGAATTAACACTTAATGCTAGAACTTGAAACTGAATGTGAATCAATACGTTTAGGAAGTTGTATTGAACCCCAGTCGGCCTTACAAAAAAACACTCTGCTTTTGAGAAACAGGCACTCTTGCACTCTACTGTGTTTCCTATAGGGACATTACAGTGAGCTAGCTCAGAACAAAAGAATTGTGCTTCCTAAACAAACGGGGCATATCTAGTTCAACTCAGTATTGGAAACTGAGTAAAACAGGAGCTTCTCTTCAGTCCAATATGCTGTATTTGCTGGGAACAGACGCGAGTGCTATTTGCACTGTTTATGGCCAAAATAGCACAATAGTTGTGTTCTTACCCTGAATTAACACTTAATGCTAGAACTTGAAACTGAATGTGAATCAACTCCGTTTAGGAAGTTGTATTGAACCCCAGTCGGCCTTACAAGAAAAACACTCTGCTTTTGAGAAACAGGCACTCTTGCACTCTACTGTGTTTCCTATAGGGCCAGTACAGTGAGCTAGCTCAGAACAAAAGAACTGTGCTTCCTACACAAACGGGGCATATCTAGTTCAACTCTGTATTGGAAACTGAGTAAAACAGGAGTTTCTCTTCAGTCCAATACACTGTATTTGCTGGGAACAGACGCGAGTGCTATTTGCACTGTTTATGGCCAGAATAGCACAATAGTGGTGTTCTTACCCTGAATTAACACTTAATGCTAGAACTTGAAACTGAATGTGAATCAACTCCGTTTAGGAAGTTGTATTGAACCCCAGTCGGCCTTACAAAAAAACACTCTGCTTTTGAGAAACAGGCACTCTTGCACTCTACTGTGTTTCCTATAGGGACAGTACAGTGAGCTAGCTCAGAACAAAAGAACTGTGCTTCACCACACAAACGGGGCATATCTAGTTCAACTCAGTATTGGAAACTGAGTAAAACAGGAGCTTCTCATCAGTCCAATACACTGTATTTGCTGGGAACAGACGCGAGTGCTATTTGCACTGTTTATGGCCAGAATAGCACAATAGTGGTGTTCTTACCCTGAATTAACCCTTAATGCTAGAACTTGAAACTGAATGTGAATCAACTCCGTTTAGGAAGTTGTATTGAACCCCAGTCGGCCTTACAAGAAAAACACTCTGCTTTTGATAAACAGGCACTCTTGCACTCTACTGTGTTTCCTATAGGGCCAGTACAGTGAGCTAGCTCAGAACAAAAGAACTGTGCTTCTTACACAAACGGGGCATATCTAGTCAACTCAGTATTGGAAACTGAGTAAAACAGGAGCTTCTCTTCAGTCCAATACACTGTATTTGCTGGGAATAGACGCGAGTGCTATTTGCACTTTTTATGGCCAGAATAGCACAATAGTGGTGTTCTTACCCTGAATGAACACTTAATGCTAGAATTTGAAACTCAATGTGAATCAAATCCGTTTAGGAAGTTGTATTGAACCCCAGTCGGCCTTACAAGAAAAACACTCTGCTTTTGATAAACAGGCACCTTGCACTCTACTGTGTTTCCTATAAGGCCAGTACAGTGAGCTATCTCAGAACAAAGGAACTGTGCTACCTACACTAACGGGGCCTATCTAGTTCAACTCAGTATTGGAAACTGAGTAAAACAGGAGCTTCTCTTCAGTCCAATACACTGTATTTGCTGGGAAAAGACTCGAGTGTTATTTGCACTGTTTATGGCCAGAATAGCACAATCGTGGTGTTCTTACCCTGAATTAACACTTAATGCTAGAACTTGAAACTGAATGTGAATCAATACGTTTAGGAAGTTGTATTGAACCCCAGTCGGCCTTACAAAAAAACACTCTGCTTTTGAGAAACAGGCACTCTTGCACTCTACTGTGTTTCCTATAGGGACATTACAGTGAGCTAGCTCAGAACAAAAGAACTGTGCTTCCTACACAAACGGGGCATATCTAGTTCAACTCAGTATTGGAAACTGAGTAAAACAGGAGCTTCTCTTCAGTCCAATATGCTGTATTTGCTGGGAACAGACGCGAGTGCTATTTGCACTGTTTATGGCCAAAATAGCACAATAGTTGTGTTCTTACCCTGAATTAACACTTAATGCTAGAACTTGAAACTGAATGTGAATCAACTCCGTTTAGGAAGTTGTATTGAACTCCAGTCAGCCCTACAAGAAAAACACTCTGCTTTTGAGAAACAGGCACTCTTGCACTCTACTGTGTTTCCTATAGGGCCAGTACAGTGAGCTAGCTCAGAACAAAAGAACTGAGCTTCCTACACAAACGGGGCATATCTAGTTCAACTCAGTATTGGAAACTGAGTAAAACAGGAGCTTCTCTTCAGTCCAATACACTGTATTTGCTGGGAACAGATGCGAGTGCTATTTGCACTGTTTATGGCCAGAATAGCACAATAGTGGTGTTCTTACCCTGAATTAACACTTAATGCTAGAACTTTAAACTGAATGTGAATCAACTCCGTTTAGGAAGTTGTATTGAACTCCAGTCGGCCCTACAAGAAAAACACTCTGCTTTTGAGAAACATGCACTCTTGCACTCTACTGTGTTTCCTATAGGGCCAGTACAGTGAGCTAGCTCAGAACAAAAGAACTGTGCTTCCTACACAAACGGGGCATATCTAGTTCAACTCTGTATTGGAAACTGAGTAAAACAGGAGTTTCTCTTCAGTCCAATACACTGTATTTGCTGGGAACAGACGCGAGTGCTATTTGCACTGTTTATGGCCAGAATAGCACAATAGTGGTGTTCTTACCCTGAATTAACGCTTAATGCTAGAACTTGAAACTGAATGTGAATCAATACGTTTAGGAATTTGTATTGAACCCCAGTCGGCCTTACAAAAAAACACTCTGATTTTGAGAAACAGGCACTCTTGCACTCTACTGTGTTTCCTATAGGGACAGTACAGTGAGCTAGTTCAGAACAAAAGAACTGTGCTTCACCACACAAACGGGGCATATCTAGTTCAACTCAGTATTGGAAACTGAGTAAAACAGGAGCTTCTCTTCAGTCCAATACACTGTATTTGCTGGGAACAGGCGCAGGTGCTATTTGCACTGTTTATGGCCAGAATAGCACAATACTGGTATTCTTACCCTGAATTAACACTTAATGCTAGAACTTGAAACTGAATGTGAATCAACTCCGTTTAGGAAGTTGTATTGAACTCCAGTCGGCCCTACAAGAAAAACACTCTGCTTTTGAGAAACAGGCAATCTTGCACTCTACTGTGTTTCCTATAGGGCCAGTACAGTGAGCTAGCTCAGAACAAAAGAACTGTGCTTCCTACACAAACGGGGCATATCTAGTTCAACTCTGTATTGGAAACTGAGTAAAACAGGAGTTTCTCTTCAGTCCAATACACTGTATTTGCTGGGAACAGACGCGAGTGCTATTTGCACTGTTTATGGCCAGAATAGCACAATAGTGGTGTTCTTACCCTGAATTAACACTTAATGCTAGAACTTGAAACTGAATGTGAATCAATACGTTTAGGAAGTTGTATTGAACCCCAGTCGGCCTTACAAAAAAACACTCTGCTTTTGAGAAACAGGCATTCTTGCACTCTTGTGTTTCCTATAGGGACAGTACAGTGAGCTAGCTCAGAACAAAAGAACTGTGCTTCACCACACAAACGGGGCATATCTAGTTCAACTCAGTATTGGAAACTGAGTAAAACAGGAGCTTCTCTTCAGTCCAATATGCTGTATTTGCTGGGAACAGACGCGAGTGCTATTTGCACTGTTTATGGCCAAAATAGCACAATAGTTGTGTTCTTACCCTGAATTAACACTTAATGCTAGAACTTGAAACTGAATGTGAATCAACTCCGTTTAGGAATTTGTATTGAACCCCAGTTTGCCTTACAAGAAAAACACTCTGCTTTTGAGAAACAGGCACTCTTGCACTCTACTGTGTTTCCTATAGGGCCAGTACAGTGAGCTAGCACAGAACAAAAGAACTGTGCTTCTTACACAAACGGGGCATATCTAGTCAACTCAGTATTGGAAACTGAGTGAAACAGGAGCTTCACTTCAGTCCAATACACTGTATTTGCTGGGAACAGACGCGAGTGCTATATGCACTGTTTATGGCCAGAATAGCACAATAGTGGTGTCTTACCCTGAATTAACACTTAATGCTAGAACTTGAAACTGAATGTGAATCAACTCCGTTTAGGAAGTTGTATTGAACTCCAGTCGGCCCTACAAGAAAAACACTCTGCTTTTGAGAAACATGCACTCTTGCACTCTACTGTGTTTCCTATAGGGCCAGTACAGTAAGCTAGCTCAGAACAAAAGAACTGTGGTTCCTACACAAACAGGGCATATCTAGTTCAACTCTGTATTGGAAACTGAGTAAAACAGGAGTTTCTCTTCAGTCCAATACACTGTAATTGCTGGGAACAGACGCGAGTGCTATTTGCACTGTTTATGGCCAGAATAGCACAATAGTGGTGTTCTTACCCTGAATTAACACTTAATGCTAGAACTTGAAACTGAATGTGAATCAATACGTTTAGGAAGTTGTATTGAACCCCAGTCGGCCTTACAAAAAAACACTCTGCTTTTGAGAAACAGGCACTCTTGCACTCTACTGTGTTTCCTATAGGGACAGTACAGTGAGCTAGCTCAGAACAAAAGAACTGTGCTTCACCACACAAACGGGGCATATCTAGTTCAACTCAGTATTGGAAACTGAGTAAAACAGGAGCCTCTCTTCAGTCCAATACACTGTATTTGCTGGGAACAGGCGCAGGTGCTATATGCACTGTTTATGGCCAGAATAGCACAATACTGGTATTCTTACCCTGAATTAACACTTAATGCTAGAACTTGAAACTGAATGTGAATCCACTCCGTTTAGGAAGTTGTATTGAACTCCAGTCGGCCCTACAAGAAAAACACTCTGCTTTTGAGAAACAGGCACTCTTGCACTCTACTGTGTTTCCTATAGGGCCAGTACAGTGAGCTAGCTCAGAACAAAAGAACTGTGCTTCCTACACTAACGGGGCATATCTAGTTCAACTCAGTATTGGAAACTGAGTAAAACAGGAGCTTCTCTTCAGTCCAATACACTGTATTTGCTGGGAACAGATGCGAGTGTTATTTGCACTGTTTATGGCCAGAATAGCACAATAGTGGTGTTCTTACCCTGAATTAACACTTAATGCTAGAACTTGAAACTGAATGTGAATCAATACGTTTAGGAAGTTGTATTGAACCCCAGTCGGCCTTACAAAAAAACACTCTGCTTTTGAGAAACGGGCACTCTTGCACTCTACTGTGTTTCCTATATGGACATTACAGTGAGCTAGCTCAGAACAAAAGAACTGTGCTTCCTACACAAACGGGGCATATCTAGTTGAACTCAGTATTGGAAACTGAGTAAAACAGGAGCTTCTCTTCAGTCCAATATGCTGTATTTGCTGGGAACAGACGCGAGTGCTATTTGCACTGTTTATGGCCAAAATAGCACAATAGTTGTGTTCTTACCCTGAATTAACACTTAATGCTAGAACTTGAAACTGAATGTGTTTCAACTCCGTTTAGGAAGTTGTATTGAACCCCAGTTGGCCTTACAAGAAAAACACTCTGCTTTTGAGAAACAGGCACTCTTGCACTCTACTGTGTTTCCTATAGGGCCAGTACAGTGAGCTAGCTCAGAACAAAAGAACTGTGCTTCTTACACAAACGGGGCATATCTAGTCAACTCAGTATTGGAAACTGAGTGAAACAGGAGCTTCACTTCAGTCCAATACACTGTATTTGCTGGGAACAGACGCGAGTGCTATATGCACTGTTTATGGCCAGAATAGCACAATAGTGGTTCTTACCCTGAATTAACACTTAATGCTAGAACTTGAAACTGAATGTGAATCAACCACGTTTAGGAAGTTGTATTGAACTCCACTCGGCCCTACAAGAAAAACACTCTGCTTTTGAGAAACATGCACTCTTGCACTCTACTGTGTTTCCTATAGGGCCAGTACAGTGAGCTAGCTCAGAACAAAAGAACTGTGCTTCCTACACAAACGGGGCATATCTAGTTCAACTCTGTATTGGAAACTGAGTAAAACAGGAGTTTCTCTTCAGTCCAATACACTGTATTTGCTGGGAACAGACGCGAGTGCTATTTGCACTGTTTATGGCCAGAATAGCACAATAGTGGTGTTCTTACCCTGAATTAACGCTTAATGCTAGAACTTGAAACTGAATGTGAATCAATATGTTTAGGAAGTTGTATTGAACCCCAGTCGGCCTTACAAAAAAACACTCTGCTTTTGAGAAACAGGCACTCTTGCACTCTACTGTGTTTCCTATAGGGACAGTACAGTGAGCTAGCTCAGAACAAAAGAACTGTGCTTCACCACACAAACGGGGCATATCTAGTTCAACTCAGTATTGGAAACTGAGTAAAACAGGAGCTTCTCTTCAGTCCAATACACTGTATTTGCTGGGAACAGGAGCAGGTGCTATATGCACTGTTTATGGCCAGAATAGCACAATACTGGTATTCTTACCCTGAATTAACACTTAATGCTAGAACTTGAAACTGAATGTGAATCAACTCCGTTTAGGAAGTTGTTTTGAACTCCAGTCGGCCCTACAAGAAAAACACTCTGCTTTTGAGAAACAGGCACTCTTGCACTCTACTGTGTTTCCTATAGGGCCAGTACAGTGAGTTAGCTCAGAACAAAACAACTGTGCTTCCCCACACAAACGGGGCATATCTAGTTCAACTCAGTATTGGAAACTGAGTAAAACAGGAGCTTCTCATCAGTCCAATACACTGTATTTGCTGGGAACAGACGCGAGTGCTATTTGCACTGTTTATGGCCAGAATAGCACAATAGTGGTGTTCTTACCCTGAATTAACCCCTAATGCTAGAACTTGAAACTGAATGTGAATCAACTCCGTTTAGGAAGTTGTATTGAAACCGAGTCGGCCTTACAAGAAAAACACTCTGCTTTTGAGAAACAGGCACTCTTGCACTCTACTGTCTTTCCTATAGGGCCAGTACAGTGAGTTAGCTCAGAACAAAAGAACTGTGCTTCCTACTCGAACGGGGCATATCTAGTCAACTCAGTATTGGAAACTGAGTAAAACAGGAGCTTCTCTTCAGTCCAATACACTGTATTTGCTGGGAACAGACGCAGGTGCTATATGCACTTTTTATGGCCAGAATAGCACAATAGTGGTGTTCTTACCCTGAATTAACACTTAATGCTAGAACTTGAAACTGAATGTGAATCAATACGTTTAGGAAGTTGTATTGAACCCCAGTCGGCCTTACAAAAAAACACTCTGCTTTTGAGAAACAGGCACTCTTGCACTCTACTGTGTTTCCTATAGGGACATTACAGTGAGCTAGCTCAGAACAAAAGAACTGTGCTTCCTACACAAACGGGGCATATCTAGTTCAACTCAGTATTGGAAACTGAGTAAAACAGGAGCTTCTCTTCAGTCCAATATGCTGTATTTGCTGGGAACAGACGCGAGTGCTATTTGCACTGTTTATGGCCAAAATAGCACAATAGTTGTGTTCTTACCCTGAATTAACACTTAATGCTAGAACTTGAAACTGAATGTGAATCAACTCCGTTTAGGAAGTTGTATTGAACCCCAGTTGGCCTTACAAGAAAAACACTCTGCTTTTGAGAAACAGGCACTCTTGCACTCTACTGTGTTTCCTATAGGGCCAGTACAGTGAGCTAGCTCAGAACAAAAGAACTGTGCTTCTTACACAAACGGGGCATATCTAGTTCAACTCAGTATTGGAAACTGAGTGAAACAGGAGCTTCACTTCAGTCCAATACACTGTATTTGCTGGGAACAGACGCGTATGCTATATGCACTGTTTATGACCAGAATAGCACAATAGTTGTGTTCTTACCCTGAATTAACACTTAATGCTAGAACTTGAAACTGAATGTGAATCAACTCCGTTTAGGAAGTTGTATTGAACTCCAGTCGGCCCTACAAGAAAAACACTCTGCTTTTGAGAAACAGGCACTCTTGCACTCTACTGTGTTTCCTATAGGGCCAGTACAGTGAGCTAGCTCAGAACAAAAGAACTGAGCTTCCTACACAAACGGGGCATATCTAGTTCAACTCAGTATTGGAAACTGAGTAAAACAGGAGCTTCTCTTCAGTCCAATACACTGTATTTGCTGGGAACAGATGCGAGTGCTATTTGCACTGTTTATGGCCAGAATAGCACAATAGTGGTGTTCTTACCCTGAATTAACACTTAATGCTAGAACTTTAAACTGAATGTGAATCAACTCCGTTTAGGAAGTTGTATTGAACTCCAGTCGGCCCTACAAGAAAAACACTCTGCTTTTGAGAAACATGCACTCTTGCACTCTACTGTGTTTCCTATAGGGCCAGTACAGTGAGCTAGCTCAGAACAAAAGAACTGTGCTTCCTACACAAACGGGGCATATCTAGTTCAACTCTGTATTGGAAACTGAGTAAAACAGGAGTTTCTCTTCAGTCCAATACACTGTATTTGCTGGGAACAGACGCGAGTGCTATTTGCACTGTTTATGGCCAGAATAGCACAATAGTGGTGTTCTTACCCTGAATTAACGCTTAATGCTAGAACTTGAAACTGAATGTGAATCAATACGTTTAGGAAGTTGTATTGAACCCCAGTCGGCCTTACAAAAAAACACTCTGATTTTGAGAAACAGGCACTCTTGCACTCTACTGTGTTTCCTATAGGGACAGTACAGTGAGCTAGTTCAGAACAAAAGAACTGTGCTTCACCACACAAACGGGGCATATCTAGTTCAACTCAGTATTGGAAACTGAGTAAAACAGGAGCTTCTCTTCAGTCCAATACACTGTATTTGCTGGGAACAGGCGCAGGTGCTATATGCACTGTTTATGGCCAGAATAGCACAATACTGGTATTCTTACCCTGAATTAACACTTAATGCTAGAACTTGAAACTGAATGTGAATCAACTCCGTTTAGGAAGTTGTATTGAACTCCAGTCGGCCCTACAAGAAAAACACTCTGCTTTTGAGAAACAGGCAATCTTGCACTCTACAGTGTTTCCTATAGGGCCAGTACAGTGAGCTAGCTCAGAACAAAAGAACTGTGCTTCCTACACAAACGGGGCATATCTAGTTCAACTCTGTATTGGAAACTGAGTAAAACAGGAGTTTCTCTTCAGTCCAATACACTGTATTTGCTGGGAACAGACGCGAGTGCTATTTGCACTGTTTATGGCCAGAATAGCACAATAGTGGTGTTCTTACCCTGAATTAACACTTAATGCTAGAACTTGAAACTGAATGTGAATCAATACGTTTAGGAAGTTGTATTGAACCCCAGTCGGCCTTACAAAAAATCACTCTGCTTTTTAGAAACAGGCACTCTTGCACTCTTGTGTTTCCTATAGGGACAGTACAGTGAGCTAGCTCAGAACAAAAGAACTGTGCTTCACCACACAAACGGGGCATATCTAGTTCAACTCAGTATTGGAAACTGAGTAAAACAGGAGCTTCTCTTCAGTCCAATACACTGTATTTGCTGGGAACAGACGCAGGTGCTATATGCACTTTTTATGGCCAGAATAGCACAATACGTGTATTCTTACCCTGAATTAACACTTAATGCTAGAACTTGAAACTGTATGTGAATCAACTCCGTTTAGGAAGTTGTATTGAACTCCAGTCGTCCCTACAAGAAAAACACTCTGCTTTTGAGAAACAGGCACTCTTGCACTCTACTGTGTTTCCTATAGGGCCAGTACAGTGAGCTAGCTCAGAACAAATGAACTGAGCTTCCTACACAAACGGGGCATATCTAGTTCAACTCAGTATTGGAAACTGAGTAAAACAGGAGCTTCTCTTCAGTCCAATACACTGTATTTGCTTGGAACAGACGCCAGTGCTATTTGCACTGTTTATGGCCAGAATAGCACAATAGTGGTGTTCTTACCCTGAATTAACACTTAATGCTAGAACTTGAAACTGAATGTGAATCAACTCCGTTTAGGAAGTTGTATTGAACCCCAGTCGGCCTTACAAGAAAAACACTCTGCTTTTGAGAAACAGGCACCTTGCACTCTACTGTGTTTCCTATAGGGCCAGTACAGTGAGCTAGCTCAGAACAAAAGAACTGTGCTTCCTACACTAACGGGGCATATCTAGTTCAACTCAGTATTGGAAACTGAGTAAAACAGGAGCTTTTCTTCAGTCCAATACACTGTATTTGCTGGGAACAGACGCGAGTGTTATTTGCACTGTTTATGGCCAGAATAGCACAATAGTGGTGTTCTTACCCTGAATTAACACTTAATGCTAGAACTTGAAACTGATTGTGAATCAACTCCGTTTAGGAAGTTGTATTGAACCCCAGTCGGCCTTACAAGAAAAACACTCTGCTTTTGAGAAACAGGCACTCTTGCACTCTTCTGTGTTTCCTATAGGGACATTACAGTGAGCTAGCTCAGAACAAAAGAACTGTGCTTCCTACACAAACGGGGCATATCTAGTTCAACTCAGTATTGGAAACTGAGTAAAACAGGAGCTTCTCTTCAGTCCAATATGCTGTATTTGCTGGGAACAGACGCGAGTGCTATTTGCACTGTTTATGGCCAAAATAGCACAATAGTTGTGTTCTTACCCTGAATTAACACTTAATGCTAGAACTTGAAACTGAATGTGAATCAACTCCGTTTAGGAATTTGTATTGAACCCCAGTTGGCCTTACAAGAAAAACACTCTGCTTTTGAGAAACAGGCACTCTTGCACTCTACTGTGTTTCCTATAGGGCCAGTACAGTGAGCTAGCACAGAACAAAAGAACTGTGCTTCTTACACAAACGGGGCATATCTAGTCAACTCAGTATTGGAAACTGAGTGAAACAGGAGCTTCACTTCAGTCCAATACACTGTATTTGCTGGGAACAGACGCGAGTGCTATATGCACTGTTTATGGCCAGAATAGCACAATAGTGGTGTCTTACCCTGAATTAACACTTAATGCTAGAACTTGAAACTGAATGTGAATCAACTCCGTTTAGGAAGTTGTATTGAACTCCAGTCGGCCCTACAAGAAAAACACTCTGCTTTTGAGAAACATGCACTCTTGCACTCTACTGTGTTTCCTATAGGGCCAGTACAGTAAGCTAGCTCAGAACAAAAGAACTGTGGTTCCTACACAAACAGGGCATATCTAGTTCAACTCTGTATTGGAAACTGAGTAAAACAGGAGTTTCTCTTCAGTCCAATACACTGTAATTGCTGGGAACAGACGCGAGTGCTATTTGCACTGTTTATGGCCAGAATAGCACAATAGTGGTGTTCTTACCCTGAATTAACACTTAATGCTAGAACTTGAAACTGAATGTGAATCAATACGTTTAGGAAGTTGTATTGAACCTCAGTCGGCCTTACAAAAAAACACTCTGCTTTTGAGAAACAGGCAATCTTGCACTCTACTGTGTTTCCTATAGGGACAGTACAGTGAGCTAGCTCAGAACAAAAGAACTGTGCTTCACCACACAAACGGGGCATATCTAGTTCAACTCAGTATTGGAAACTGAGTAAAACAGGAGCCTCTCTTCAGTCCAATACACTGTATTTGCTGGGAACAGGCGCAGGTGCTATATGCACTGTTTATGGCCAGAATAGCACAATACTGGTATTCTTACCCTGAATTAACACTTAATGCTAGAACTTGAAACTGAATGTGAATCCACTCCGTTTAGGAAGTTGTATTGAACTCCAGTCGGCCCTACAAGAAAAACACTCTGCTTTTGAGAAACAGGCACTCTTGCACTCTACTGTGTTTCCTATAGGGCCAGTACAGTGAGCTAGCTCAGAACAAAAGAACTGTGCTTCCTACACTAACGGGGCATATCTAGTTCAACTCAGTATTGGAAACTGAGTAAAACAGGAGCTTCTCTTCAGTCCAATACACTGTATTTGCTGGGAACAGATGCGAGTGTTATTTGCACTGTTTATGGCCAGAATAGCACAATAGTGGTGTTCTTACCCTGAATTAACACTTAATGCTAGAACTTGAAACTGAATGTGAATCAATACGTTTAGGAAGTTGTATTGAACCCCAGTCGGCCTTACAAAAAAACATTCTGCTTTTGAGAAACAGGCACTCTTGCACTCTACTGTGTTTCCTATAGAGCCAGTACAGTGAGTTAGCTCAGAACAAAACAACTGTGCTTCCCCACACAAACGGGGCATATCTAGTTCAACTCAGTATTGGAAACTGAGTAAAACAGGAGCTTCTCTTCAGTCCAATACACTGTATTTGCTGGGAACAGATGCAGGTGCTATATGCACTGTTTATGGCCAGAATAGCACAATACTGGTATTCTTACCCTGAATTAACACTTAATGCTAGAACTTGAAACTGAATGTGAATCAACTCCGTTTAGGAAGTTGTATTGAACTCCAGTCGGCCCTACAAGAAAAACACTCTGCTTTTGAGAAACAGGCACTCTTGCACTCTACTGTGTTTCCTATAGGGCCAGTACAGTGAGCTAGCTCAGAACAAAAGAACTGTGCTTCCTACACAAACGGGGCATATCTAGTTCAACTCAGTATTGGAAACTCAGTAAAACAGGAGCTTCTCTTCAGTCCAATACACTGTATTTGCTGGGAACAGACGCGAGTGCTATTTGCACTGTTTATGGCCAGAATAGCACAATAGTGGTGTTCTTACCCTGAATTAACGCTTAATGCTAGAACTTGAAACTGAATGTGAATCAACTCCGTTTAGGAAGTTGTATTGAAGCCCAGTCGGCCTTACAAGAAAAACACTATGCTTTTGAGAAACAGGCACTCTTGCACTCTACTGTGTTTCCTATAGGGCCAGTACAGTGAGCTAGCTCAGAACAAAAGAACTGTGCTTCCTACACAAACGGGGCATATCTAGTTCAACTCAGTATTGGAAACTGAGTAAAACAGGAGCTTCTCTTCAGTCCAATATGCTGTATTTGCTGGGAACAGACGCGAGTGCTATTTGCTCTGTTTATGTCCAGAATAGCACAATAGTGGTGTTCTTACCCTGAATTAACACTTAATGATAGAACTTGAAACTCAATGTGAATCAACTCCGTTTAGGAAGTTGTATTGAACCCCAGTTGGCCTTACAAGAAAAACACTCTGCTTTGAGAAACAGGCACTCTTGCACTCCACTGTGTTATCTATAGGGCCAGTACAGTGAGCTAGCTCAGAACAAAACAACTGTGCTTCCTACACAAACGGGGCATATCTAGTTCAACTCAGTATTGGAAACTGAGTAAAACAGGAGATTCTCTTCAGTACAATACACTGTATTTGCTGGGAACAGACGCGAGTGCTATTTGCACTGTTTATGGCCAGAATAGCACAATAGTGGTGTTCTTACCCTGAATTAACACTTAATGCTAGAACTTGACACTGAATGTGAATCAACTCCGTTTAGGAAGTTGTATTGAACCCCAGTCGGCCTTACAAAAAAACACTCTGCTTTTGAGAAACAGGCACTCTTGCACTCTACTGTGTTTCCTATAGAGCCAGTACAGTGAGTTAGCTCAGAACAAAA
The DNA here is from genome assembly GCF_049852395.1 of Peromyscus maniculatus bairdii. Classification (NCBI taxonomy): domain Eukaryota; kingdom Metazoa; phylum Chordata; class Mammalia; order Rodentia; family Cricetidae; genus Peromyscus; species Peromyscus maniculatus. The sequence goes on from NC_134862.1 coordinate 4,422,791, forward strand.
CAACTGTACTTCCCCACACAAACGGGGCATATCTAGTTCAACTCAGTATTGGAAACTGAGTAAAACAGGAGCTTCTCATCAGTCCAATACACTGTATTTGCTGGGAACAGACGCGAGTGCTATTTGCACTGTTTATGGCCAGAATAGCACAATAGTGGTGTTCTTACCCTGAATTAACCCCTAATGCTAGAACTTGAAACTGAATGTGAATCAACTCAGTTTAGGAAGTTGTATTGAAACCGAGTCGGCCTTACAAGAAAAACACTCTGCTTTTGAGAAACAGGCACTCTTGCACTCTACTGTCTTTCCTATAGGGCCTTTACAGTGAGTTAGCTCAGAACAAAAGAACTGTGCTTCCTACACGAACGGGGCATATCTAGTCAACTCAGTATTGGAAACTGAGTAAAACAGGAGCTTCTCTTCAGTCCAATACACTGTATTTGCTGGGAACAGACGCAGGTGCTATATGCACTTTTTATGGCAGGAATAGCACAATAGTGGTGTTCTTACCCTGAATAAACACTTAATGCTAGAACTTGAAACTGAATGTGAATCAACCGTTTAGGAAGTTGTATTGAACTCCAGTCGGCCCTACAAGAAAAACACTCTGCTTTTGAGAAACATGCACTCCTGCACTCTACTATGTTTCCTATAGGGCCAGTACAGTGAGCTAGCTCAGAACTAAAGAACTGTGCTTCCTACACAAACGGGGCATATCTAGTTCAACTCAGTATTGGAAACTGAGCAAAACAGGAGCTTCTCTTCAGTCCCATATGCTGTATTTGCTGGGAACAGACGCGAGTGCTATTTGCTCTGTTTATGTCCAGAATAGCACAATAGTGGTGTTCTTACCCTGAATTAACACTTAATGATAGAACTTGAAACTCATTGTGAATCAACTCCGTTTAGGAAGTTGTATTGAACCCCAGTTGGCCTTACAAGAAAAACACTCTGCTTTTGAGAAACAGGCACTCTTGCACTCTACTGTGTTATCTCTAGGGCTAGTACAGTGAGCTAGCTCAGAACAAAACAACTGTGCTTCCTACAGAAACGGGGCATATCTAGTTCAACTCAGTATTGGAAACTGAGTAAAACAGGAGCTTCTCTTCAGTACAATACACTGTATTTGCTGGGAACAGACGCGAGTGCTATTTGCACTGTTTATGGCCAGAATAGCACAATAGTGGTGTTCTTACCCTGAATTAACACTTAATGCTAGAACTTGAAACTGAATGTGAATCAACTCCGTTTAGGAAGTTGTATTGAACCCCAGTCGGCCTTACAAAAAAACATTCTGCTTTTGAGAAACAGGCACTCTTGCACTCTACTGTGTTTCCTATAGAGCCAGTACAGTGATTTAGCTCAGAACAAAACAACTGTGCTTCCTACACAAACGGGGCACATCTAGTCAACTCAGTATTGGAAACTGAGTAAAACAGGAGCTTCTCTTCAGTCCAATACACTGTATTTGCTGGGAACAGACGCGAGTGCTATTTGCACTGTTTATGGCCACAATAGCACAATAGTTGTGTTCTTACCCTGAATTAACACTTAATGCTAGAACTTGAAACTCAATGTGAATCAACTCCGTTTAGGAAGTTGTATTGAACCCCAGTCGGCCTTACAAGAAAAACACTCTGCTTTTGAGAAACAGGCACTCTTGCACTCTACTGTGTTTCCTTAGGGCCAGTACAGTGAGCTAGCTCAGAACAAAAGAACTGTGCTTCCCCACACAAACGGGGCCTATCTAGTTCAACTCAGTATTGGAAACTGAGTAAAACAGGAGCTTCTCTTCAGTCCAATACACTGTATTTGCTGGGAACTGACGCAGGTGCTATATGCACTGTTTATGGCCAGAATAGCACAATAGTGGTGTTCTTACCCTGAATTAACACTTAATGCTAAAACTTGAAACTGAATGTGAATCAACTCCGTTTAGGAAGTTGTATTGAACTCCAGTCAGCCCTACAAGAAAAACACTCTGCTTTTGAGAAACAGGCACTCTTGCACTCTACTGTGTTTCCTATAGGGCCAGTACAGTGAGCTAGCTCAGAACAAAAGAACTGTGCTTCCTACACAAACGGGGCATATCTAGTTCAACTCTGTATTGGAAACTGAGTAAAACAGGAGTTTCTCTTCAGTCCAATACACTGTATTTGCTGGGAACAGACGCGAGTGCTATTTGCACTGTTTATGGCCAGAATAGCACAATAGTGGTGTTCTTACCCTGAATTAACGCTTAATGCTAGAACTTGAAACTGAATGTGAATCAATACGTTTAGGAAGTTGTATTGAACCCCAGTCGGCCTTACAAAAAAACACTCTGCTTTTGAGAAACAGGCACTCTTGCACTCTACTGTGTTTCCTATAGGGACAGTACAGTGAGCTAGCTCAGAACAAAAGAACTGTGCTTCACCACACAAACGGGGCATATCTAGTTCAACTCAGTATTGGAAACTGAGTAAAACAGGAGCTTCTCTTCAGTCCAATACACTGTATTTGCTGGGAACAGGCACATGTGCTATATGCACTGTTTATGGCCAGAATAGCACAATACTGGTATTCTTACCCTGAATTAACACTTAATGCTAGAACTTGAAACTGAATGTGAATCAACTCCGTTTAGGAAGTTGTATTGAACTCCAGTCGGCCCTACAAGAAAAACACTCTGCTTTTGAGAAACAGGCACTCTTGCACTCTACTGTGTTTCCTATAGGGCCAGTACAGTGAGCTAGCTCAGAACAAAAGAACTGTGCTTCCTACACAAACGGGGCATATCTAGTTCAACTCAGTATTGGAAACTCAGTAAAACAGGAGCTTCTCTTCAGTCCAATACACTGTATTTGCTGGGAACAGACGCGAGTGCTATTTGCACTGTTTATGGCCAGAATAGCACAATAGTGGTGTTCTTACCCTGAATTCACGCTTAATGCTAGAACTTGAAACTGAATGTGAATCAACTCCGTTTAGGAAGTTGTATTGAAGCCCAGTCGGCCTTACAAGAAAAACACTATGCTTTTGAGAAACAGGCACTCTTGCACTCTACTGTGTTTCCTATAGGGCCAGTACAGTGAGCTAGCTCAGAACAAAAGAACTGTGCTTCCTACACAAACGGGGCATATCTAGTTCAACTCAGTATTGGAAACTGAGTAAAACAGGAGCTTCTCTTCAGTCCAATACACTGTATTTGCTGGGAACAGACGCGAGTGCTATTTGTACTGTTTATGTCCAGAATAGCACAATCGTGGTGTTCTTACCCTGAATTAACAGGTAATGCTAGAACTTGAAACTCAATGTGAATCAACTCCGTTTAGGAAGTTGTATTGAACCCCAGTTGGCCTTACAAGAAAAACACTCTGCTTTTGAGAAACAGGCACTCTTGCACTCTACTGTGTTTCCTAAAGGGCCAGTACAGTGAACTAGCTCAGAACAAAACAACTGTGCTTCCTACACAAACGGGGCATATCTAGTTCAACTCAGTATTGGAAACTGAGTAAAACAGGAGCTTCTCTTCAGTACAATACACTGTATTTGCTGGGAACAGACGCGAGTGCTATTTGCACTGTTTATGGCCAGAATAGCACAATAGTGGTGTTCTTACCCTGAATTAACACTTAATGCTAGAACTTGAAACTGAATGTGAATCAACTCCGTTTAGGAAGTTGTATTGAACCCCAGTCGGCCTTACAAAAAAACATTCTGCTTTTGAGAAACAGGCACTCTTGCACTCTACTGTGTTTCCTATAGAGCCAGTACAGTGAGTTAGCTCAGAACAAAACAACTGTGCTTCCCCACACAAACGGGGCATATCTAGTTCAACTCAGTATTGGAAACTGAGTAAAACAGGAGCTTCTCTTCAGTCCAATACACTGTATTTGCTGGGAACAGACGCAGGTGCTATATGCACTGTTTATGGCCAGAATAGCACAATAGTGGTGTTCTTACCCTGAATTAACACTTAATGTTAGAAATAGAAACTGAATGTGAATCAACTCCGTTTAGGAAGTTGTATTGAACCCCAGTTGGCCTTACAAGAAAAACACTCTGCTTTTGAGAAACAGGCACTCTTGCACTCTATTGTGTTTCCTATAGGGCCAGTACAGTGAGCTAGCTCAGAACAAAAGAACTGTGCTTCCTAAACAAACGGGGTATATCTAGTTCATCTCAGTATTGGAAACTGAGTAAAACAGGAGCTTCTCTTCAGTCCAATACACTGTATTTGCTGGGAACAGACGCAGGTGCTATATGCACTGTTTATGGCCAGAATAGCACAATAGTGGTGTTCTTACCCTGAATTAACACTTAATGTTAGAAATAGAAACTGAATGTGCATCAACTCCGTTTAGGAAGTTGTATTGAACCCCAGTTGGCCTTACAAGAAAAACACTCTGCTTTTGAGAAACAGGCACTCTTGCACTCTACTGTGTTTCCTATAGGGACAGTACAGTGAGCTAGCTCAGAACCAAAGAACTGTGCTTCCTACACAAACGGGGCACATCTAGTCAACTCAGTATTGGAAACTGAGTAAAACAGGAGCTTCTCTTCAGTCCAATACACTGTATTTGCTGGGAACAGACGCGAGTGCTATTTGCACTGTTTATGGCCACAATAGCACAATAGTGGTGTTCTTACCCTGAATTAACACTTAATGCTAGAACTTGAAACTCAATGTGAATCAACTCCGTTTAGGAAGTTGTATTGAACCCCAGTCGGCCTTACAAGAAAAACACTCTGCTTTTGAGAAACAGGCACTCTTGCACTCTACTGTGTTTCCTTAGGGCCAGTACAGTGAGCTAGCTCAGAACAAAAGAACTGTGCTTCCCCACACAAACGGGGCCTATCTAGTTCAACTCAGTATTGGAAACTGAGTAAAACAGGAGCTTCTCTTCAGTCCAATACACTGTATTTGCTGGGAACTGACGCAGGTGCTATATGCACTGTTTATGGCCAGAATAGCACAATAGTGGTGTTCTTACCCTGAATTAACACTTAATGCTAAAACTTGAAACTGAATGTGAATCAACTCCGTTTAGGAAGTTGTATTGAACTCCAGTCAGCCCTACAAGAAAAACACTCTGCTTTTGAGAAACAGGCACTCTTGCACTCTACTGTGTTTCCTATAGGGCCAGTACAGTGAGCTAGCTCAGAACAAAAGAACTGTGCTTCCTACACAAACGGGGCATATCTAGTTCAACTCTGTATTGGAAACTGAGTAAAACAGGAGTTTCTCTTCAGTCCAATACACTGTATTTGCTGGGAACAGACGCGAGTGCTATTTGCACTGTTTATGGCCAGAATAGCACAATAGTGGTGTTCTTACCCTGAATTAACGCTTAATGCTAGAACTTGAAACTGAATGTGAATCAATACGTTTAGGAAGTTGTATTGAACCCCAGTCGGCCTTACAAAAAAACACTCTGCTTTTGAGAAACAGGCACTCTTGCACTCTACTGTGTTTCCTATAGGGACAGTACAGTGAGCTAGCTCAGAACAAAAGAACTGTGCTTCACCACACAAACGGGGCATATCTAGTTCAACTCAGTATTGGAAACTGAGTAAAACAGGAGCTTCTCTTCAGTCCAATACACTGTATTTGCTGGGAACAGGCACATGTGCTATATGCACTGTTTATGGCCAGAATAGCACAATACTGGTATTCTTACCCTGAATTAACACTTAATGCTAGAACTTGAAACTGAATGTGAATCAACTCCGTTTAGGAAGTTGTATTGAACTCCAGTCGGCCCTACAAGAAAAACACTCTGCTTTTGAGAAACAGGCACTCTTGCACTCTACTGTGTTTCCTATAGGGCCAGTACAGTGAGCTAGCTCAGAACAAAAGAACTGTGCTTCCTACACAAACGGGGCATATCTAGTTCAACTCAGTATTGGAAACTCAGTAAAACAGGAGCTTCTCTTCAGTCCAATACACTGTATTTGCTGGGAACAGACGCGAGTGCTATTTGCACTCTTTATGGCCAGAATAGCACAATAGTGGTGTTCTTACCCTGAATTCACGCTTAATGCTAGAACTTGAAACTGAATGTGAATCAACTCCGTTTAGGAAGTTGTATTGAAGCCCAGTCGGCCTTACAAGAAAAACACTATGCTTTTGAGAAACAGGCACTCTTGCACTCTACTGTGTTTCCTATAGGGCCAGTACAGTGAGCTAGCTCAGAACAAAAGAACTGTGCTTCCTACACAAACGGGGCATATCTAGTTCAACTCAGTATTGGAAACTGAGTAAAACAGGAGCTTCTCTTCAGTCCAATACACTGTATTTGCTGGGAACAGACGCGAGTGCTATTTGTACTGTTTATGTCCAGAATAGCACAATCGTGGTGTTCTTACCCTGAATTAACAGGTAATGCTAGAACTTGAAACTCAATGTGAATCAACTCCGTTTAGGAAGTTGTATTGAACCCCAGTTGGCCTTACAAGAAAAACACTCTGCTTTTGAGAAACAGGCACTCTTGCACTCTACTGTGTTTCCTAAAGGGCCAGTACAGTGAACTAGCTCAGAACAAAACAACTGTGCTTCCTACACAAACGGGGCATATCTAGTTCAACTCAGTATTGGAAACTGAGTAAAACAGGAGCTTCTCATCAGTCCAATACACTGTATTTGCTGGGAACAGACGCGAGTGCTATTTGCACTGTTTATGGCCGGAATAGCACAATAGTGGTGTTCTTACCCTGAATTAACACTTAATGCTAGAACTTGAAACTGAATGTGAATCAACTCCGTTTAGGAAGTTGTATTGAACCCCAGTGGTCCTTACATGAAAAACACTCTGCTTTTGAGAAACAGGCACTCTTGCACTCTACTGTGTTATCTCTAGGGCTAGTACAGTGAGCTAGCTCAGAACAAAACAACTGTGCTTCCTACAGAAACGGGGCATATCTAGTTCAACTCAGTATTGGAAACTGAGTAAAACAGGAGCTTCTCTTCAGTACAATACACTGTATTTGCTGGGAACAGACGCGAGTGCTATTTGCACTGTTTATGGCCAGAATAGCACAATAGTGGTGTTCTTACCCTGAATTAACACTTAATGCTAGAACTTGAAACTGAATGTGAATCAACTCCGTTTAGGAAGTTGTATTGAACCCCAGTCGGCCTTACAAAAAAACATTCTGCTTTTGAGAAACAGGCACTCTTGCACTCTACTGTGTTTCCTATAGAGCCAGTACAGTGAGTTAGCTCAGAACAAAACAACTGTGCTTCCCCACACAAACGGGGCATATCTAGTTCAACTCAGTATTGGAAACTGAGTAAAACAGGAGCTTCTCTTCAGTCCAATACACTGTATTTGCTGGGAACAGACGCAGGTGCTATATGCACTGTTTATGGCCAGAATAGCACAATAGTGGTGTTCTTACCCTGAATTAACACTTAATGTTAGAAATAGAAACTGAATGTGAATCAACTCCGTTTAGGAAGTTGTATTGAACCCCAGTTGGCCTTACAAGAAAAACACTCTGCTTTTGAGAAACAGGCACTCTTGCACTCTATTGTGTTTCCTATAGGGCCAGTACAGTGAGCTAGCTCAGAACAAAAGAACTGTGCTTCCTAAACAAACGGGGTATATCTAGTTCATCTCAGTATTGGAAACTGAGTAAAACAGGAGCTTCTCTTCAGTCCAATACACTGTATTTGCTGGGAACAGACGCAGGTGCTATATGCACTGTTTATGGCCAGAATAGCACAATAGTGGTGTTCTTACCCTGAATTAACACTTAATGTTAGAAATAGAAACTGAATGTGCATCAACTCCGTTTAGGAAGTTGTATTGAACCCCAGTTGGCCTTACAAGAAAAACACTCTGCTTTTGAGAAACAGGCACTCTTGCACTCTACTGTGTTTCCTATAGGGACAGTACAGTGAGCTAGCTCAGAACCAAAGAACTGTGCTTCCTACACAAACGGGGCACATCTAGTCAACTCAGTATTGGAAACTGAGTAAAACAGGAGCTTCTCTTCAGTCCAATACACTGTATTTGCTGGGAACAGACGCGAGTGCTATTTGCACTGTTTATGGCCACAATAGCACAATAGTGGTGTTCTTACCCTGAATTAACACTTAATGCTAGAACTTGAAACTCAATGTGAATCAACTCCGTTTAGGAAGTTGTATTGAACCCCAGTCGGCCTTACAAGAAAAACACTCTGCTTTTGAGAAACAGGCACTCTTGCACTCTACTGTGTTTCCTTAGGGCCAGTACAGTGAGCTAGCTCAGAACAAAAGAACTGTGCTTCCCCACACAAACGGGGCCTATCTAGTTCAACTCAGTATTGGAAACTGAGTAAAACAGGAGCTTCTCTTCAGTCCAATACACTGTATTTGCTGGGAACTGACGCAGGTGCTATATGCACTGTTTATGGCCAGAATAGCACAATAGTGGTGTTCTTACCCTGAATTAACACTTAATGCTAAAACTTGAAACTGAATGTGAATCAACTCCGTTTAGGAAGTTGTATTGAACTCCAGTCAGCCCTACAAGAAAAACACTCTGCTTTTGAGAAACAGGCACTCTTGCACTCTACTGTGTTTCCTATAGGGCCAGTACAGTGAGCTAGCTCAGAACAAAAGAACTGTGCTTCCTACACAAACGGGGCATATCTAGTTCAACTCTGTATTGGAAACTGAGTAAAACAGGAGTTTCTCTTCAGTCCAATACACTGTATTTGCTGGGAACAGACGCGAGTGCTATTTGCACTGTTTATGGCCAGAATAGCACAATAGTGGTGTTCTTACCCTGAATTAACGCTTAATGCTAGAACTTGAAACTGAATGTGAATCAATACGTTTAGGAAGTTGTATTGAACCCCAGTCGGCCTTACAAAAAAACACTCTGCTTTTGAGAAACAGGCACTCTTGCACTCTACTGTGTTTCCTATAGGGACAGTACAGTGAGCTAGCTCAGAACAAAAGAACTGTGCTTCACCACACAAACGGGGCATATCTAGTTCAACTCAGTATTGGAAACTGAGTAAAACAGGAGCTTCTCTTCAGTCCAATACACTGTATTTGCTGGGAACAGGCACATGTGCTATATGCACTGTTTATGGCCAGAATAGCACAATACTGGTATTATTACCCTGAATTAACACTTAATGCTAGAACTTGAAACTGAATGTGAATCAACTCCGTTTAGGAAGTTGTATTGAACTCCAGTCGGCCCTACAAGAAAAACACTCTGATTTTGAGAAACAGGCACTCTTGCACTCTACTGTGTTTCCTATAGGGCCAGTACAGTGAGCTAGCTCAGAACAAAAGAACTGTGCTTCCTACACAAACGGGGCATATCTAGTTCAACTCAGTATTGGAAACTCAGTAAAACAGGAGCTTCTCTTCAGTCCAATACACTGTATTTGCTGGGAACAGACGCGAGTGCTATTTGTACTCTTTATGGCCAGAATAGCACAATAGTGGTGTTCTTACCCTGAATTCACGCTTAATGCTAGAACTTGAAACTGAATGTGAATCAACTCCGTTTAGGAAGTTGTATTGAAGCCCAGTCGGCCTTACAAGAAAAACACTATGCTTTTGAGAAACAGGCACTCTTGCACTCTACTGTGTTTCCTATAGGGCCAGTACAGTGAGCTAGCTCAGAACAAAAGAACTGTGCTTCCTACACAAACGGGGCATATCTAGTTCAACTCAGTATTGGAAACTGAGTAAAACAGGAGCTTCTCTTCAGTCCAATACACTGTATTTGCTGGGAACAGACGCGAGTGCTATTTGTACTGTTTATGTCCAGAATAGCACAATCGTGGTGTTCTTACCCTGAATTAACAGGTAATGCTAGAACTTGAAACTCAATGTGAATCAACTCCGTTTAGGAAGTTGTATTGAACCCCAGTTGGCCTTACAAGAAAAACACTCTGCTTTTGAGAAACAGGCACTCTTGCACTCTACTGTGTTTCCTAAAGGGCCAGTACAGTGAACTAGCTCAGAACAAAACAACTGTGCTTCCTACACAAACGGGGCATATCTAGTTCAACTCAGTATTGGAAACTGAGTAAAACAGGAGCTTCTCATCAGTCCAATACACTGTATTTGCTGGGAACAGACGCGAGTGCTATTTGCACTGTTTATGGCCGGAATAGCACAATAGTGGTGTTCTTACCCTGAATTAACCCTTAATGCTAGAACTTGAAACTGAATGTGAATCAACTCCGTTTAGGAAGTTGTATTGAACCCCAGTGGTCCTTACAAGAAAAACACTCTGCTTTTGAGAAACAGGCACTCTTGCACTCTACTGTGTTATCTCTAGGGCCAGTACAGTGAGCTAGCTCAAAACAAAAGAACTGTGCTTCCTACACAAACGGGGCATATCTAGTTCAACTCAGTATTGGAAACTGAGTAAAACAGGAGCTTCTCTTCAGTCCAATATGCTGTATTTGCTGGGAACAGACACGAGTGCTATTTGCTCTGTTTATGTCCAGAATAGCACAATAGTGGTGTTCTTACCCTGAATTAACACTTAATGATAGAACTTGAAACTCAATGTGAATCAACTCCGTTTAGGAAGTTGTATTGAACCCCAGTTGGCCTTACAAGAAAAACACTCTGCTTTGAGAAACAGGCACTCTTGCACTCCACTGTGTTATCTATAGGGCCAGTACAGTGAGCTAGCTCAGAACAAAACAACTGTGCTTCCTACACAAACGGGGCATATCTAGTTCAACTCAGTATTGGAAACTGAGTAAAACAGGAGCTTCTCTTCAGTACAATACACTGTATTTGCTGGGAACAGACGCGAGTGCTATTTGCACTGTTTATGGCCAGAATAGCACAATAGTGGTGTTCTTACCCTGAATTAACACTTAATGCTAGAATTTGAAACTGAATGTGAATCAACTCCGTTTAGGAAGTTGTATGAACCCCAGTGGGCCTTACAAAAAAACACTCTGCTTTTGAGAAACAGGCACTCTTGCACTCTACTGTGTTTCCTATAGAGCCAGTACAGTGAGTTAGCTCAGAACAAAACAACTGTGCTTCCCCACACAAACGGGGCATATCTAGTTCAACTCAGTATTGGAAACTGAGTAAAACAGGAGCTTCTCATCAGTCCAATACACTGTATTTGCTGGGAACAGACGCGAGTGCTATTTGCACTGTTTATGGCCAGAATAGCACAATAGTGGTGTTCTTACCCTGAATTAACCCCTAATGCTAGAACTTGAAACTGAATGTGAATCAACTCAGTTTAGGAAGTTGTATTGAAACCGAGTCGGCCTTACAAGAAAAACACTCTGCTTTTGAGAAACAGGCACTCTTGCACTCTACTGTGTTTCCTATAGGGACAGTACAGTGAGCTAGCTCAGAACAAAAGAACTGTGCTTCCTACACAAACGGGGCACATCTAGTCAACTCAGTATTGGAAACTGAGTAAAACAGGAGCTTCTCTTCAGTCCAATACACTGTATTTGCTGGGAACAGACGCGAGTGCTATTTGCACTGTTTATGGCCACAATAGCACAATAGTGGTGTTCTTACCCTGATTTACACTTAATGCTAGAACTTGAAACTCAATGTGAATCAACTCCGTTTAGGAAGTTGTATTGAACCCCAGTCGGCCTTACAAGAAAAACACTCTGCTTTTGAGAAACAGGCACTCTTGCACTCTACTGTGTTTCCTTAGGGCCAGTACAGTGAGCTAGCTCAGAACAAAAGAACTGTGCTTCCCCACACAAACGGGGCCTATCTAGTTCAACTCAGTATTGGAAACTGAGTAAAACAGGAGCTTCTCTTCAGTCCAATACACTGTATTTGCTGGGAACTGACGCAGGTGCTATATGCACTGTTTATGGCCAGAATAGCACAATAGTGGTGTTCTTACCCTGAATTAACACTTAATGCTAAAACTTGAAACTGAATGTGAATCAACTCCGTTTAGGAAGTTGTATTGAACTCCAGTCAGCCCTACAAGAAAAACACTCTGCTTTTGAGAAACAGGCACTCTTGCACTCTACTGTGTTTCCTATAGGGCCAGTACAGTGAGCTAGCTCAGAACAAAAGAACTGTGCTTCCTACACAAACGGGGCATATCTAGTTCAACTCTGTATTGGAAACTGAGTAAAACAGGAGTTTCTCTTCAGTCCAATACACTGTATTTGCTGGGAACAGACGCGAGTGCTATTTGCACTGTTTATGGCCAGAATAGCACAATAGTGGTGTTCTTACCCTGAATTAACGCTTAATGCTAGAACTTGAAACTGAATGTGAATCAATACGTTTAGGAAGTTGTATTGAACGCCAGTCGGCCTTACAAAAAAACACTCTGCTTTTGAGAAACAGGCACTCTTGCACTCTACTGTGTTTCCTATAGGGACAGTACAGTGAGCTAGCTCAGAACAAAAGAACTGTGCTTCACCACACAAACGGGGCATATCTAGTTCAACTCAGTATTGGAAACTGAGTAAAACAGGAGCTTCTCTTCAGTCCAATACACTGTATTTGCTGGGAACAGGCACAGGTGCTATATGCACTGTTTATGGCCAGAATAGCACAATACTGGTATTCTTACCCTGAATTAACACTTAATGCTAGAACTTGAAACTGAATGTGAATCAACTCCGTTTTGTAAGTTGTATTGAACTCCAGTCGGCCCTACAAGAAAAACACTCTGCTTTTGAGAAACAGGCACTCTTGCACTCTACTGTGTTTCCTATAGGGCCAGTACAGTGAGCAAGCTCAGAACAAAAGAACTGTGCTTCCTACACAAACGGGGCATATCTAGTTCAACTCAGTATTGGAAACTCAGTAAAACAGGAGCTTCTCTTCAGTCCAATACACTGTATTTGCTGGGAACAGACGCGAGTGCTATTTGCACTGTTTATGGCCAGAGTAGCACAATAGTGGTGTTCTTACCCTGAATTAACGCTTAATGCTAGAACTTGAAACTGAATGTGAATCAACTCCGTTTAGGAAGTTGTATTGAAGCCCAGTCGGCCTTACAAGAAAAACACTATGCTTTTGAGAAACAGGCACTCTTGCACTCTACTGTGTTTCCTATAGGGCCAGTACAGTGAGCTAGCTCAGAACAAAAGAACTGTGCTTCCTACACAAACGGGGCATATCTAGTTCAACTCAGTATTGGAAACTGATTAAAACAGGAGCTTCTCTTCAGTCCAATACACTGTATTTGCTGGGAACAGACGCGAGTGCTATTTGTACTGTTTATGTCCAGAATAGCACAATCGTGGTGTTCTTACCTTGAATTAACAGGTAATGCTAGAACTTGAAACTCAATGTGAATCAACTCCGTTTAGGAAGTTGTATTGAACTCCAGTTGGCCTTACAAGAAAAACACTCTGCTTTTGAGAAACAGGCACTCTTGCACTCTACTGTGTTTCCTAAAGGGCCAGTACAGTGAACTAGCTCAGAACAAAACAACTGTGCTTCCTACACACCGGGGCATATCTAGTTCAACTCAGTATTGGAAACTGAGTAAAACAGGAGCTTCTCATCAGTCCAATACACTGTATTTGCTGGGAACAGACGCGAGTGCTATTTGCACTGTTTATGGCCAGAATAGCACAATAGTGGTGTTCTTACCCTGAATTAACCCTTAATGCTAGAACTTGAAACTGAATGTGAATCAACTCCGTTTAGGAAGTTGTATTGAACCCCAGTGGTCCTTACAAGAAAAACACTCTGCTTTTGAGAAACAGGCACTCTTGCACTCTACTGTGTTTCCTATAGGGCCAGTACAGTGAGCTAGCTCAAAACAAAAGAACTGTGCTTCCTACACAAACGGGGCATATCTAGTTCAACTCAGTATTGGAAACTGAGTAAAACAGGAGCTTCTCTTCAGTCCAATATGCTGTATTTGCTGGGAACAGACGCGAGTGCTATTTGCTCTGTTTATGTCCAGAATAGCACAATAGTGGTGTTCTTACCCTGAATTAACACGTAATGATAGAACTTGAAACTCAATGTGAATCAACTCCGTTTAGGAAGTTGTATTGAACCCCAGTTGGCCTTACAAGAAAAACACTCTGCTTTGAGAAACAGGCACTCTTGCACTCCACTGTGTTATCTATAGGGCCAGTACAGTGAGCTAGCTCAGAACAAAACAACTGTGCTTCCTACACAAACGGGGCATATCTAGTTCAACTCAGTATTGGAAACTGAGTAAAACAGGAGATTCTCTTCAGTACAATACACTGTATTTGCTGGGAACAGACGCGAGTGCTATTTGCACTGTTTATGGCCAGAATAGCACAATAGTGGTGTTCTTACCCTGAATTAACACTTAATGCTAGAACTTGAAACTGAATGTGAATCAACTCCGTTTAGGAAGTTGTATTGAACCCCAGTGGGCCTTACAAAAAAACACTCTGCTTTTGAGAAACAGGCACTCTTGCACTCTACTGTGTTTCCTATAGAGCCAGTACAGTGAGTTAGCTCAGAGCAAAACAACTGTACTTCCCCACACAAACGGGGCATATCTAGTTCAACTCAGTATTGGAAACTGAGTAAAACAGGAGCTTCTCATCAGTCCAATACACTGTATTTGCTGGGAACAGACGCGAGTGCTATTTGCACTGTTTATGGCCAGAATAGCACAATAGTGGTGTTCTTACCCTGAATTAACCCCTAATGCTAGAACTTGAAACTGAATGTGAATCAACTCAGTTTAGGAAGTTGTATTGAAACCGAGTCGGCCTTACAAGAAAAACACTCTGCTTTTGAGAAACAGGCACTCTTGCACTCTACTGTCTTTCCTATAGGGCCTTTACAGTGAGTTAGCTCAGAACAAAAGAACTGTGCTTCCTACACGAACGGGGCATATCTAGTCAACTCAGTATTGGAAACTGAGTAAAACAGGAGCTTCTCTTCAATCCAATACACTGTATTTGCTGGGAACAGACGCAGGTGCTATATGCACTTTTTATGGCAGGAATAGCACAATAGTGGTGTTCTTACCCTGAATAAACACTTAATGCTAGAACTTGAAACTGAATGTGAATCAACCGTTTAGGAAGTTGTATTGAACTCCAGTCGGCCCTACAAGAAAAACACTCTGCTTTTGAGAAACATGCACTCCTGCACTCTACTATGTTTCCTATAGGGCCAGTACAGTGAGCTAGCTCAGAACTAAAGAACTGTGCTTCCTACACAAACGGGGCATATCTAGTTCAACTCAGTATTGGAAACTGAGCAAAACAGGAGCTTCTCTTCAGTCCCATATGCTGTATTTGCTGGGAACAGACGCGAGTGCTATTTGCTCTGTTTATGTCCAGAATAGCACAATAGTGGTGTTCTTACCCTGAATTAACACTTAATGATAGAACTTGAACCTCATTGTGAATCAACTCCGTTTAGGAAGTTGTATTGAACCCCAGTTGGCCTTACAAGAAAAACACTCTGCTTTTGAGAAACAGGCACTCTTGCACTCTACTGTGTTATCTCTAGGGCCAGTACAGTGAGCTAGCTCAGAACAAAACAACTGTGCTTCCTACACAAACGGGGCATATCTAGTTCAACTCAGTATTGGAAACTGAGTAAAACAGGAGCTTCTCTTCAGTACAATACACTGTATTTGCTGGGAACAGACGCGAGTGCTATTTGCACTGTTTATGGCCAGAATAGCACAATAGTGGTGTTCTTACCCTGAATTAACACTTAATGCTAGAACTTGAAACTGAATGTGAATCAACTCCGTTTAGGAAGTTGTATTGAACCCCAGTCGGCCTTACAAAAAAACATTCTGCTTTTGAGAAACAGGCACTCTTGCACTCTACTGTGTTTCCTATAGAGCCAGTACAGTGAGTTAGCTCAGAACAAAACAACTGTGCTTCCCCACACAAACGGGGCATATCTAGTTCAACTCAGTATTGGAAACTGAGTAAAACAGGAGCTTCTCTTCAGTCCAATACACTGTATTTGCTGGGAACAGACGCAGGTGCTATATGCACTGTTTATGGCCAGAATAGCACAATAGTGGTGTTCTTACCCTGAATTAACACTTAATGTTAGAAATAGAAACTGAATGTGAATCAACTCCGTTTAGGAAGTTGTATTGAACCCCAGTTGGCCTTACAAGAAAAACACTCTGCTTTTGAGAAACAGGCACTCTTGCACTCTATTGTGTTTCCTATAGGGCCAGTACAGTGAGCTAGCTCAGAACAAAAGAACTGTGCTTCCTAAACAAACGGGGTATATCTAGTTCATCTCAGTATTGGAAACTGAGTAAAACAGGAGCTTCTCTTCAGTCCAATACACTGTATTTGCTGGGAACAGACGCAGGTGCTATATGCACTGTTTATGGCCAGAATAGCACAATAGTGGTGTTCTTACCCTGAATTAACACTTAATGCTAGAACTTGAAACTGAATGTGGCCGGGCGGTGGTGGCGCACGCCTTTAATCCCAGCACTCGGGAGGCAGAGGCAGGCGGATCTCTGTGAGTTCGAGGCCAGCCTGGGCTACCAAGTGAGTCCCAGGAAAGGCGCAAAGCTACACAGAGAAACCCTGTCTCGAAAAATCAAAAAAAAAAAAAAAAAAAAAAAGAAACTGAATGTGAATCAACTCCGTTTAGGAAGTTGTATTGAACCCCAGTCGGCCTTAGAAGAAAAACACTCTGCTTTTGAGAAACAGGCACTCTTGCACTCTACTGTGTTCCCTATAGGGCCAGTACAGTGAGCTAGCTCAGAACAAAAGAACTGTG
Organism: Peromyscus maniculatus bairdii; assembly: GCF_049852395.1. Lineage (NCBI taxonomy): Eukaryota > Metazoa > Chordata > Mammalia > Rodentia > Cricetidae > Peromyscus > Peromyscus maniculatus. Next base: position 4,439,475 of record NC_134862.1, read on the forward strand.
CTTCCTACACAAACGGGGCATATCTAGTTCTACTCAGTATTGGAAACTGAGTAAAACAGGAGCTTCTCTTCAGTCCAATACACTGTATTTGCTGGGAACAGACGCGAGTGCTATTTGTACTGTTTATGGCCAGAATAGCACAATCGTGGTGTTCTTACCCTGAATTAACACGTAATGCTAGAACTTGTAACTCAATGTGAATCAACTCCGTTTAGGAAGTTGTATTGAACCCCAGTTGGCCTTACAAGAAAAACACTCTGCTTTTGAGAAACAGGCACTCTTGCACTCTACTGTGTTTCCTATAGGGACAGTACAGTGAGCTAGCTCAGAACAAAAGAACTGTGCTTCCTACACAAACGGGGCACATCTAGTCAACTCAGTATAGGAAACTGAGTAAAACAGGAGCTTCTCTTTAGTCCAATACACTGTATTTGCTGGGAACAGACGCGAGTGCTATTTGCACTGTTTATGGCCAGAATAGCACAATAGTGGTGTTCTTACCCTGAATTAACACTTAATGCTAAAACTTGAAACTGAATGTGAATCAACTCCGTTTAGGAAGTTGTATTGAACTCCAGTCAACCCTACAAGAAAAACACTCTGCTTTTGAGAAACAGGCACTCTTGCACTCTACTGTGTTTCCTATAGGGCCAGTACAGTGAGCTAGCTCAGAACAAAAGAACTGTGCTTCCTACACAAACGGAGCATATCTAGTTCAACTCTGTATTGGAAACTGAGTAAAACAGGAGTTTCTCTTCAGTCCAATACACTGTATTTGCTGGGAACAGACGCGAGTGCTATTTGCACTGTTTATGGCCAGAATAGCACAATAGTGGTGTTCTTACCCTGAATTAACACTTAATGCTAGAACTTGAAACTGAATGTGAATCAATACGTTTAGGAAGTTGTATTGAACCCCAGTCGGCCTTACAAAAAAACACTCTGCTTTTGAGAAACAAGTACTCTTGCATTCTACTGTGTTATCTATAGGGCCAGTACAGTGAACTAGCTCAGAACAAAACAACTGTGCTTCCTACACAAACGGGGCATATCTAGTTCAACTCAGTATTGGAAACTGAGTAAAAAAGGACCTTCTCTTCAGTCCAATACACTGTATTTGCTGGGAACAGACGAGAGTGCTAGTTGTACTGTTTATGGCCAGAATAGCACAATCGTGGTGTTCTTACCCTGAATTAAAACGTAATGCTAGAACTTGTAACTCAATGTGAATCAACTCCGTTTTGGAAGTTGTATTGAACCCAAGTCGGCCTTACAAGAAAAACACTCTGCTTTTGAGAAACAGGCACTCTTGCACTCTACTGTGTTTCCTATAGGGACAGTACAGTGAGCTAGCTCAGAACAAAAGAACTGTGCTTCCTACACAAACGGGGCATATCTAGTCAACTCAGTATTGGAAACTGAGTAAAACAGGAGCTACTCTTCAGTCCAATACACTGTATTTGCTGGGAACAGACGCGAGTGCTATTTGCACTGTTTATGGCCAGAATAGCACAATAGTGGTGTACTTACCCTGAATTAACACTTAATGCTAGAACTTGAAACTGAATGTGAATCAACTCCGTTTAGGAAGTTGTATTAAACCCCAGTCGGCCTTACAAAAAAACATTCTCCTTTTGAGAAACAGGCACTCTTGCACTCTACTGTGTTTCCTATAGAGCCAGTACAGTGAGTTAGCTCAGAACAAAACAACTGTGCTTCCCCACACAAACGGGGCATATCTAGTTCAACTCAGTATTGGAAACTCAGTAAAACAGGAGCTTCTCTTCAGTCCAATACACTGTATTTGCTGGGAACAGACGCAGGTGCTATATGCACTGTTTATGGCCAGAATAGCACAATAGTGGTGTTCTTACCCTGAATTAACACTTAATGTTAGAAATAGAAACTGAATGTGAATCAACTCCGTTTAGGAAGTTGTATTGAACCCCAGTTGGCTTTACAAGAAAAACACTCTGCTTTTGAGAAACAGGCACTCTTGCACTCTATTGTGTTTCCTATAGGGCCAGTACAGTGAGCTAGCTCAGAACAAAAGAACTGTGCTTCCTAAACAAACGGGGTATATCTAGTTCATCTCAGTATTGGAAACTGAGTAAAACAGGAGCTTCTCTTCAGTCCAATACACTGTATTTGCTGGGAACAGACGCAGGTGCTATATGCACTGTTTATGGCCAGAATAGCACAATAGTGGTGTTCTTACCCTGAATTAACACTTAATGCTAGAACTTGAAACTGAATGTGGCTGGGCGGTGGTGGCGCACGCCTTTAATCCCAGCACTCGGGAGGCAGAGGCAGGCGGATCTCTGTGAGTTCGAGGCCAGCCTGGGCTACCAAGTGAGTCCCAGGAAAGGCGCAAAGCTACACAGAGAAACCCTGTCTCGAAAAATCAAAAAAAAAAAAAAAAAAAAAAAGAAACTGAATGTGAATCAACTCCGTTTAGGAAGTTGTATTGAACCCCAGTCGGCCTTAGAAGAAAAACACTCTGCTTTTGAGAAACAGGCACTCTTGCACTCTACTGTGTTCCCTATAGGGCCAGTACAGTGAGCTAGCTCAGAACAAAAGAACTGTGCTTCCTACACAAACGGGGCATATCTAGTTCTACTCAGTATTGGAAACTGAGTAAAACAGGAGCTTCTCTTCAGTCCAATACACTGTATTTGCTGGGAACAGACGCGAGTGCTATTTGTACTGTTTATGGCCAGAATAGCACAATCGTGGTGTTCTTACCCTGAATTAACACGTAATGCTAGAACTTGTAACTCAATGTGAATCAACTCCGTTTAGGAAGTTGTATTGAACCCCAGTTGGCCTTACAAGAAAAACACTCTGCTTTTGAGAAACAGGCACTCTTGCACTCTACTGTGTTTCCTATAGGGACAGTACAGTGAGCTAGCTCAGAACAAAAGAACTGTGCTTCCTACACAAACGGGGCACATCTAGTCAACTCAGTATTGGAAACTGAGTAAAACAGGAGCTTCTCTTCAGTCCAATACACTGTATTTGCTGGGAACAGACGCGAGTGCTATTTGCACTGTTTATGGCCACAATAGCACAATAGTGGTGTTCTTACCCTGAATTAACACTTAATGCTAAAACTTGAAACTGAATGTGAATCAACTCCGTTTAGGAAGTTGTATTGAACTCCAGTCAACCCTACAAGAAAAACACTCTGCTTTTGAGAAACAGGCACTCTTGCACTCTACTGTGTTTCCTATAGGGCCAGTACAGTGAGCTAGCTCAGAACAAAAGGACTGTGCTTCCTACACAAACGGGGCATATCTAGTTCAACTCTGTATTGGAAACTGAGTAAAACAGGAGTTTCTCTTCAGTCCAATACACTGTATTTGCTGGGAACAGACGCGAGTGCTATTTGCACTGTTTATGGCCAGAATAGCACAATAGTGGTGTTCTTACCCTGAATTAACACTTAATGCTAGAACTTGAAACTGAATGTGAATCAATACGTTTAGGAAGTTGTATTGAACCCCAGTCGGCCTTACAAAAAAACACTCTGCTTTTGAGAAACAGGTACTCTTGCATTCTACTGTGTTATCTATAGGGCCAGTACAGTGAACTAGCTCAGAACAAAACAACTGTGCTTCCTACACAAACGGGGCATATCTAGTTCAACTCAGTATTGGAAACTGAGTAAAAAAGGAGCTTCTCTTCAGTCCAATACACTGTATTTGCTGGGAACAGACGAGAGTGCTAGTTGTACTGTTTATGGCAAGAATAGCACAATCGTGGTGTTCTTACCCTGAATTAAAACGTAATGCTAGAACTTGTAACTCAATGTGAATCAACTCCGTTTAGGAAGTTGTATTGAACCCAAGTCGGCCTTACAAGAAAAACACTCTGCTTTTGAGAAACAGGCACTCTTGCACTCTACTGTGTTTCCTATAGGGACAGTACAGTGAGCTAGCTCAGAACAAAAGAACTGTGCTTCCTACACAAACGGGGCATATCTAGTCAACTCAGTATTGGAAACTGAGTAAAACAGGAGCTACTCTTCAGTCCAATACACTGTATTTGCTGGGAACAGACGCGAGTGCTATTTGCACTGTTTATGGCCAGAATAGCACAATAGTGGTGTACTTACCCTGAATTAACACTTAATGCTAGAACTTGAAACTCAATGTAAATCAACTCCGTTTAGGAAGTTGTATTGAACCCCAGTCGGCCTTACAAGAAAAACACTCTGCTTTTGAGAAACAGGCACTCTTGCACTCTACTGGTTTCCTATAGGGCCAGTACAGTGAGCTAGCTCAGAACAAAAGAACTGTGCTTCCCCACACAAACGGGGCCTATCTAGTTCAACTCAGTATTGGAAACTGAGTAAAACAGGAGCTTCTCTTCAGTCCAATACACTGTATTTGCTGGGAACAGACGCAGGTGCTATATGCACTGTTTATGGCCAGAATAGCACAATAGTGGAGTTCTTACCCTGAATTAACACTTAATGCTAGAACTTGAACCTGAATGTGAATCAATACGTTTAGGAAGTTGTATTGAACCCCAGTCGGCCTTACATAAAACACTCTGCTTTTGAGAAACAGGCACTCTTGCACTCTACTGTGTTTCCTATAGGGACAGTACAGTGAGCTAGCTCAGAACAAAAGAACTGTGCTTCCTACACAAACGGGGCATATCTAGTTCAACTCAGTATTGGAAACTGAGTAAAACAGGAGCTTCTCTTCAGTCCAATATGCTGTATTTGCTGGGAACAGACGCGAGTGCTATTTGCACTGTTTATGGCCAGAATAGCACAATAGTGGTGTTCTTACCCTGAATGAACACTTAATGCTAGATTTTGAAACTCAATGTGAATCAAATCCGTTTAGGAAGTTGTATTGAACCCCAGTCGGCCTTACAAGAAAAACACTCTGCTTTTGAGAAACAGGCACTCTTGCACTCTACTGTGTTTCCTATAGGGCCAGTACAGTGAGCTATCTCAGAACAAAAGAACTGTGCTTCCCCACACAAACGGGGCCTATCTAGTTCAACTCAGTATTGGAAACTGAGTAAAACAGGAGCTTCTCTTCAGTCCAATACACTGTATTTGCTGGGAACAGACGCAGGTGCTATATGCACTGTTTATGGCCAGAATAGCACAATAGTGGTGTTCTTACCCTGAATTAACACTTACTGCTAGAACTTGAAACTGAATGTGAATCAACTCCTTTTAGGAAGTTGTATTGAACCCCAGTTGGCCTTAGAAGAAAAACACTCTGCTTTTGAGAAACAGGTACTCTTGCACTCTACTGTGTTATCTATAGGGTCAGTACAGTGAGCTAGCTCAGAACAAAACAACTGTGCTTCCTACACAAACGGGGCATATCTAGTTCAACTCAGTATTGGAAACTGAGTAAAACAGGAGCTTCTCTTCAGTCCAATACACTGTATTTGCTGGGAACAGACGCGAGTGCTATTTGTACTGTTTATGGCCAGAATAGCACAATCGTGGTGTTCTTACCCTGAATTAAAACGTAATGCTAGAACTTGTAACTCAATGTGAATCAACTCCGTTTAGGAAGTTGTATTGAACCCCAGTAGGCCTTACAAGAAAAACACTCTGCTTTTGAGAAACAGGCACTCTTGCACTCTACTGTGTTTCCTATAGGGACAGTACAGTGAGCTAGCTCAGAACAAAAGAACTGTGCTTACTACACAAACGGGGCATATCTAGTCAACTCAGTATTGGAAACTGAGTAAAACAGGAGCTTCTCTTCACTCCAATACACTGTATTTGCTGGGAACAGACGCGAGTGCTATTTGCACTGTTTATGGCCCTAATAGCACAATAGTGGTGTACTTACCCTGAATTAACACTTAATGCTAGAACTTGAAACTCAATGTGAATCAACTCCGTTTAGGAAGTTGTATTGAACCCCAGTCGGCCTTACAAGAAAAACACTCTGCTTTTGAGAAACAGGCACTCTTGCACTCTACTGTGTTTCCTATAGGGCCAGTACAGTGAGCTATCTCAGAACAAAAGAACTGTGCTTCCCCACAAAAACGGGGCCTATCTAGTTCAACTCAGTATTGGACACTGAGTAAAACAGGAGCTTCTCTTCAGTCCAATACACTGTATTTGCTGGGAACAGACGCAGGTGCTATATGCACTGTTTAAGACCAGAATAGCACAATAGTGGTGTTCTTACCCTGAATTAACACTTAATGCTAGAACATGAAACTGAATGTGAATCAACTCCGTTTAGGAAGTTGTATTGAACTCCAGTCGGCCCTACAAGAAAAACACTCTGCTTTTGAGAAACATGCACTCTTGCACTCTACTGTATTTCCTATAGGGCCAGTACAGTGAGCTAGCTCAGAACAAAAGAACTGTGCTTCCTACACAAACGGGGCATATCTAGTTCAACTCAGTATTGGAAACTGAGTAAAACAGGAGCTTCTCTTCAGTCCAATATGCTGTATTTGCTGGGAACAGACGCGAGTGCTATTTGCACTGTTTATGGCCAGAATAGCACAATAGTGGTGTTCTTACCCTGAATTAACACTTAATGCTAGAACTTGAAACTGAATGTGAATCAACTCCGTTTAGGAAGTTGTATTGAACCCCAGTCGGCCTTAGAAGAAAAACACTCTGCTTTTGACAAACAGGCACTCTTGCACTCCACTGTGTTTCCTATAGGGCCAGTACAGTGAGCTAGCTCAGAACAAAAGAACTGTGCTTCCTACACAAACGGGGCATATCTAGTTCAACTCAGTATTGGAAACTGAGTAAAACAGGAGCTTCTCTTCAGTCCAATACACTGTATTTGCTGGGAACAGACGAGAGTGCTATTTGTACTGTTTATGGCCAGAATAGCACAATCGTGGTGTTCTTACCCTGAATTAACACTTAATGCTAGAACTTGTAACTCAATGTGAATCAACTCCGTTTAGGAAGTTGTATTGAACCCCAGTCGGCCTTACAAGAAAAACACTCTGCTTTTGAGAAACAGGCACTCTTGCACTCTACTGTTTTTCCTAAAGGGCCAGTACAGTGAGCTAGCTCAGAACAAAACAACTGTGCTTCCTACACAAACGGGGCCTATCTAGTTCAACTCAGTATTGGAAACTGAGTAAAACAGGAGCTTCTCTTCACTCCAATACACTGTATTTGCTGGGAACAGACGCGAGTGCTATTTGCACTGTTTATGGCCAGAATAGCACAATAGTGGTGTTCTTACCCTGAATTAACCCTTAATGCTAGAACTTGAAACTGAATGTGAATCAACTCCGTTTAGGAAGTTGTATTGAACCCCAGTCGGCCTTACAAGAAAAACACTCTGCTTTTGATAAACAGGCACTCTTGCACTCCACTGTGTTTCCTATAGGGCCAGTACAGTGAGCTAGCTCAGAACAAAGGAACTGTGCTTCTTACACAAACGGGGCATATCTAGTCAACTCAGTATTGGAAACTGAGTAAAACTGGAGCTTCTCTTCAGTCCAATACACTGTATTTGCTGGGAACAGACGCGAGTGCTATTTGCACTGTTTATGGCCAGGATAGCACAATAGTGGTGTTCTTAACCTGAATGAACACTTAATGCTAGAATTTGAAACTCAATGTGAATCAAATCCGTTTAGGAAGTTGTATTGAACCCCAGTCGGCCTTACAAGAAAAACACTCTGCTTTTGAGAAACAGGCACTCTTGCACTCTACTGTGTTTCCTATAGGGCCAGTACAGTGAGCTATCTCAGAACAAAAGAACTGTGCTTCCCCACACAAACGGGGCCTATCTAGTTCAATTCAGTATTGGAAACTGAGTAAAACAGGAGCTTCTCTTCAGTCCAATATGCTGTATTTGCTGGGAACAGACGCGAGTGCTATTTGCACTGTTTATGGCCAGAATAGCACAATAGTGGTGTTCTTACCCTGAATTAACACTTACTGCTAGAACTTGAAACTCAATGTGAATCAACTCCTTTTAGGAAGTTGTATTGAACCCCAGTTGGCCTTACAAGAAAAACACTCTGCTTTTGAGAAACAGGCACTCTTGCACTCTACTGTGTTATCTATAGGGCCAGTACAGTGAGCTAGCTCAGAACAAAACAACTGTGCTTCCTACACAAACGGGGCATATCTAGTTCAACTCAGTATTGGAAACTGAGTAAAACAGGAGCTTCTCTTCAGTCCAATACACTGTATTTGCTGGGAACAGACGCGAGTGCTATTTGCACTGTTTATGGCCACAATAGCACAATAGTGGTGTTCTTACCCTGAATTAACACTTAATGCTAGAACTTGAAACTGAATGTGAATCAACTCCGTTTAGGAAGTTGTATTGAACCCCAGTCGGCCTAACAAGAAAAACACTCTGCTTTTGAGAAACAGGCACTCTTGCACTCTACTGTGTTTCCTATAGAGCCAGTACAGTGAGATAGCTCAGAACAAAACAACTGTGCTTCCGCACACAAACGGGGCATATCTAGTTCAACTCAGCATTGGAAACTGAGTAAAACAGGAGCTTCTCTTCAATCCAATACACTGTATTTGCTGGGAACAGACGCGAGTGCTATTTGCACTGTTTATGGCCAGAATAGCACAATAGTGGTGTTCTTACCCTGAATTAACACTTAATGATAGAACTTGAAACTGAATGTGAATCAACTCCGTTTAGGAAGTTGTATTGAACCCCAGTCGGCCTTAGAAGAAAAACACTCTGCTTTTGAGAAACAGGCACTCTTGCACTCTCCTGTTTCCTATAGGGCCAGTACAGTGAGCTAGCTCAGAACAAAAGAACTGTGTTTCCTACACAAACGGGGCATATCTAGTTCAACTCAGTATTGGAAACTGAGTAAAACAGGAGCTTCTCTTCAGTCCAATACACTGTATTTGCTGGGAACAGACGAGAGTGCTATTTGTACTGTTTATGGCCAGAATAGCACGATCGTGGTGTTCTTACCCTGAATTAAAACGTAATGCTAGAACTTGTAACTCAATGTGAATCAACTCCGTTTAGGAAGTTGTATTGAACCCAAGTCGGCCTTACAAGAAAAACACTCTGCTTTTGAGAAACAGGCACTCTTGCACTCTACTGTGTTTCCTAAAGGGCCAGTACAGTGAGCTAGCTCAGAACAAAACAACTGTGCTTCCTACACAAACGGGGCCTATAGAGTTCAACTCAGTATTGGAAACTGAGTAAAACAGGAGCTTCTCTTCACTCCAATACACTGTATTTGCTGGGAACAGACGCGAGTGCTATTTGCACTGTTTAAGGCCAGAATAGCACAATAGTGGTGTTCTTACCCTGAATTAACCCTTAATGCTAAAACTTGAAACTGAATGTGAATCAACTCCGTTTAGGAAGTTGTATTGAACCCCAGTCGGCCTTACAAGAAAAACACTCTGCTTTTGAGAAACAGGCACTCTTGCACTCTACTGTGTTTCCTATAGGGCCAGTACAGTGAGCTAGCTCAGAACAAAAGAACTGTGCTTCCCCACACAAACGGGGCCTATCTAGTTCAACTCAGTATTGGAAACTGAGTAAACAGGAGCTTCTCTTCAGTCCAATACACTGTATTTGCTGGGAACAGACGCAGGTGCTATATGTACTGTTTATGGCCAGAATAGCACAATAGTGGTGTTCTTACCCTGAATTAACACTTAATGCTAGAACTTGAAACTGAATGTGAATCAACTCCGTTTAGGAAGTTGTATTGATCTCCAGTCGGCCCTACAAGAAAAACACTCTGCTTTTGAGAAACATGCACTCTTGCACTCTACTGTGTTTCCTATAGGGCCAGTACAGTGAGCTAGCTCAGAGCAAAAGAACTGTGCTTCCTACACAAACGGGGCATATCTAGTTCAACTCTGTATTGGAAACTGAGTAAAACAGGAGTTTCTCTTCAGTCCAATACACTGTATTTGCTGGGAACAGACGCGAGTGCTATTTGCACTGTTTATGGCCAGAATAGCACAATAGTGGTGTTCTAACCCTGAATTAACACTTAATGCTAGAACTTGAAACTGAATGTGAATCAATACGTTTAGGAAGTTGTATTGAACCCCAGTCGGCCTTACAAAAAAACACTCTGCTTTTGAGAAACAGGCACTCTTGCACTCTATTGTGTTTCCTATAGGGACAGTACAGTGAGCTAGCTCAGAACAAAACAACTGTGCTTCACCACACAAACGGGGCATATCTAGTTCAACTCAGTATTGGAAACTGAGTAAAACAGGAGCTTTTCTTCAGTCCTATACACTGTATTTGCTGGGAACAGACGCAGGTGCTATATGCACTGTTTATGGCCAGAATAGCACAATACGGGTATTCTTACCCTGAATTAACACTTAATGCTAGAACTTGAAACTGAATGTGAATCAACTCCGTTTAGGAAGTTGTATTGAACCCCAGTCGGCCTTACAAGAAAAACACTCTGCTTTTGAGAAACAGGCACCTTGCACTCTACTGTGTTTCCTATAGGGCCAGTACAGTGAGCTAGCTCAGAACAAAAGAACTGTTCTTCCTACACTAACGGGGCATATCTAGTTCAACTCAGTATTGGAAACTGAGTAAATCAGGAGCTTCTCTTCAGTCCAATACACTGTATTTGATGGGAACAGACACGAGTGTTATTTGCACTGTTTATGGCCAGAATAGCACAATAGTGGTGTTCTTACCCTGAATTAACACTTAATGCTAGAACTTGAAACTGAATGTGAATCAATACGTTTAGGAAGTTGTATTGAACCCCAGTCGGCCTTACAAAAAAACATTCTGCTTTTGAGAAACAGGCACTCTTGCACTCTACTGTGTTTCCTATAGGGACATTACAGTGAGCTAGCTCAGAACAAAAGAACTGTGCTTCCTACACAAACGGGGCATATCTAGTTCAACTCAGTATTGGAAACTGAGTAAAACAGGAGCTTCTCTTTAGTCCAATATGCTATATTTGCTGGGAACAGACGCGAGTGCTATTTGCACTGTTTATGGCCAAAATAGCACAATAGTTGTGTTCTTACCCTGAATTAACACTTAATGCTAGTACTTGAAACTGAATGTGAATCAACTCCGTTTAGGAAGTTGTATTGAACCCCAGTTGGCCTTACAAGAAAAACACTCTGCTTTTGAGAAACAGGCACTCTTGCACTCTACTGTGTTTCCTATAGGGCCAGTACAGTGAGCTAGCTCAGAACAAAAGAACTGTGCTTCTTACACAAACGGGGCATATCTAGTCAACTCAGTATTGGAAACTGAGTGAAACAGGAGCTTCACTTCAGTCCAATACACTGTATTTGCTGGGAACAGACGCGAGTGCTATATGCACTGTTTATGGCCAGAATAGCACAATAGTGGTGTTCTTACCCTGAATTTACGCTTAATGCTAGAACTTGAAACTGAATGTGAATCAATACGTTTAGGAAGTTGTATTGAACCCCAGTCGGCCTTACAAGAAAAACACTCTGCTTTTGAGAAACAGGCACTCTTGCACTCTACTGTGTTTCCTATAGGGACAGTACAGTGAGCTAGCTCAGAACAAAAGAACTGTGCTTCACCACACAAACGGGGCATATCTAGTTCAAGTCAGTATTGGAAACTGAGTAAAACAGGAGCTTCTCTTCAGTCCAATACACTGTATTTGCTGGGAACAGGCGCAGGTGCTATATGCACTGTTTATGGCCAGAATAGCACAATACTGGTATTCTTACCCTGAATTAACACTTAATGCTAGAACTTGAAACTGAATGTGAATCAACTCCGTTTAGAAAGTTGTATTGAACTCCAGTCGGCCCTAGAAGAAAAACACTCTGCTTTTGAGAAACAGGCACTCTTGCACTCTACTGTGTTTCCTATAGGGCCAGTACAGTGAGCTAGCTCAGAACAAAAGAACTGTGCTTCTTACACAAACGGGGCATATCTAGTTCAACTCAGTATTGGAAACTCAGTAAAACAGGAGCTTCTCTTCAGTCCAATACACTGTATTTGCTGGGAACAGACGCGAGTGCTATTTGCACTGTTTATGGCCAGAATAGCACAATAGTGGTGTTCTTACCCTGAATTAACGCTTAATGGTAGAACTTGAAACTGAATGTGAATCAACTCCGTTTAGGAAGTTGTATTGAACCCCAGTCGGCCTTACAAGAAAAACACTCTGCTTTTGAGAAACAGGCACTCTTGCACTCTACTGTGTTTCCTATAGGGCCAGTACAGTGGGCTAGCTCAGAACAAAAGAACTGTGCTTCCTACACAAACGGGGCATATCTAGTTCAACTCAGTATTGGAAACTCAGTAAAACAGGAGCTTCTCTTCAGTCCTATACACTGTATTTGCTGGGAACAGACGCGAGTGCTATTTGCACTGTTTATGGCCAGAATAGCACAATAGTGGTGTTCTTACCCTGAATTAACGCTTAATGCTAGAACTTGAAACTGAATGTGAATCAACTCCGTTTAGGAAGTTGTATTGAACCCCAGTCGGCCTTACAAGAAAAACACTCTGCTTTTGAGAAACAGGCACTCTTGCACTCTACTGTGTTTCCTATAGGGCCAGTACAGTGAGCTAGCTCAGAACAAAAGCACTGTGCTTCCTACACAAACGGGGCATATCTAGTTCAACTCAGTATTGGAAACTGAGTAAAACAGGAGCTTCTCTTCAGTCCAATACACTGTATTTGCTGGGAACAGACGCGAGTGCTATTTGCACTGTTTATGGCCAGAATAGCACAATAGTGGTGTTCTTACCCTGAATTAACACTTAATGCTAGAACTTGAAACTGAATGTGAATCAACTCCGTTTAGGAAGTTGTATTGAACCCCAGTCGGCCTAACAAGAAAAACACTCTGCTTTTGAGAAACAGGCACTCTTGCACTCTACTGTGTTTCCTATAGAGCCAGTACAGTGAGATAGCTCAGAACAAAACAACTGTGCTTCCCCACACAAACGGGGCATATCTAGTTCAACTCAGTATTGGAAACTGAGTAAAACAGGAGCTTCTCTTCAATCCAATACACTGTATTTGCTGGGAACAGACGCGAGTGCTATTTGCACTGTTTATGGCCAGAATAGCACAATAGTGGTGTTCTTACCCTGAATTAACACTTAATGCTAGAACTTGAAACTGAATGTGAATCAACTCCGTTTAGGAAGTTGTATTGAACCCCAGTCGGCCTTACAAGGAAAACACTCTGCTTTTGAGAAACAGGCACTCTTGCACTCTCCTGTTTCCTATAGGGCCAGTACAGTGAGCTAACTCAGAACAAAAGAACTGTGCTTCCTACACAAACGGGGCACATCTAGTTCAACTCAGTATTGGAAACTGATTAAAACAGGAGCTTCTCTTCAGTCCAATACACTGTATTTGCTGGGAACAGACAAGAGTGCTATTTGTACTGTTTATGTCCAGAATAGCACGATCGTGGTGTTCTTACCCTGAATTAAAACGTAATGCTAGAATTTGTAACTCAATGTGAATCAACTCCGTTTAGGAAGTTGTATTGAACCCAAGTCGGCCTTACAAGAAAAACACTCTGCTTTTGAGAAACAGGCACTCTTGCACTCTACTGTGTTTCCTAAAGGGCCAGTACAGTGAGCTAGCTCAGAACAAAACAACTGTGCTTCCTACACAAACGGGGCCTATCTAGTTCAACTCAGTATTGGAAACTGAGTAAAACAGGAGCTTCTCTTCACTCCAATACACTGTATTTGCTGGGAACAGACGCGAGTGCTATTTGCACTGTTTATGGCCAGAATAGCACAATAGTGGTGTTCTTACCCTGAATTAACCCTTAATGCTAAAACTTGAAACTGAATGTGAATCAACTCCGTTTAGGAAGTTGTATTGAACCCCAGTCGGCCTTACAAGAAAAACACTCTGCTTTTGAGAAACAGGCACTCTTGCACTCTACTGTGTTTCCTATAGGGCCAGTACAGTGAGCTATCTCAGAACAAAAGAACTGTGCTTCCCCACACAAACGGGGCCTATCTAGTTCAACTCAGTATTGGAAACTGAGTAAAACAGGAGCTTCTCTTCAGTCCAATACACTGTATTTGCTGGGAACAGACGCAGGTGCTATATGTACTGTTTATGGCCAGAATAGCACAATAGTGGTGTTCTTACCCTGAATTAACACTTAATGCTAGAAATTGAAACTCAATGTGAATCAACTCCGTTTAGGAAGTTGTATTGAACTCCAGTCGGCCCTACAAGAAAAACACTCTGCTTTTGAGAAACATGCACTCTTGCACTCTACTGTGTTTCCTATAGGGCCAGTACAGTGAGCTAGCTCAGAACAAAAGAACTGTGCTTCCTACACAAACGGGGCATATCTAGTTCAACTCTGTATTGGAAACTGAGTAAAACAGGAGTTTCTCTTCAGTCCAATACACTGTAATACACTGTATTTGCTGGGAACAGACGCGAGTGCTATTTGCACTGTTTATGGCCAGAATAGCACAATAGTGGTGTTCTAACCCTGAATTAACACTTAATGCTAGAACTTGAAACTGAATGTGAATCAATACGTTTAGGAAGTTGTATTGAACCCCAGTCGGCCTTACAAAAAAACACTCTGCTTTTGAGAAACAGGCACTCTTGCACTCTATTGTGTTTCCTATAGGGACAGTACAGTGAGCTAGCTCAGAACAAAACAACTGTGCTTCACCACACAAACGGGGCATATCTAGTTCAACTCAGTATTGGAAACTGAGTAAAACAGGAGCTTTTCTTCAGTCCTATACACTGTATTTGCTGGGAACAGACGCAGGTGCTATATGCACTGTTTATGGCCAGAATAGCACAATACGGGTATTCTTACCCTGAATTAACACTTAATGCTAGAACTTGAAACTCAATGTGAATCAACTCCGTTTAGGTTGTTGTATTGAACCCCAGTCGGCCTTACAAGAAAAACACTCTGCTTTTGAGAAACAGGCACCTTGCACTCTACTGTGTTTCCTATAGGGCCAGTACAGTGAGCTAGCTCAGAACAAAAGAACTGTGCTTCCTACACTAACGGGGCATATCTAGTTCAACTCAGTATTGGAAACTGAGTAAAACAGGAGCTTCTCTTCAGTCCAATACACTGTATTTGATGGGAACAGACACGAGTGTTATTTGCACTGTTTATGGCCAGAATAGCACAATAGTGGTGTTCTTACCCTGAATTAACACTTAATGCTAGAACTTGAAACTGAATGTGAATCAATACGTTTAGGAAGTTGTATTGAACCCCAGTCGGCCTTACAAAAAAACACTCTGCTTTTGAGAAACAGGCACTCTTGCACTCTACTGTGTTTTCTATAGGGACATTACAGTGAGCTAGCTCAGAACAAAAGAACTGTGCTTCCTACACAAACGGGGCATATCTAGTTCAACTCAGTATTGGAAACTGAGTAAAACAGGAGCTTCTCTTCAGTCCAATATGCTGTATTTGCTGGGAATAGACGCGAGTGCTATTTGCACTGTTTATGGCCAAAATAGCACAATAGTTGTGTTCTTACCCTGAATTAACACTTAATGCTAGTACTTGAAACTGAATGTGAATCAACTCCGTTTAGGAAGTTGTATTGAACCCCAGTTGGCCTTACTAGAAAAACACTCTGCTTTTGAGAAACAGGCACTCTTGCACTCTACTGTGTTTCCTATAGGGCCAGTACAATGAGCTAGCTCAGAACAAAATAACTGTGCTTCTTACACAAACGGGGCATATCTAGTCAACTCAGTATTGGAAACTGAGTGAAACAGGAGCTTCACTTCAGTCCAATACACTGTATTTGCTGGGAACAGACGCGAGTGCTATATGCACTGTTTATGGCCAGAATAGCACAATAGTGGTGTTCTTACCCTGAATTAACACTTAATGCTAGAACTTGAAACTGAATGTGAATCAATACGTTTAGGAAGTTGTATTGTACCCCAGTCGGCCTTACAAAAAAAACACTCTGCTTTTGAGAAACAGGCACTCTTGCACTCTACTGTGTTTCCTATAGGGACAGTACAGTGAGCTAGCTCAGAACAAAAGAACTGTGCTTCACCACACAAACGGGGCATATCTAGTTCAACTCAGTATTGGAAACTGAGTAAAACAGGAGCTTCTCTTCAGTCCAATACACTGTATTTGCTGGGAACAGGCGCAGGTGCTATATGCACTGTTTATGGCCAGAATAGTACAATACTGGTATTCTTACCCTGAATTAACACTTAATGCTAGAACTTGAAACTGAATGTGAATCAACTCCGTTTAGGAAGTTGTATTGAACTCCAGTCGGCCCTAGAAGAAAAACACTCTGCTTTTGAGAAACAGGCACTCTTGCACTCTACTCTGTTTCCTATAGGGCCAGTACAGTGAGCTAGCTCAGAACAAAAGAACTGTGCTTCCTACACAAACGGGGCATATCTAGTTCAACTCAGTATTGGAAACTCAGTAAAACAGGAGCTTCTCTTCAGTCCAATACACTGTATTTGCTGGGTACAGACGCGAGTGCTATTTGCACTGTTTATGGCCAGAGTAGCACAATAGTGGTGTTCTTACCCTGAATTAACGCTTAATGCTAGAACTTGAAACTGAATGTGAATCAACTCCGTTTAGGAAGTTGTATTGAACCCCAGTCGGCCTTACAAGAAAAACACTCTGCTTTTGAGAAATAGGCACTCTTGCACTCTACTGTGTTTCATATAGGGCCAGTACAGTGAGCTAGCTCAGAACAAAAGAACTGTGCTTCCTACACAAACGGGGCATATCTAGTTCAACTCAGTATTGGAAACTGAGTAAAACAGGAGCTTCTCTTCACTCCAATACACTGTATTTGCTGGGAACAGACGCGAGTGCTATTTGCACTGTTTATGGCCAGAATAGCACAATAGTGGTGTTCTTACCCTGAATTAACCCTTAATGCTAGAACTTGAAACTGAATGTGAATTAACTCCGTTTAGGAAGTTGTATTGAACCCCAGTCCGCCTTAGAAGAAAAACACTCTGCTTTTGATAAACAGGCACTCTTGCACTCGACTGTGTTTCCTATAGGGCCAGTACAGTGAGCTAGCTCAGAACAAAAGAACTGTGCTTCTTACACAAACGGGGCATATCTAGTCAACTCAGTATTGGAAACTGAGTAAAACAGGAGCTTCTCTTCAGTCCAATACACTGTATTTGCTGGGAACAGACCCGAGTGCTATTTGCACTGTTTATGGCCAGAATAGCACAGTAGTGGTGTTCTTACCCTGAATGAACACTTAATGCTAGAATTTGAAACTCAATGTGAATCAAATCCGTTTAGGAAGTTGTTTTGAACCCCAGTCGCCCTTACAAGAAAAACACTCTGCTTTTGAGAAACAGGCACTCTTGCACTCTACTGTGTTTCCTATAGGGCCAGTACAGTGATCTATCTCAGAACAAAAGAACTGTGCTTCCCCACACAAACGGGGCCTATCTAGTTCAACTCAGTATTGGAAACTGAGTAAAACAGGAGCTTCTCTTCAGTCCAATACACTGTATTTGCTGGGAACAGACGCAGGTGCTATATGCACTGTTTATGGCCAGAATAGCACAATAGTGGTGTTCTTACCCTGAATTAACACTTAATGCTAGAACTTGAAACTGAATGTGAATCAACTCCGTTTAGGAAGTTGTATTGAACTCCAGTCGGCCCTACAAGAAAAACACTCTGCTTTTGAGAAACAGACACTCTTGCACTCTACTGTGTTTCCTATAGGGCCAGTACAGTGAGCTAGCTCAGAACAAAAGAACTGTGCTTCCTACACAAACGGGGCATATCTAGTTCAACTCTGTATTGGAAACTGAGTAAAACAGGAGTTTCTCTTCAGTCCAATACACTGTATTTGCTGGGAACAGACGCGAGTGCTATTTGCACTGTTTATGGCCAGAATAGCACAATAGTGGTGTTCTTACCCTGAATTAACACTTAATGCTAGAACTTGAAACTGAATGTGAATCAATACGTTTAGGAAGTTGTATTGAACCCCAGTCGGCCTTACAAAAAAACACTCTGCTTTTGAGAAACAGGCACTCTTGCACTCTACTGTGTTTCCTATAGGGCAAGTACAGTGAGCTAGCTCAGAACAAAAGAACTGTGCTTCACCACACAAACGGGGCATATCTAGTTCAACTCAGTATTGGAAACTGAGTAAAACAGGAGCTTTTCTTCAGTCCAATACACTGTATTTGCTGGGAACAGACGCAGGTGCTATATGCACTGTTTATGGCCAGAATAGCACAATACGGGTATTCTTACCCTGAATTAACACTTAATGCTAGAACTTGAAACTGAATGTGAATCAACTCCGTTTAGGAAGTTGTATTGAACTCCAGTCGGCCCTACAAGAAAAACACTCTGCTTTTGAGAAACAGGCACTCTTGCACTCTACTGTGTTTCCTATAGGGCCAGTACAGTGAGCTAGCTCAGAACAAAAGAACTGTGCTTCCTACCAAACGGGGCATATCTAGTTCAACTCAGTATTGGAAAGTGAGTAAAACAGGAGCTTCTCTTCAGTCCAATACACTGTATTTGCTGGGAACAGACGCGAGTGCTATTTGCACTGTTTATGGCCAGAATAGCACAATAGTGGTGTTCTTACCCTGAATTAACGCTTAATGCTAGAACTTGAAACTGAATGTGAATCAACTCCGTTTAGGAAGTTGTATTGAACCCCAGTCGGCCTTACAAGAAAAACACTCTGCTTTTGAGAAACAGGCACCTTGCACTCCACTGTGTTTCCTATAGGGCCAGTACAGTGAGCTAGCTCAGAACAAAAGAACTGTGCTTCCTACACTAACGGGGCATATCTAGTTCAACTCAGTATTGGAAACTGAGTAAAACAGGAGCTTCTCTTCAGTCCAATACACTGTATTTGCTGGGAACAGACGCGAGTGTTATTTGCACTGTTTATGGCATGAATAGCACAATAGTGGTGTTCTTACCCTGAATTAACACTTAATGCTAGAACTTGAAACTGAATGTGAATCAATACGTTTAGGAAGTTGTATTGAACCCCAGTCGGCCTTACAAGAAAAACACTCTGCTTTTGAGAAACAGGCACCTTGCACTCTACTGTGTTTCCTATAGGGCCAGTACAGTGAGCTAGCTCAGAACAAAAGAACTGTGCTTCCTACACTAACGGGGCATATCTAGTTCAACTCAGTATTGGAAACTGAGTAAAACAGGAGCTTCTCTTCAGTCCAATACACTGTATTTGCTGGGAACAGACGCGAGTGCTATTTGCACTGTTTATGGCCAGAATAGCACAATAGTGGTGTTCTTACCCTGAATTAACGCTTAATGCTAGAACTTGAAACTGAATGTGAATCAACTCCGTTTAGGAAGTTGTATTGAACCCCAGTCGGCCTTACAAGAAAAACACTCTGCTTTTGAGAAACAGGCACCTTGCACTCCACTGTGTTTCCTATAGGGCCAGTACAGTGAGCTAGCTCAGAACAAAAGAACTGTGCTTCCTACACTAACGGGGCATATCTAGTTCAACTCAGTATTGGAAACTGAGTAAAACAGGAGCTTCTCTTCAGTCCAATACACTGTATTTGCTGGGAACAGACGCGAGTGTTATTTGCACTGTTTATGGCAAGAATAGCACAATAGTGGTGTTCTTACCCTGAATTAACACTTAATGCTAGAACTTGAAACTGAATGTGAATCAATACGTTTAGGAACTTGTATTGAACCCCAGTCGGCCTTACAAGAAAAACACTCTGCTTTTGAGAAACAGGCACCTTGCACTCTACTGTGTTTCCTATAGGGCCAGTACAGTGAGCTAGCTCAGAACAAAAGAACTGTGCTTCCTACACTAACGGGGCATATCTAGTTCAACTCAGTATTGGAAACTGAGTAAAACAGGAGCTTCTCTTCAGTCCAATACACTGTATTTGCTGGGAACAGACACGAGTTTTATTTGCACTGTTTATGGCCAGAATAGCACAATAGTGGTGTTCTTACCCTGAATTAACACTTAATGCTAGAACTTGAAACTGAATGTGAATCAATACGTTTAGGAAGTTGTATTGAACCCCAGTCGGCCTTACAAAAAAACACTCTGCTTTTGAGAAACAGGCACTCTTGCACTCTACTGTGTTTCCTATAGGGACATTACAGTGAGCTAGCTCAGAACAAAAGAACTGTGCTTCCTACACAAACGGGGCATATCGAGTTCAACTCAGTATTGGAAACTGAGTAAAACAGGAGCTTCTCTTCAGTCCAATATGCTGTATTTGCTGGGAACAGACGCGAATGCTATTTGCACTGTTTATGGCCAAAATAGAACAATAGTTGTGTTCTTACCCTGAATTAACCCTTAATGCTAGAACTTGAAACTGAATGTGAATCAACTCCGTTTAGGAAGTTGTATTGAACCCCAGTCGGCCTTACAAGAAAAACACTCTGCTTTTGATAAACAGGCACTCTTGCACTCTACTGTGTTTCCTATAGGGCCAGTACAGTGAGCTAGCTCAGAACAAAAGAACTGTGCTTCTTACACAAACGGGGCATATCTAGTCAACTCAGTATTGGAAACTGAGTAAAACAGGAGCTTCTCTTCAGTCCAATACACTGTATTTGCTGGGAACAGACGCGAGTGCTATTTGCACTGTTTATGGCCAGAATAGCACAATAGTGGTGTTCTTACCCTGAATGAACACTTAATGCTAGAATTTGAAACTCAATGTGAATCAAATCCGTTTAGGAAGTTGTATTGAACCCGAGTCGCCCTTACAAGAAAAACACTCTGCTTTTGAGAAACAGGCACTCTTGCACTCTACTGTGTTTCCTATAGGGCCAGTACAGTGATCTATCTCAGAACAAAAGAACTGTGCTTCCCCACACAAACGGGGCCTATCTAGTTCAACTCAGTATTGTAAACTGAGTAAAACAGGAGCTTCTCTTCAGTCCAATACACTGTATTTGCTGGGAACAGACGCAGGTGCTATATGCACTGTTTATGGCCAGAATAGCACAATAGTGGTGTTCTTACCCTGAATTAACACTTAATGCTAGAACTTGAAACTGAATGTGAATCAACTCCGTTTAGGAAGTTGTATTGAACTCCAGTCGGCCCTACAAGAAAAACACTCTGCTTTTGAGAAACATGCACTCTTGCACTCTACTGTGTTTCCTATAGGGCCAGTACAGTGAGCTAGCTCAGAACAAAAGAACTGTGCTTCCTACACAAACGGGGCATATCTAGTTCAACTCTGTATTGGAAACTGAGTAAAACAGGAGTTTCTCTTCAGTCCAATACACTGTATTTGCTGGGAACAGACGCGAGTGCTATTTGCACTGTTTATGGCCAGAATAGCACAATAGTGGTGTTCTTACCCTGAATTAACACTTAATGCTAGAACTTGAAACTGAATGTGAATCAATACGTTTAGGAAGTTGTATTGAACCCCAGTCGGCCTTACAAAAAAACACTCTGCTTTTGAGAAACAGGCACTCTTGCACTCTACTGTGTTTCCTATAGGGCCAGTACAGTGAGCTAGCTCAGAACAAAAGAACTGTGCTTCTTACACAAACGGGGCATATCTAGTCAACTCAGTATTGGAAACTGAGTAAAACAGGAGCTTCTCTTCAGTCCAATACACTGTATTTGCTGGGAACAGACGCGAGTGCTATTTGCACTGTTTATGGCCAGAATAGCACAATAGTGGTGTTCTTACACTGAATGAACACTTAATGCTAGAATTTGAAACTCAATGTGAATCAAATCCGTTTAGGAAGTTGTATTGAACCCCAGTCGCCCTTACAAGAAAAACACTCTGCTTTTGAGAAACAGGCACCTTGCACTCCACTGTGTTTCCTATAGGGCCAGTACAGTGAGCTAGCTCAGAACAAAAGAACTGTGCTTCCTACACTAACGGGGCATATCTAGTTCAACTCAGTATTGGAAACTGAGTAAAACAGGAGCTTCTTATCAGTCCAATACACTGTATTTGCTGGGAACAGACGCGAGTGCTATTTGCACTGTTTATGGCCAGAATAGCACAATAGTGGTGTTCTTACCCTGAATTAACCCTTAATGCTAGAACTTGAAACTGAATGTGAATCAACTCCGTTTAGGAAGTTGTATTGAACCCCAGTGGTCCTTACAAGAAAAACACTCTGCTTTTGAGAAACAGGCACTCTTGCACTCTACTGTGTTTCCTATAGGGCCAGTACAGTGAGCTAGCTCAGAACAAAAGAACTGTGCTTCCCCACACAAACGGGGCCTATCTAGTTCAACTCAGTATTGGAAACTGAGTAAAACAGGAGCTTCTCTTCACTCCAATACACTGTATTTGCTGGGAACAGACGCGAGTGCTATTTGCACTGTTTATGGCCAGAATAGCACAATAGTGGTGTTCTTACCCTGAATTAACCCTTAATGCTAGAACTTGAAACTGAATGTGAATCAACTCCGTTTAGGAAGTTGTATTGAACCCCAGTCCGCCTTAGAAGAAAAACACTCTGCTTTTGATAAACAGGCACTCTTGCACTCGACTGTGTTTCCTATAGGGCCAGTACAGTGAGCTAGCTCAGAACAAAAGAACTGTGCTTCTTACACAAACGGGGCATATCTAGTCAACTCAGTATTGGAAACTGAGTAAAACAGGAGCTTCTCTTCAGTCCAATACACTGTATTTGCTGGGAGCAGACCCGAGTGCTATTTGCACTGTTTATGGCCAGAATAGCACAGTAGTGGTGTTCTTACCCTGAATGAACACTTAATGCTAGAATTTGAAACTCAATGTGAATCAAATCCGTTTAGGAAGTTGTTTTGAACCCCAGTCGCCCTTACAAGAAAAACACTCTGCTTTTGAGAAACAGGCACTCTTGCACTCTACTGTGTTTCCTATAGGGCCAGTACAGTGATCTATCTCAGAACAAAAGAACTGTGCTTCCCCACACAAACGGGGCCTATCTAGTTCAACTCAGTATTGGAAACTGAGTAAAACAGGAGCTTCTCTTCAGTCCAATACACTGTATTTGCTGGGAACAGACGCAGGTGCTATATGCACTGTTTATGGCCAGAATAGCACAATAGTGGTGTTCTTACCCTGAATTAACACTTAATGCTAGAACTTGAAACTGAATGTGAATCAACTCCGTTTAGGAAGTTGTATTGAACTCCAGTCGGCCCTACAAGAAAAACACTCTGCTTTTGAGAAACATGCACTCTTGCACTCTACTGTGTTTCCTATAGAGCCAGTACAGTGAGCTAGCTCAGAACAAAAGAACTGTGCTTCCTACACAAACGGGGCATATCTAGTTCAACTCTGTATTGGAAACTGAGTAAAACAGGAGTTTCTCTTCAGTCCAATACACTGTATTTGCTGGGAACAGACGCGAGTGCTATTTGCACTGTTTATGGCCAGAATAGCACAATAGTGGTGTTCTTACCCTGAATTAACACTTAATGCTAGAACTTGAAACTGAATGTGAATCAATACGTTTAGGAAGTTGTATTGAACCCCAGTCGGCCTTACAAAAAAACACTCTGCTTTTGAGAAACAGGCACTCTTGCACTCTACTGTGTTTCCTATAGGGCCAGTACAGTGAGCTAGCTCAGAACAAAAGAACTGTGCTTCACCACACAAACGGGGCATATCTAGTTCAACTCAGTATTGGAAACTGAGTAAAACAGGAGCTTTTCTTCAGTCCAATACACTGTATTTGCTGGGAACAGACGCAGGTGCTATATGCACTGTTTATGGCCAGAATAGCACAATACGGGTATTCTTACCCTGAATTAACACTTAATGCTAGAACTTGAAACTGAATGTGAATCAACTCCGTTTAGGAAGTTGTATTGAACTCCAGTCGGCCCTACAAGAAAAACACTCTGCTTTTGAGAAACAGGCACTCTTGCACTCTACTGTGTTTCCTATAGGGCCAGTACAGTGAGCTAGCTCAGAACAAAAGAACTGTGCTTCCTACCAAACGGGGCATATCTAGTTCAACTCAGTATTGGAAAGTGAGTAAAACAGGAGCTTCTCTTCAGTCCAATACACTGTATTTGCTGGGAACAGACGCGAGTGCTATTTGCACTGTTTATGGCCAGAATAGCACAATAGTGGTGTTCTTACCCTGAATTAACGCTTAATGCTAGAACTTGAAACTGAATGTGAATCAACTCCGTTTAGGAAGTTGTATTGAACCCCAGTCGGCCTTACAAGAAAAACACTCTGCTTTTGAGAAACAGGCACCTTGCACTCCACTGTGTTTCCTATAGGGCCAGTACAGTGAGCTAGCTCAGAACAAAAGAACTGTGCTTCCTACACTAACGGGGCATATCTAGTTCAACTCAGTATTGGAAACTGAGTAAAACAGGAGCTTCTCTTCAGTCCAATACACTGTATTTGCTGGGAACAGACGCGAGTGTTATTTGCACTGTTTATGGCAAGAATAGCACAATAGTGGTGTTCTTACCCTGAATTAACACTTAATGCTAGAACTTGAAACTGAATGTGAATCAATACGTTTAGGAAGTTGTATTGAACCCCAGTCGGCCTTACAAGAAAAACACTCTGCTTTTGAGAAACAGGCACCTTGCACTCTACTGTGTTTCCTATAGGGCCAGTACAGTGAGCTAGCTCAGAACAAAAGAACTGTGCTTCCTACACTAACGGGGCATATCTAGTTCAACTCAGTATTGGAAACTGAGTAAAACAGGAGCTTCTCTTCAGTCCAATACACTGTATTTGCTGGGAACAGACACGAGTGTTATTTGCACTGTTTATGGCCAGAATAGCACAATAGTGGTGTTCTTACCCTGAATTAACACTTAATGCTAGAACTTGAAACTGAATGTGAATCAATACGTTTAGGAAGTTGTATTGAACCCCAGTCGGCCTTACAAAAAAACACTCTGCTTTTGAGAAACAGGCACTCTTGCACTCTACTGTGTTTCCTATAGGGACATTACAGTGAGCTAGCTCAGAACAAAAGAACTGTGCTTCCTACACAAACGGGGCATATCGAGTTCAACTCAGTATTGGAAACTGAGTAAAACAGGAGCTTCTCTTCAGTCCAATATGCTGTATTTACTGGGAACAGACGCGAGTGCTATTTGCACTGTTTATGGCCAAAATAGCACAATAGTTGTGTTCTTACCCTGAATTAACCCTTAATGCTAGAACTTGAAACTGAATGTGAATCAACTCCGTTTAGGAAGTTGTATTGAACCCCAGTCGGCCTTACAAGAAAAACACTCTGCTTTTGATAAACAGGCACTCTTGCACTCTACTGTGTTTCCTATAGGGCCAGTACAGTGAGCTAGCTCAGAACAAAAGAACTGTGCTTCTTACACAAACGGGGCATATCTAGTCAACTCAGTATTGGAAACTGAGTAAAACAGGAGCTTCTCTTCAGTCCAATACACTGTATTTGCTGGGAACAGACGCGAGTGCTATTTGCACTGTTTATGGCCAGAATAGCACAATAGTGGTGTTCTTACCCTGAATGAACACTTAATGCTAGAATTTGAAACTCAATGTGAATCAACTCCGTTTAGGAAGTTGTATTGAACCCGAGTCGGCCTTACAAGAAAAACACTCTGCTTTTGAGAAACAGGCACTCTTGCACTCTACTGTGTTTCCTATAGGGCCAGTACAGTGATCTATCTCAGAACAAAAGAACTGTGCTTCCCCACACAAACGGGGCCTATCTAGTTCAACTCAGTATTGTAAACTGAGTAAAACAGGAGCTTCTCTTCAGTCCAATACACTGTATTTGCTGGGAACAGACGCAGGTGCTATATGCACTGTTTATGGCCAGAATAGCACAATAGTGGTGTTCTTACCCTGAATTAACACTTAATGCTAGAACTTGAAACTGAATGTGAATCAACTCCGTTTAGGAAGTTGTATTGAACTCCAGTCGGCCCTACAAGAAAAACACTCTGCTTTTGAGAAACATGCACTCTTGCACTCTACTGTGTTTCCTATAGGGCCAGTACAGTGAGCTAGCTCAGAACAAAAGAACTGTTTCCTACACAAACGGGGCATATCTAGTTCAACTCTGTATTGGAAACTGAGTAAAACAGGAGTTTCTCTTCAGTCCAATACACTGTATTTGCTGGGAACAGACGCGAGTGCTATTTGCACTGTTTATGGCCAGAATAGCACAATAGTGGTGTTCTTACCCTGAATTAACACTTAATGCTAGAACTTGAAACTGAATGTGAATCAATACGTTTAGGAAGTTGTATTGAACCCCAGTCGGCCTTACAAAAAAACACTCTGCTTTTGAGAAACAGGCACTCTTGCACTCTACTGTGTTTCCTATAGGGCCAGTACAGTGAGCTAGCTCAGAACAAAAGAACTGTGCTTCCTACACAAACGGGGCATATCTAGTTCAACTCAGTATTGGAAACTCAGTAAAACAGGAGCTTCTCTTCAGTCCAATACACTGTATTTGCTGGGAACAGACGCGAGTGCTATTTTCACTGTTTATGGCCAGAATAGCACAATCGTGGTGTTCTTACCCTGAATTAACAGGTAATGCTAGAACTTGAAACTCAATGTGAATCAACTCCGTTTAGGAAGTTGTATTGAACCCAATTGGCCTTACAAGAAAACCACTCTGCTTTTGAGAAACAGGCACTCTTGCACTCTACTGTGTTTCCTAAAGGGCCAGTACAGTGAACTAGCTCAGAACAAAACAACTGTGCTTCCTACACAAACGGGGCATATCTAGTCAACTCAGTATTGGAAACTGAGTAAAACAGGAGCTTCTCTTCAGTCCAATACACTGTATTTGCTGGGAACAGACGCGAGTGCTATTTGCACTGTTTATGGCCAGAATAGCACAATAGTGGTGTTCTTACACTGAATGAACACTTAATGCTAGAATTTGAAACTCAATGTGAATCAAATCCGTTTAGGAAGTTGTATTGAACCCCAGTCGCCCTTACAAGAAAAACACTCTGCTTTTGAGAAACAGGCACCTTGCACTCCACTGTGTTTCCTATAGGGCCAGTACAGTGAGCTAGCTCAGAACAAAAGAACTGTGCTTCCTACACTAACGGGGCATATCTAGTTCAACTCAGTATTGGAAACTGAGTAAAACAGGAGCTTCTCTTCAGTCCAATACACTGTATTTGCTGGGAACAGACGCGAGTGTTATTTGCACTGTTTATGGCAAGAATAGCACAATAGTGGTGTTCTTACCCTGAATTAACACTTAATGCTAGAACTTGAAACTGAATGTGAATCAATACGTTTAGGAAGTTGTATTGAACCCCAGTCGGCCTTACAAGAAAAACACTCTGCTTTTGAGAAACAGGCACCTTGCACTCTACTGTGTTTCCTATAGGGCCAGTACAGTGAGCTAGCTCAGAACAAAAGAACTGTGCTTCCTACACTAACGGGGCATATCTAGTTCAACTCAGTATTGGAAACTGAGTAAAACAGGAGCTTCTCTTCAGTCCAATACACTGTATTTGCTGGGAACAGACACGAGTGTTATTTGCACTGTTTATGGCCAGAATAGCACAATAGTGGTGTTCTTACCCTGAATTAACACTTAATGCTAGAACGTGAAACTGAATGTGAATCAATACGTTTAGGAAGTTGTATTGAACCCCAGTCGGCCTTACAAAAAAACACTCTGCTTTTGAGAAACAGGCACTCTTGCACTCTACTGTGTTTCCTATAGGGACATTACAGTGAGCTAGCTCAGAACAAAAGAACTGTGCTTCCTACACAAACGGGGCATATCGAGTTCAACTCAGTATTGGAAACTGAGTAAAACAGGAGCTTCTCTACAGTCCAATATGCTGTATTTGCTGGGAACAGACGCGAGTGCTATTTGCACTGTTTATGGCCAAAATAGCACAGTAGTGGTGTTCTTACCCTGAATTAACCCTTAATGCTAGAACTTGAAACTGAATGTGAATCAACTCCGTTTAGGAAGTTGTATTGAACCCCAGTCGGCCTTACAAGAAAAACACTCTGCTTTTGATAAACAGGCACTCTTGCACTCTACTGTGTTTCCTATAGGGCCAGTACAGTGAGCTAGCTCAGAACAAAAGAACTGTGCTTCTTACACAAACGGGGCATATCTAGTTAACTCAGTATTGGAAACTGAGTAAAACAGGAGCTTCTCTTCAGTCCAATACACTGTATTTGCTGGGAACAGACGCGAGTGCTATTTGCACTGTTTATGGCCAGAATAGCACAATAGTGGTGTTCTTACCCTGAATGAACACTTAATGCTAGAATTTGAAACTCAATGTGAATCAAATCCGTTTAGGAAGTTGTATTGAACCCGAGTCGCCCTTACAAGAAAAACACTCTGCTTTTGAGAAACAGGCACTCTTGCACTCTACTGTGTTTCCTATAGGGCCAGTACAGTGATCTATCTCAGAACAAAAGAACTGTGCTTCCCCACACAAACGGGGCCTATCTAGTTCAACTCAGTATTGGAAACTGAGTAAAACAGGAGCTTCTCTTCAGTCCAATACACTGTATTTGCTGGGAACAGACGCAGGTGCTATATGCACTGTTTATGGCCAGAATAGCACAATAGTGGTGTTCTTACCCTGAATTAACACTTAATGCTAGAACTTGAAACTGAATGTGAATCAACTCCGTTTAGGAAGTTGTATTGAACTCCAGTCGGCCCTACAAGAAAAACACTCTGCTTTTGAGAAACATGCACTCTTGCACTCTACTGTGTTTCCTATAGGGCCAGTACAGTTAGCTAGCTCAGAACAAAAGAACTGTGCTTCCTACACAAACGGGGCATATCTAGTTCAACTCTGTATTGGAAACTGAGTAAAACAGGAGTTTCTCTTCAGTCCAATACACTGTATTTGCTGGGAACAGACGCGAGTGCTATTTGCACTGTTTATGGCCAGAATAGCACAATAGTGGTGTTCTTACCCTGAATTAACACTTAATGCTAGAACTTGAAACTGAATGTGAATCAATACGTTTAGGAAGTTGTATTGAACCCCAGTCGGCCTTACAAAAAAACACTCTGCTTTTGAGAAACAGGCACTCTTGCACTCTACTGTGTTTCCTATAGGGCCAGTACAGTGAGCTAGCTCAGAACAAAAGAACTGTGCTTCTTACACAAACGGGGCATATCTAGTCAACTCAGTATTGGAAACTGAGTAAAACAGGAGCTTCTCTTCAGTCCAATACACTGTATTTGCTGGGAACAGACGCGAGTGCTATTTGCACTGTTTATGGCCAGAATAGCACAATAGTGGTGTTCTTACCCTGAATGAACACTTAATGCTAGAATTTGAAACTCAATGTGAATCAAATCCGTTTAGGAAGTTGTATTGAACCCCAGTCGCCCTTACAAGAAAAACACTCTGCTTTTGAGAAACAGGCACTCTTGCACTCTACTGTGTTTCCTATAGGGCCAGTACAGTGATCTATCTCAGAACAAAAGAACTGTGCTTCCCCACACAAACGGGGCCTATCTAGTTCAACTCAGTATTGTAAACTGAGTAAAACAGGAGCTTCTCTTCAGTCCAATACACTGTATTTGCTGGGAACAGACGCAGGTGCTATATGCACTGTTTATGGCCAGAATAGCACAATAGTGGTGTTATTACCCTGAATTAACACTTAATGCTAGAACTTGAAACTGAATGTGAATCAACTCCGTTTAGGAAGTTGTATTGAACTCCAGTCGGCCCTACAAGAAAAACACTCTGCTTTTGAGAAACATGCACTCTTGCACTCTACTGTGTTTCCTATAGGGCCAGTACAGTGAGCTAGCTCAGAACAAAAGAACTGTGCTTCCTACACAAACGGGGCATATCTAGTTCAACTCTGTATTGGAAACTGAGTAAAACAGGAGTTTCTCTTCAGTCCAATACACTGTATTTGCTGGGAACAGACGCGAGTGCTATTTGCACTGTTTATGGCCAGAATAGCACAATAGTGGTGTTCTTACCCTGAATTAACACTTAATGCTAGAACTTGAAACTGAATGTGAATCAATACGTTTAGGAAGTTGTATTGAACCCCAGTCGGCCTTACAAAAAAACACTCTGCTTTTGAGAAACAGGCACTCTTGCACTCTACTGTGTTTCCTATAGGGCCAGTACAGTGAGCTAGCTCAGAACAAAAGAACTGTGCTTCCTACCAAACGGGGCATATCTAGTTCAACTCAGTATTGGAAACTGAGTAAAACAGGAGCTTCTCTTCAGTCCAATACACTGTATTTGCTGGGAACAGACGCGAGTGCTATTTGCACTGTTTATGGCCAGAATAGCACAATAGTGGTGTTCTTACCCTGAATTAACACTTAATGCTAGAACTTGAAACTGAATGTGAATCAACTCCGTTTAGGAAGTTGTATTGAACCCCAGTCGGCCTTACAAGAAAAACACTCTGCTTTTGAGAAACAGGCACCTTGCACTCCACTGTGTTTCCTATAGGGCCAGTACAGTGAGCTAGCTCAGAACAAAAGAACTGTGCTTCCTACACTAACGGGGCATATCTAGTTCAACTCAGTATTGGAAACTGAGTAAAACAGGAGCTTCTCTTCAGTCCAATACACTGTATTTGCTGGGAACAGACGTGAGTGCTATTTGCACTGTTTATGGCCAGAATAGCACAATAGTGGTGTTCTTACCCTGAATTAACACTTAATGCTAGAACTTGAAACTGAATGTGAATCAATACGTTTAGGAAGTTGTATTGAACCCCAGTCGGCCTTACAAAAAAACACTCTGCTTTTGAGAAACAGGCACTCTTGCACTCTACTGTGTTTCCTATAGGGCCAGTACAGTGAGCTAGCTCAGAACAAAAGAACTGTGCTTCTTACACAAACGGGGCATATCTAGTCAACTCAGTATTGGAAACTGAGTAAAACAGGAGCTTCTCTTCAGTCCAATACACTGTATTTGCTGGGAACAGACGCGAGTGCTATTTGCACTGTTTAAGGCCAGAATAGCACAATAGTGGTGTTCTTACCCTGAATGAACACTTAATGCTAGAATTTGAAACTCAATGTGAATCAAATCCGTTTAGGAAGTTGTATTGAACCCCAGTCGCCCTTACAAGAAAAACACTCTGCTTTTGAGAAACAGGCACTCTTGCACTCTACTGTGTTTCCTATAGGGCCAGTACAGTGATCTATCTCAGAACAAAAGAACTGTGCTTCCCCACACAAACGGGGCCTATCTAGTTCAACTCAGTATTGTAAACTGAGTAAAACAGGAGCTTCTCTTCAGTCCAATACACTGTATTTGCTGGGAACAGACGCAGGTGCTATATGCACTGTTTATGGCCAGAATAGCACAATACGGGTATTCTTACCCTGAATTAACACTTAATGCTAGAACTTGAAACTTAATGTGAATCAACTCCGTTTAGGAAGTTGTATTGAACTCCAGTCGGCCCTACAAGAAAAACACTCTGCTTTTGAGAAACAGGCACTCTTGCACTCTACTGTGTTTCCTATAGTGCCAGTACAGTGAGCTAGCTCAGAACAAAAGAACTGTGCTTCCTACCAAACGGGGCATATCTAGTTCAACTCAGTATTGGAAACTGAGTAAAACAGGAGCTTCTCTTCAGTCCAACACGCTGTATTTGCTGGGAACAGACGCGAGTGCTATTTGCACTGTTTATGGCCAAAATAGCACAATAGTGGTGTTCTTACCCTGAATTAACACTTAATGCTAGAACTTGAAACTGAATGTGAATCAATACGTTTAGGAAGTTGTATTGAACCCCAGTCGGCCTTACAAGAAAACACTCTGCTTTTGAGAAACAGGCACTCTTGCACTCTACTGTGTTTCCTATAGGGACATTACAGTGAGCTAGCTCAGAACTAAAGAACTGTGCTTCCTACACAAACGGGGCATATCTAGTTCAACTCAGTATTGGAAACTGAGTAAAACAGGAGCTTCTCTTCAGTCCAACACGCTGTATTTGCTGGGAACAGACGCGAGTGCTATTTGCACTGTTTATGGCCAAAATAGCACAATAGTTGTGTTCTTACCCTGAATTAACACTTAATGCTAGAACTTGAAACTGAATGTGAATCAACTCCGTTTAGGAAGTTGTATTGAACCCCAGTTGGCCTTACAAGAAAAACACTCTGCTTTTGAGAAACAGGCACTCTTGCACTCTACTGTGTTTCCTATAGGGCCAATACAGTGAGCTAGCTCAGAACAAAAGAACTGTGCTTCTTTCACAAACGGGGCATATCTAGTCAACTCAGTATTGGAAACTGAGTGAAACAGGAGCTTCTCTTCAGTCCAATACACTGTATTTGCTGGGAACAGACGCAGGTGCTATATGCACTGTTTATGGCCAGAATAGCACAATAGTGGTGTTCTTACCCTGAATTAACACTTAATGCTAGAACTTGAAACTGAATGTGAATCAACTCCGTTTAGGAAGTTGTATTGTACCCCAGTCGGCCTTACAAGAAAAACACTCTGCTTTTGAGAAACAGGCACTCTTGCACTCTACTGTGTTTCCTATAGGGACAGTACAGTGAGCTAGCTCAGAACAAAAGAACTGTTCTTCACCACACAAACGGGGCATATCTAGTTCAACTCAGTATTGGAAACTGAGTAAAACAGGAGCTTCTCTTCAGTCCAATACACTGTATTTGCTGGGAACAGGCGCAGGTGCTATATGCACTGTTTATGGCCAGAATAGCACAATACTGGTATTCTTACCCTGAATTAACACTTAATGCTAGAACTTGAAACTGAATGTGAATCAACTCCGTTTAGGAAGTTGTATTGAACTCCAGTCGGCCCTACAAGAAAAACACTCTGCTTTTGAGAAACAGGCACTCTTGCACTCTACTGTGTTTCCTATAGGGCCAGTACAGTGAGCTAGCTCAGAACAAAAGAACTGTGCTTCCTACACAAACGGGGCATATCTAGTTCAACTCAGTATTGGAAACTCAGTAAAACAGGAGCTTCTCTTCAGTCCAATACACTGTATTTGCTGGGAACAGACGCGAGTGCTATTTTCACTGTTTATGGCCAGAATAGCACAATCGTGGTGTTCTTACCCTGAATTAACAGGTAATGCTAGAACTTGAAACTCAATGTGAATCAACTCCGTTTAGGAAGTTGTATTGAACCCAATTGGCCTTACAAGAAAACCACTCTGCTTTTGAGAAACAGGCACTCTTGCACTCTACTGTGTTTCCTAAAGGGCCAGTACAGTGAACTAGCTCAGAACAAAACAACTGTGCTTCCTACACAAACGGGGCATATCTAGTTCAACTCAGTATTGGAAACTGAGTAAAAGAGGAGCTTCTCATCAGTCCAATACACTGTATTTGCTGGGAACAGACGCGAGTGCTATTTGCACTGTTTATGGCCAGAATAGCACAATAGTGGTGTTCTTACCCTGAATTAACCCTTAATGCTAGAACTTGAAACTGAATGTGAATCAACTCCGTTTAGGAAGTTGTATTGAACCCCAGTGGTCCTTACAAGAAAAACACTCTGCTTTTGAGAAACAGGCACTCTTGCACTCTACTGTGTTTCCTATACGGCCAGTACAGTGAGCTAGCTCAGAACAAATGAACTGTGCTTCCCCACACAAACGGGGCCTATCTAGTTCAACTCAGTATTTGAAACTGAGTAAAACAGGAGCTTCTCTTCACTCCAATACACTGTATTTGCTGGGAACAGACGCGAGTGCTATTTGCACTGTTTATGGCCAGAATAGCACAATAGTGGTGTTCTTACACTGAATTAACACTTAATGCTAGAACTTGAAACTGAATGTGAATTAACTCCGTTTAGGAAGTTGTATTGAACCCCAGTCGGCCTTACAAAAAAACACTCTGCTTTTGAGAAACAGGCACTCTTGCACTCTACTCTGATTTCTATAGGGACAGTACGGTGAGCTAGCTCAGAACAAAAGAACTGTGCTTCCTACACAAACGGGGCATATCTAGTTCAACTCAGTACTGAAAACTGAGTAAAACAGGAGCTTCTCTTCAGTCCAATACACTGTATTTGCTGGGAACAGACGCGAGTGCTATTTGCACTGTTTATGGCCAGAATAGCACAATAGTGGTATTCTTACCCTGAATTAACACTTAATGCTAGACTTGAAACTGAATGTGAATCAACTCCGTTTAGGAAGTTGTATTGAACCCCAGTCGGCCTTACAAGAAAAACACTGTGCTTTTGAGAAACAGGCACTCTTGCACTCTACTGTGTTTCCTATAGGGCCAGTACAGTGAGCTAGCTCAGAACAAAACAACTGTGCTTCCTACACAAACGGGGCATATCTAGTTCAACTCAGTATTGGAAACTGAGTAAAACAGGAGCTTCTCTTCAGTCCAATACACTGTATTTGCTGGGAACAGACGCGAGTGCTATTTGTACTGTTTATGGCCAGAATAGCACAATCGTGGTGTTCTTACCCTGAATTAACGCGTAATGCTAGAACTTGAAACTCAATGTGAATCAACTCTGTTTAGGAAGTTGTATTGAACCCCAGTTGGCCTTACAAGAAAAACACTCTGCTTTTGAGAAACAGGCACTCTTGCACTCTACTGTGTTTCCTAAAGGGCCCGTACAGTGAGCTAGCTCAGAACAAAACAACTGTGCTTCCTACACAAACGGGGCATATCTAGTTCAACTCAGTATTGGAAACTGAAGGAGCTTCTCATCAGTCCAATACACTGTATTTGCTGGGAACAGATGCGAGTGCTATTTGCACTGTTTATGGCCAGAATAGCACAATAGTGGTGTTCTTACCCTGAATTAACCCTTAATGCTAGAACTTGAAACTGAATGTGAATCAACTCCCTTTAGGAAGTTGTATTGAACCCCAGTCGGCCTTACAAGAAAAACACTCTGCTTTTGAGAAACAGGCACTCTTGCACTCTACTGTGTTTGATATAGGGCTAGTACAGTGAGCTAGCTCAGAACAAAGAACTGTGCTTCCTACACAAACGGGGCATATCTAGTTCAAATCAGTATTGGAAACTGAGTAAAACAGGAGCTTCTCTTCAGTCCAATACACTGTATTTGCTGGGAACAGACGCGAGTGCTATTTGCACTGTTTATGGCCCGAATAGCACAATAGTCGTGTACTTACCCTGAATCAACACTTAATGCTAGAACTTGAAACTTAATGTGAATCAACTCTGTTTAGGAAGTTGTATTGAACCCCAGTCGGCCTTACAAGAAAAACACTCTGCTTTTGAGAAACAGGCACTCTTGCACTCTACTGTGTTTCCTATAGGGCCAGTACAGTGAGCTATCTCAGTACAAAAAACTGTGCTTCCCCACACAAACGGGGCCTATCTAGTTCAACTCAGTATTGGAAACTGAGTAAAACAGGAGCTTCTCTTCAGTCCAATACACTGTATTTGCTGGAAACAGACGCAGGGGCTATATGCACTGTTTATGGCCAGAATAGCACAATAGTGGTGTTCTCACCCAGAATTAACACTTAATGCTAGAACTTGAAACTGAATGTGAATCAACTCCTTTTAGGAAGTTGTATTGAACTCCAGTTGGCCCTACAAGAAAAACACTCTGCTTTTGAGAAACATGCACTCTTGCACTCTACTGTGTTTCCTATAGGGCCAGTACAGTGAGCTAGCTCAGAACAAAAGAACTGTGCTTCCTACACAAACGGGGCATATCTAGTTCAACTCAGTATTGGAAACTGAGTAAAACAGGAGCTTCTCTTCAGTCCAATACACTGTATTTGCTGGGAACAGACGCGAGTGCTATTTGCAATGTTTATGGCCAGAATAGCACAATAGTGGTGTTGTTACCCTGAATTAACACTTAATGCTAGAACTTGAAACTGAATTTGAATCAATACGTTTAGGAAGTTGTATTGAACCCCAGTCGGCCTTACAAAAAAAACACTCTGCTTTTGAGAAACAGGCACTCTTGCACTCTACTGTGTTTCCTAAAGGGCCAGTACAGTGAACTAGCTCAGAACAAAACAACTGTGTTTCCTACACAAACGGGGCATATCTAGTTCAACTCAGTATTGGTAACTGAAAGAGCTTCTCATCAGTCCAAAACTCTGTATTTGCTGGGAACAGATGCGAGTGCTATTTGCACTGTTTATGGCCAGAATAGCACAATAGTGGTGTTCTTATCCTGAATTAACCCTTAATGCTAGAACTTGAAACTGAATGTGAATCAACTTCGTTTAGGAAGTTGTATAGAACCCCAGTCGGCCTTACAAGAAAAACACTCTGCTTTTGAGAAACAGGCACTCTTGCACTCTACTGTGTTTCCTATAGGGCCAGTACAGTGAGCTAGCTCAGAACAAAAGAACTGTGCTTCCTACACAAACCGGGCATATCTAGTCAACTCAGTATTGGAAACTGAGTAAAACAGGAGCTTCTCTTCAGTCCAATACACTGTATTTGCTGGGAACAGACGCGAGTGCTATTTGCACTGTTTATGGCCAGAATAGCACAATAGTGGTGTTCTTACCCTGAATTAAAACGTAATGCTAGAACTTGAAACTCAATGTGAATCAACTCCGATTAGGAAGTTGTATTGAACCCCAGTCGACCTTACAAGAAAAACACTCTGCTTTGGGAAACAGGCACTCTTGCACTCTACTGTGTTTCCTAAAGGGCCAGTATAGTGAGCTAGCTCAGAACAAAACAACTGTGGTTCCTACACAAACGGGGCATATCTAGTTCAACTCAGTATTGGAAACTGAGTAAAACAGGAGCTTCTCATCAGTCCAATACACTGTATTTGCTGGGAAGAGACGCGAGTGCTATTTGCACTGTTTATGGCCAGAATAGCACAAGAGTGGTGTTCTTACCCTGAATTAACCCTTAATGCTAGAACTTGAAACTCAATGTGAATCAACTCCGTTTAGGAAGTTGTATTGAACCCCAGTCGGCCTTACAAGAAAAACACTCTGCTTTTGAGAAACAGGCACTCTTGCACTCTACTGTGTTTCCTATAGAGCCAGTACAGTGAGCTAGCTCAGAACAGAAGAACTGTGCTTCTTACACAAACGGGGCATATCTAGTCAACTCAGTATTGGAAACTGAGTAAAACAGGATCTTCTCTTCAGTCCAATACACTGTATTTGCTGGGAACAGACGCGAGCTATTTGCACTGTTTATGGCCAGAATAGCACAATAGTGGTGTACTTACCCTGAATTAACACTTAATGCTAGAATTTGAAACTCAATGTGAATCAAATCCGTTTAGGAAGTTGTATTGAACCCCAGTCGGCCTTACAAGAAAAACACTCTGCTTTTGAGAAACAGGCACTCTTGCACTCTACTGTGTTTCCTATAGGGCCAGTACAGTGAGCTAGCTCAGAACAAAAGAACTGTGCTTCCCCACACAAACGGGGCCTATCTAGTTCAACTCAGTATTGGAAACTGAGTAAAACAGGAGTTTCTCTTCAGTCCAATACACTGTATTTGCTGGGAACAGACGCGAGTGCTATTTGCACTGTTTATGGCCAGAATAGCACAATAGTGGTGTTCTTACCCTGAATTAACACTTAATGCTAGAACTTGAAACTGAATGTGAATCAATACGTTTAGGAAGTTGTATTGAACCCCAGTTGGCCTTACAAAAAAACACTCTGCTTTTGAGAAACAGGCACTCTTGCACTCTACTGTGTTTCCTATAGGGACAGTACAGTGAGCTAGCTCAGAACAAAAGAACTGTGCTTCACCACACAAACGGGGCATATCTAGTTCAACTCAGTATTGGAAACTGAGTAAAACAGGAGCTTCTCTTCAGTCCAATACACTGTATTTGCTGGGAACAGACGCAGGTGCTATATGCACTGTTTATGGCCAGAATAGCACAATAGTGGTGTTCTTACCCTGAATTAAACTTAATGCTAGAACTTGAAACTGAATGTGAATCAAATCCGTTTAGGAAGTTGTATTGAACTCCAGTCGGCCCTACAAGAAAAACACTCTGCTTTTGAGAAACAGGCACTCTTGCACTCTACTGTCTTTCCTATAGGGACAGTACAGTGAGCTAGCTCAGAACAAAATATCTGTGCTTCACCACACAAACGGGGCATATCTAGTTCAACTCAGTATTGGAAACTGAGTAAAACAGGTGCTTCACTTCAGTCCAATACACTGTATTTGCTGGGAACAGACGCAGGTGCTATATGAACTGTTTATGGCCAGAATAGCACAATACTGGTGTTCTTACCCTGAATTAACACTTAATGCTAGAACTTGAAACTGAATGTGAATCAACTCCGTTTAGGAAGTTGTATTGAACTGCAGTCGGCCCTACAAGAAAAACACTGTACTTTTGAGAAACAGGCACTCTTGCACTCTACTGTGATTTCTATAGGGCCAGTACAGTGAGCTAGCTCAGAACAAAAGATCTGTGCTTCCTACACAAACGGGGCATATCTAGTTCAACTCAGTATTGAAAACTGAGTAAAACAGGAGCTTCTCTTCAGTCCAATACACTGTATTTGCTGGGAACAGACGCGAGTGCTATTTGCACTGTTTATGGCCAGAATAGCACAATAGTGGTGTTCTTACCCTGAATTAACACTTAATGCTAGAACTTGAAACTAAATGTGAATCAACTCCGTTTAGGAAGTTGTATTGAACCCCAGTCGGCCTTACAAGAAAAACACTGTGCTTTTGAGAAACAGGCACTCTTGCACTCTGCTGTGTTTCCTAAAGGGCCAGTACAGTGAGCTTGCTCAGAACAAAAGAACTGTGCTTCCTACACAAACGGGGCATATCTAGTTCAACTCAGTATTGGAAACTGAGTAAAACAGGAGCTTCTCTTCAGTCCAATACACTGTATTTGCTGGGAACAGATGCGAGTGCTATTTGCACTGTTTATGGCCAGAATAGCACAATAGTGGTGTTGTTACCCTGAATTAACACTTAATGCTAGAACTTGAAACTGAATGTGAATCAACTCCATTCAGGAAGTTGTATTGAACCCCAGTTGGCCTTACAAGAAAAACACTCTGCTTTTGAGAAACAGGCACTCTTGCACTCTACTGTGTTTCCTAAAGGGCTAGTACAGTGAGCTAGCTCAGAACAAAAGAACTGTGCTTCCTACACAAACGGGGCATATCTAGTTCAAATCAGTATTGGAAACGGAGTAAAACAGGAGCTTCTCTTCAGTCCAATACACTGTATTTGCTGGGAACAGACGCGAGTGCTATTTGCACTGTTTATGGCCAGAATAGCACAATAGTGGTGTTATTACCCTGAATTAACACTTAATGCTAGAACTTGAAACTGAATGTGAATCAACTCCGTTTAGGAAGTTGTATTGAACCCCAGTCGGCCTTACAAGAAAAACACTCTGCTATTGAGAAACAGGCACTCTTGCACTCTTCTGTGTTTCCTATAGGGCCAGTACAGTGAGCTCGCTCAGAACAAAAGAACTGTGCTTCCTACACAAACGTGGCATATCTAGTTCAACTCAGTATTGGAAACTGAGTAAAACAGGAGCTTCTCTTCAGTCCAATACACTGTATTTGCTGGGAACAGACGCGAGTGCTATTTGTACTGTTTATGGCCAGAATAGCACAATCGTGGTGTTCTTACCCTGAATTAACGCGTAATGCTAGAACTTGAAACTCAGTGTGAATCAACTCTGTTTAGGAAGTTGTATTGAACCCCAGTTGGCCTTACAAGAAAAACACTCTGCTTTTGAGAAACAGGCACTCTTGCACTCTACTGTGTTTCCTAAAGGGCCAGTACAGTGAGCTAGCTCAGAACAAAACAACTGTGCTTCCTACACAAACGGGGCATATCTAGTTCAACTCAGTATTGGAAACTGAAGGAGCTTCTCATCAGTCCAATACACTGTATTTGCTGGGAACAGATGCGAGTGCTATTTGCACTGTTTATGGCCAGAATAGCACAATAGTGGTGTTCTTACCCCGAATTAACCCTTAATGCTAGAACTTGAAACTGAATGTGAATCAACTCCGTTTAGGAAGTTGTATTGAACCCCAGTTGGCCTTACAAGAAAAACACTCTGCTTTTGAGAAACAGGCACTCTTGCACTCTACTGTGTTTCCTATAGGGCTAGTACAGTGAGCTAGCTCAGCACAAAGAACTGTGCTTCCTACACAAACGGGGCATATCTAGTTCAAATCAGTATTGGAAACTGAGTAAAACAGGAGCTTCTCTTCAGTCCAATACACTGTATTTGCTGGGAACAGACGCGAGTGCTATTTGCACTGTTTATGGCCCGAATAGCACAATAGTCGTGTACTTACCCTGAAACAACACTTAATGCTAGAACTTGAAACTTAATGTGAATCAACTCTGTTTAGGAAGTTGTATTGAACCCCAGTCGGCCTTACAAGAAAAACACTCTGCTTTTGAGAAACAGGCACTCTTGCACTCTACTGTGTTTCCTATAGGGCCAGTACAGTGAGCTATCTCAGTACAAAAAACTGTGCTTCCCCACACAAACGGGGCCTATCTAGTTCAACTCAGTATTGGAAACTGAGTAAAACAGGAGCTTCTCTTCAGTCCAATACACTGTATTTGCTGGGAACAGACGCAGGGGCTATATGCACTGTTTATGGCCAGAATAGCACAATAGTGGTGTTCTCACCCAGAATTAACACTTAATGCTAGAACTTGAAACTGAATGTGAATCAACTCCGTTTAGGAAGTTGTATTGAACTCCAGTCGGCCCTACAAGAAAAACACTCTGCTTTTGAGAAACATGCACTCTTGCACTCTACTGTGTTTCCTATAGGGCCAGTACAGTGAGCTAGCTCAGAACAAAAGAACTGTGCTTCCTACACAAACGGGGCATATCTAGTTCAACTCAGTATTGGAAACTGAGTAAAACAGGAGCTTCTCTTCAGTCCAATACACTGTATTTGCTGGGAACAGACGCGAGTGCTATTTGCACTGTTTATGGCCAGAATAGCACAATAGTGGTGTTGTTACCCTGAATTAACACTTAATGCTAGAACTTGAAACTGAATTTGAATCAATACGTTTAGGAAGTTGTATTGAACCCCAGTCGGCCTTACAAAAAAACACTCTGCTTTTGAGAAACAGGCACTCTTGCACTCTACTGTGTTTCCTAAAGGGCCAGTACAGTGAGCTAGCTCAGAACAAAACAACTGTGCTTCCTACACAAACGGGGCATATCTAGTTCAACTCAGTATTGGAAACTGAAGGAGCTTCTCATCAGTCCAATACACTGTATTTGCTGGGAACAGATGCGAGTGCTATTTGCACTGTTTATGGCCAGAATAGCACAATAGTGGTGTTCTTACCCTGAATTAACCCTTAATGCTAGAACTTGAAACTGAATGTGAATCAACTCCGATTAGGAAGTTGTATTGAACCCCTGTCGGCCTTACAAGAAAAACACTCTGCTTTTGAGAAACAGGCACTCTTGCACTCTACTGTGTTTCCTATAGGGCCAGTACAGTGAGCTAGCTCAGAACAAAAGAACTGTGCTTCCTACACAAACGGGGCATATCTAGTTCAACTCAGTATTGGAAACTGAGTAAAACAGGAGCTTCTCTTCAGTCCAATACACTGTATTTGCTGGGAACAGACGCGAGTGCTATTTGCACTGTTTATGGCCAGAATAGCACAAGAGTGGTGTTGTTACCCTGAATTAACACGTAATGCTAGAACTTGAAACTCAATGTGAATCAACTCCGTTTAGGAAGTTGTATTGAACCCCAGTCGGCCTTACAAGAAAAACACTCTGCTTTTGAGAAACAGGCACTCTTGCACTCTACTGTGTTTCCTATAGGGCCAGTACAGTGAGCTAGCTCAGAACAAAAGAACTGTGCTTCCTACACAAACAGGACATATCTAGTTCAACTCAGTATTGGAAACTGAGTAAAACAGGAGCTTCTCTTCAGTCCAATACACTGTATTTGCTGGGAAGAGACGCGAGTGGTATTCGCACTGTTTATGGCCAGAATAGCACAATAGTGGTGTTCTTACACTGAATTAACACTTAATGCTAGAACTTGAAACTCAATGTGAATCAACTCCGTTTAGGAAGTTGTATTGAACCCCAGTCGGCCTTACAAGAAAAACACTCTGCTTTTGAGAAACAGGCACTCTTGCACTCTACTGTGTTTCCTATAGGTCCAGTACAGTGAGCTAGCTCAGAAAAAAACAACTGTGCTCCCTACACAAACTGGGCATAGCTAGTTCAACTCCGTATTGGAAACTGAGTAAAACAGGAGCTTCTCTTCAGTACAATATGCTGTATTTGCTGGGAACAGACGCGAGTGCTATTTGCACTGTTCATGGCCAGAATAGCACAAGAGTGGTGTTCTTACCCTGAATTAACACTTAATGCTAGAACTTAAAACCAAATGTGAATCAACTCCGTTTAGGAAGTTGTATTGAACCCCAGTCGGCCTTACAAGAAAAACACTCTGCTTTTGAGAAACAG
The DNA here is from genome assembly GCF_049852395.1 of Peromyscus maniculatus bairdii. Taxonomy (NCBI): domain Eukaryota; kingdom Metazoa; phylum Chordata; class Mammalia; order Rodentia; family Cricetidae; genus Peromyscus; species Peromyscus maniculatus. The sequence continues at coordinate 4,481,807 of NC_134862.1, forward strand.
ACACTCTTGCACTCTACTGTGTTTCCTATAGGGCCAGTACAGTGAGCTAGCTCAGAACAAAAGAATTGTGCTTCCTACACAAACGGGGCATATCTAGTTCAACTCAGTATTGGAAACTGACTAAAACAGGAGCTTCTCTTCAGTCCAATACACTGTATTTGCAGGGAACAGACGTGAGTGCTATTTGCACAGTTTATGGCAAGAATAGCACAATAGTGGTGTTCTTACCCTGAATTAACACTTAATGCTAGAACTTGAAACTCAATGTGAATCAACTCCGTTTAGGAAGTTGTATTGAACCCCAGTCGTCCTTACAAGAAAAACACTCTGCTTTTGAGAAACAGGCACTCTTGCACTCTACTGTGTTTCCTAGAGGGTCAGTACAGTGAGCTAGCTCAGAACAAAAGAACTGTGCTTCCCCACACAAACGGGGCATATCTAGTTCAACTCAGTATTGGAAACTGAGTAAAACAGGAGCTTCTCTTCAGTCCAATACACTGTATTTGCTGGGAACAGACGCAGGTGCTATATGCACTGTTTATGGCCAGAATAGCACAATAGTGGTGTTCTTACCCTGAATTAACACTTAATGCTAGAACTTGAAACTGAATGTGAATCAACTCCTTTTAGGAAGTTGTATTGAACTCCAGTCGGCCCTACAAGAAAAACACTCTGCTTTTGAGAAACAGGCACTCTTGCACTCTACTGTGTTTCCTATAGGGCCAGTACAGTGAGCTAGCTCAGAACAAAAGAACTGTGCTTCCTACACAAACGGGGCATATCTAGTTCAATTCAGTATTGGAAACTGAGTAAAACAGGAGCTTCTCTTCAGTCCAATACACTGTATTTGCTGGGAACAGACGCGAGTGCTATTTGCACTGTTTATGGCCAGAATAGCACAAGAGTGGTGTTCTTACCCTGAAATAACACTTAATGCTAGAACTTGAAACTGAATGTGAATCAACTCCGTTTAGGAAGTTGTATTGAACCCCAGTCGGCCTTACAAGAAAAACACTCTGCTTTTGAGAAACAGGCACTCTTGCACTCTACTGTGATTTCTTTAGGGCCAGTACAGTGAGCTAGCTCAGAACAAAAGAACTGTGCTTCCTACACAAACGGGGCATATCTAGTTCAACTCAGTATTGGAAACTGAGTAAAACAGGAGCTTCTCTTCAGTCCAATACACTGTATTTGCTGGGAACAGACACAGGTGCTATATGCACTGTTTATGGCCAGAATAGCACAATAGTGGTGTTCTTACCGTGAATTAACACTTAATGCTAGAACATGAAACTGAATGTGAATCAATTCCGTTTAGGAAGTTGTATTGATCTCCAGTCGGCCCTACAAGAAAAACACTCTGCTTTTGAGAAACAGGCACTCTTGCACTCTACTGTGTTTCCTAAAGGGCCAGTACAGTGAGCTAGCTCAGAACAAAACAACTGTGCTTCCTACACAAACGGGGCATATCTAGTTCAACTCAGTATTGGAAACTGAAGGAGCTTCTCATCAGTCCAATACACTGTATTTGCTGGGAACAGATGCGAGTGCTATTTGCAATGTTTATGGCCAGAATAGCACAATAGTGGTGTTCTTACCCTGAATTAACCCTTAATGCTAGAACTTGAAACTGAATGTGAATCAACTCCGTTTAGGAAGTTGTATTGAACCCCAGTCGGCCTTACAAGAAAAACACTCTGCTTTTGAGAAACAGGCACTCTTGCACTCTACTGTGTTTCCTATAGGGCCAGTACAGTGAGCTAGCTCAGAACAAAACAACTGTGCTTCCTACACAAACCGGGCATATCTAGTCAACTCAGTATTGGAAAATGAGTAAAACAGGAGCTTCTCTTCAGTCCAATACACTGTATTTGCTGGGAACAGACGCGAGTGCTATTTGCACTGTTTATGACAAGAATAGCACAATAGTGGTGTTCTTACCCTGAATTAACACTTAATGCTAGAACTTGAAACTCAATGTGAATCAACACCGTTTAGGAAGTTGTATTGAACCCCAGTTGGCCTTACAAGAAAAACACTCTGCTTTTGAGAAACAGGCACTCTTGCACTCTACTGTGTTTCCTATAGGGCCAGTACAGTGAGCTAGCTCAGAACAAAAGAACTGTGCTTCCCCACACAAACGGGGTATATCTAGTTCAACTCAGTATTGGAACCCGGTAAAACAGGAGCTTCTCTTCAGTCCAATACACTGTATTTGCTGGGAACAGATGCAGGTGCTATATGCACTGTTTATGGCCAGAATAGCACAATAGTGGTGTTCTTACCCTGAATTAACATTTAATGCTAGAACTTGAAACTGAATGTGAATCAACTCCGTTTAGGAAGTTGTATTGAACTCCAGTCGGCCCTACAAGAAAAACACTCTGCTTTTGAGAAACAGGCACTCTTGCACTCTACTGTGTTTCCTATAGGGCCAGTACACTGAGCTAGCTCAGAACAAAACAACTGTGCTCCCTACACAAACTGGGCATAGCAAGTTCAACTCCGTATAGGAAACTGAGTAAAACAGGAGCTTCTCTTCAGTCCAATATGCTGTATTTGCTGGGAACAGACGCGAGAGCTATTTGCACTGTTTATGGCCAGAATAGCACAAGAGTGGTGTCTTACCCTGAATTAACACTTAATGCTAGAACTTGAAACCAAATGTGAATCAACTCCGTTTAGGAAGTTGTATTGAACCCCAGTCGGCCTTACAAGAAAAACACTCTGCTTTTGAGAAACAGGCACTCTTGCACTCTACTGTGTTTCCTATAGGGCCAGTACAGTGAGCTAGCTCAGAACAAAAGAACTGTGCTTCCTACACAAACGAGGCATATCTAGTTCAACTCAGTATTGGAAACTGAGTAAAACAGGAGCTTCTCTTCAGTCCAATACACTGTATTTGCTGGGAACAGACGCGAGTGCTATTTGCACTGTTTATGGCAAGAATAGAACAATAGTGGTGTTCTTACCCTGAATTAACACTTAATGCTAGAACTTGAAACTCAATGTGAATCAACTCCGTTTAGGAAGTTGTATTGAACCCCAGTCGGCCTTACAAGAAAAACACTCTGCTTTTGAGAAACAGGCACTCTTGCACTCTACTGTGTTTCCTATAGTGGCAGTACAGTGAGCTAGCTCAGAACAAAAGAACTTTGCTTCCTCACCCAAACGGGGCATATCTAGGTCAACTCAGTATTGGAAACTGAGTAAAACAGGAGCTTCTCTTCAGTCCAATACACTGTATTTGCTGGGAACAGACGCAGGTGCTATATGCACTGTTTATGGCCAGAATAGCACAATAGTGGTGTTCTTACCCTGAATTAACACTTAATGCTAGAACTTAAAACTGAATGTGAATCAACTCCGTTTAGGAAGTTGTATTGAACTCCAGTCGGCCCTAGAAGAAAAACACTCTGCTTTTGAGAAACAGGCACTCTTGCACTCTACTGTGTTTCCTATAGGTCCAGTACAGTGAGCTAGCTTAGAACAAAAGAACTGTGCTTCCTACACAAACGGGACATATCTAGTTCAACTCAGTATTGGAAACTGAGTAAAACAGGAGCTTCTCTTCAGTCCAATACACTGTATTTGCTGGGAACAGACGTGAGTGCTATTTGCACTGTTTATGGCCAGAATAGCACAATAGTGGTGTTCTTACCCTGAATTAACACTTAATGCTAGAACTTGAAACTGAATGTGAATCAACTCCGTTTAGGAAGTTGTATTGAACCCCAGTCGGCCTTACAAGAAAAACACTCTGCTTTTGAGAAACAGGCACTCTTGCACTCTACTGTGATTTCTATAGGGCCAGTACAGTGAGATGGTCAGAACAAAACAACTGTGCTTCCTACACAAACGTTGCATATCTAGTTCAAGTCAGTATTGGAAACTGAGTAAAACAGGAGCTTCTCTTCAGTCCAATACACTGTATTTGCTGGGAACAGACGCGAGTGCTATTTGTACTGTTTATGGCCAGAATAGCACAATAGTGGTGTTCTTACCCTGAATTAACACTTAACGCTAGAACTTGAAACTGAATGTGAATCAACTCCGTTTAGGAAGTTGTATTGAACTCCAGTCAGCCCTACAAGAAAAACACTCTGCTTTTGAGAAACAGGCACTCTTGCACTCTACTGTGTTTCCTATAGGGCCAGTACAGTGAGCTAGCTCAGAACAAAAGCACTGTGCTTCCTACACAAATGGGGCATATCTAGTTCAACTCAGTATTGGAAACTGAGTAAAACAGGTGCTTCTCTTCAGTCCAATACACTGTATTTGCTGGGAACAGATGCGAGTGCTATTTGCACTGTTTATGGCCAGAATAGCACAATAGTGGTGTCTTACTCTGAATTAACACTTAATGCTAGAACTTGAAAATGAATGTGAATCAACTCCGTTTAGGAAGTTGTATTGAACCCCAGTCGGCCTTACAAGAAAAACACTCTGCTTTTGAGAAACATTCACTCTTGCACTCAACTGTGTTTCCTATAGGGCCAGTACAGTGAGCTAGCTCAGAACAAAAGAACTGTGCTTCCTACACAAACGGGGCATATCTAGTCAACTCACTATTGGAAACTGAGTAAAACAGGAGCTTCTCTTCAGTCCAATACACTGTATTTGCTGGGAACAGATGCGAGTGCTATTTGCACTGTTTATGGCCAGAATAGCACAATAGTGGTGTTCTAACCCTGAATTAACACTTAATGCTAGAACTTGAAACTCAATGTGAATCAACTCCGTTTAGGAAGGTGTATTGAACCCCAGTCGGCCTTACAGGAAAAACACTCTGCTTTTGAGAAACAGGCACTCTTGCACTCTACTGTGTTTCCTATAGGGCCAGTACAGTGAGCTAACTCAGAACAAAAGAACTGTGCTTCCCCACACAAACGGGGCATATCTAGCTCAACTCAGTATTGGAAACTGAGTAAAACAGGAGCTTCTCTTCAGTCCAATACACTGTATTTGCTGGGAACAGACGCAGGTGCTATATGCACTGTTTATGGCCAGAATAGCACAATAGTGGTGTTCTAACCCTGAATTAACACTTAATGCTAGAACTTGAAACTCAATGTGAATCAACTCCGTTTAGGAAGTTGTATTGAACCCCAGTCGGCCTTACAAGAAAAACACTCTGCTTTTGAGAAACAGGCACTCTTACACTCTACTGTGTTTCCTATAGTGCCAGTACAGTGAGTACAGTGAGGTAGCTCAGAACAAAAGAACTGTGCTTCCCCACACAAACGGGGCATATCTAGTTCAACTCAGTATTGGAAACTGAGTAAAACAGGAGCTTCTCTTCAGTCCAATACACTGTATTTGCTGGGAACAGACGCAGGTGTTATATGCACTGTTTATGGCCAGAATAGCACAATAGTGGTGTTCTTACCCTGAATTAACACTTAATGCTAGAACTTGAAACTGAATGTGAATCAACTCCGTTTAGGAAGTTGTATTGAACTCCAGTCAGCCCTACAAGAAAAACACTCTGCTTTTGAGAAACAGGCACTCTTGCACTCTACTGTGTTTCCTATAGGGCCAGTACAGTGAGCTAGCTCAGAACAAAAGCACTGTGCTTCCTACACAAATGGGGCATATCTAGTTCAACTCAGTATTGGAAACTGAGTAAAACAGGAGCTTCTCTTCAGTCCAATACACTGTATTTGCTGGGAACAGACGCGAGTGCTATTTGCACTGTTTATGGCCAGAATAGCACAATAGTGGTGTCTTACTCTGAATTAACACTTAATGCTAGAACTTGAAACTGAATGTGAATCAACTCCGTTTAGGAAGTTGTATTGAACCCCAGTCGGCCTTACAAGAAAAACACTCTGCTTTTGAGAAATATTCACTCTTGCACTCTACTGTGTTTCCTATAGGGCCAGTACAGTGAGCTAGCTCAGAACAAAAGAGCTGTGTTTCCTACACAAACGGAGCATATCTAGTTCAACTCAGTATTTGAAACTGAGTAAAACAGGAGCTTCTCTTCAGTCCAATACACTGTATTTGCAGGGAACAGACGCGAGTGCTATTTGTACTGTTTATGTCCAGAATAGCACAATACTGGTGTTCTTACCCTGAATTAACAGGTAATGCTAGAACTTGAAACTCAATGAGAATCAATTCTGTTTAGGAAGTTGTACTGAACCCCAGTCGGCCCTACAAGAAAAACACTCTGCTTTTGAGAAACAGGCACTCTTGCACTCTACTGTGTTTCCTATAGGGCCAGTACAGTGAGCTAGTTCAGAACAAAAGAACTGTGCTTCCTACACAAACGGGGCATATCTAGTTCAACTCAGTATTGGAAACTGAGTAAAACAGGAGCTTCTCTTCAGTCCAATACACTGTATTTGCAGGGAACAGACGCGAGTGCTATTTGCACAGTTTATGGCAAGAATAGCACAATAGTGGTGTTCTTACCCTGAATTAAAACTTAATGCTAGAACTTGAAACTCAATGTGGATCAACTCCGTTTAGGAAGTTGTATTGAACTCCAGTCGGCCCTACAAGAAAAACACTCTGCTTTTGAGAAACAGGCACTCTTGCACTCTACTGTGTTTCCTATAGGGCCAGTACAGTGAGCTAGCTCAGAACAAAAGAACTGTGCTTCCTACACAAACGGAGCATATCTAGTTCAACTCAGTATTGGAAACTGAGTAAAACAGGAGCTTCTCTTCAGTCCAATACACTGTATTTCCAGGGAACAGACGCGAGTGCTATTTGTACTGTTTATGTCCAGAATAGCACAATAGTGGTGTTCTTACCCTGAATTAACAGGTAATGCTAGAACTTGAAACTCAATGTTAATCAACTCCGTTTATGAAGTTGTACTGAACCCCAGTCGGCCCTACAAAAAAACACTCTGCTTTTGAGAAACAGGCACTCTTGCACTCTACTGTGTTTCCTAGAGTGCCAGTACAGTGTGCTAGCTCAGAACAAAAGAACTGTGCTTCCTACACAAACGGGGCATATCTAGTTCAACTCAGTATTGGAAACTGAGTAAAACAGGAGCTTCTCTTCAGTCCAATACACTGTATTTGCTGGGAACAGACGCGAGTGCTATTTGCACTGTTTATGGCCAGAATAGCACAATAGTGGTGTTCTTTCCCTGAATTAACACTTAATGCTAGAACTTGAAACTGAATGTGAATCAACTCCGTTTAGGAAGTTGTATTGAACCACAGTCGGCCTTACAAGAAAAACACTCTGCTTTTGAGAAACAGGCACTCTTGCACTCTACTGTGATTTCTATAGGGCCAGTACAGTGAGCTAGCTCAGAACAAAACAACTGTGCTTCCCCACACAAACGGGGCATATCTAGTTCAACTCAGTATTGGAAACTGAGTAAAACAGGAGCTTCTCTTCAGTCCAATACACTGTATTTGCTGGGAACAGACGCAGGGGCTATATGCACTGTTTATGGCAAGAATAGCACAATAGTGGTGTTCTAACCCTGAATTAACACTTAATGCTAGAACTTGAAACTCAATGTGAATCAACTCCGTTTAGGAAGTTGTATTGAACCCCAGTCGGCCTTACAAGAAAAACACTCTGCTTTTGAGAAACAGGCACTCTTGCACTCTACTGTGTTTCCTATAATGCCAGTACAGTGAGTACAGTGAGGTAGCTCAGAACAAAAGAACTGTGCTTCCCCACACAAACGGGGCATATCTAGTTCAACTCAGTATTGGAAACTGAGTAAAACAGGAGCTTCTCTTCAGTCCAATACACTGTATTTGCTGGGAACAGACGCAGGTGCTATATGCACTGTTTATGGCCAGAATAGCACAATAGTGGTGTTCTTACCCTGAATTAACACTTAATGCTAGAACTTGAAACTGAATGTGAATCAACTCCGTTTAGGAAGTTGTATTGAACTCCAGTCAGCCCTACAAGAAAAACACTCTGCTTTTGACAAACAGGCACTCTTGCACTCTACTGTGTTTCCTATAGGGCCAGTACAGTGAGCTAGCTCAGAACAAAAGCACTGTGCTTCCTACACAAATGGGGCATATCTAGTTCAACTCAGTATTGGAAACTGAGTAAAACAGGAGCTTCTCTTCAGTCCAATACACTGTATTTGCTGGGAACAGACGCGAGTGCTATTTGCACTGTTTATGGCCAGAATAGCACAATAGTGGTGTCTTACTCTGAATTAACACTTAATGCTAGAACTTGAAACTGAATGTGAATCAACTCCGTTTAGGAAGTTGTATTGAACCCCAGTCGGCCTTACAAGAAAAACACTCTGCTTTTGAGAAACATTCACTCTTGCACTCTACTGTGTTTCCTATAGGGCCAGTACAGTGAGCTAGCTCAGAACAAAAGAACTGTGCTTCCTACACAAACGGGGCATATCTAGTTCAACTCAGTATTGGAAACTGAGTAAAACAGGAGCTTCTCTTCAGTCCAATACACTGTATTTGCAGGGAACAGACGCGAGTGCTATTTGTACTGTTTATGTCCAGAATAGCACAATAGTCGTGTTCTTACCCTGAATTAACAGGTAATGCTAGAACTTGAAACTCAATGTGAATCAACTCTGTTTAGGAAGTTGTACTGAACCCCAGTCGGCCCTACAAGAAAAACACTCTGCTTTTGAGAAACAGGCACTCTTGCACTCTACTGTGTTTCCTATAGTGCCAGTACAGTGAGCTAGCTCAGAACAAAAGAACTGTGCTTCCTACACAAACGGGGCATATCTAGTTAAACTCAGTATTGGAAACTGAGTAAAACAGGAGCTTCTCTTCAGTCCAATACACTGTATTTGCTGGGAACAGACGCGAGTGCTATTTGCACTGTTTATGGCCAGAATAGCACAATAGTGGTGTTCTTACCCTGAATTAACACTTAATGCTAGAACTTGAAACTGAATGTGAATCAACTCCGTTTAGGAAGTTGTATTGAACCACAGTCGGCCTTACAAGAAAAACACTCTGCTTTTGAGAAACAGGCACTCTTGCACTCTACTGTGATTTCTATAGGGCCAGTACAGTGAGCTAGCTCAGAACAAAACAACTGTGCTTCCCCACACAAACGGGGCATATCTAGTTCAACTCAGTATTGGAAACTGAGTAAAACAGGAGCTTCTCTTCAGTCCAATACACTGTATTTGCTGGGAACAGACGCAGGTGCTATATGCACTGTTTATGGCCAGAATAGCACAATAGTGGTGTTCTAACCCTGAATTAACACTTAATGCTAGAACTTGAAACTCAATGTGAATCAACTCCGTTTAGGAAGTTGTATTGAACCCCAGTCGGCCTTACAAGAAAAACACTCTGCTTTTGAGAAACAGGCACTCTTGCACTCTACTGTGTTTCCTATAGGGCCAATACAGTGAGCTAGCTCAGAACAAAAGAACTGTGCTTCCCCACACAAACGGGGCATATCTAGTCCAACTCAGTATTGGAAACTGAGTAAAACAGGAGCTTCTCTTCAGTCCAATACACTGTATTTGCTGGGAACAGACGCAGGTGCTATATGCACTGTTTATGGCCAGAATAGCACAATAGTGGTGTTCTTACCCTGAATTAACACTTAATGCTAGAACTTGAAACTGATGAGAATCAATTCCGTTTAGGAAGTTGTATTGAACTCCAGTCGGCCCTACAAGAAAAACACTCTGCTTTTGAGAAACAGGCACTCTTGCACTCTACTGTGTTTCCTATAGGGCCAGTACAGTGAGCTAGCTCAGAACAAAAGAACTGTGCTTCCTACACAAACGTGGCATATCTAGTTCAACTCAGTATTGGAAACTGGGTAAAACGGGAGCTTCAATTCAGTCCAATACACTGTATTTGCTGGGAACAAACGCGAATGCTATTTGTACTGTTTATGGCCAGAATAGCACAATAGTGGTGTTCTTACCCTGAATTAACACGTAATGCTAGAACTTTAAACTCAATGTGAATCAACTCCGTTTAGGAAGTTGTACTGAACCCCAGTTGGCCTTACAAGAAAAACACTCTGCTTTTGAGAAACAGGCACTCTTGTACTCTACCGTGTTTCCTAAAGGGCCAGTATAGTGAGCAACTCAGAACAAAACAACTGTGCTTCCTACACAAACGGGGAATATCTAGATCAACTCAGTATTGGAAACTGAGTAAAACAGGAGCTTTTCTTCAGTCCAATACACTGTATTTGCTGGGAACATACGCGAGTGCTATTTGCACTGTTTATGGCCAGAATAGCACAATAGTTGTGTTCTTACCCTGAATTAACACTTAATGCTAGAACTTGTAACTCAATGTGAATCAACTCCATTTGGAAAGTTGTATTGAACCCCAGTCGGCCTTACAAGAAAAACACTCTGCTTTTGAGAAACAGGCACTCTTGCACTCTACTGTGTTTCCTATAGGGCCAGTACAGTGAGCTAGCTCAGAACAAAACAACTGTGCTTCCTACATAAATGGGGCATTTCTAGTCAACTCAGTATTGGAAACTGAGTAAAACAGGAGCTTCTCTTCAGTCCACTACACTGTATTTGCTGGGAACAGACCCGAGTGCTATTTGCACTGTTTATGGCCAGAATAGCACAATAGTGGTGTTCTTACCCTGAATTAACACTTAATGCTAGAACTTGAAACTGAATGTGAATCAACTCCGTTTAGGAAGTTGTATTGAACCCCAGTCGGCCTTACAAGAAAAACACTCTGCTTTTGAGAAACAGGCACTCTTGCACTCTACTGTGATTTCTATAGGGCCAGTACAGTGAGCTAGCTCAGAACAAAAAACTGTGCTTCCTACACAAACGTGACATATCTAGTTCAACTCAGTATTGGAAACTGAGTAAATCAGGAGCTTCTCTTCAGTCCAATACACTGTATTTGCTGGGAACAGACGCGAGTGCTCTTTGCACTGTTTATGGCCAGAATAGCACAATAGTGGTGTTCTTACCATGAATTAACACTTAATGCTAGAACTTGAAACCAAATGTGAATCAACTCCGTTTAGGAAGTTGTATTGAACCCCAGTCGGCCTTACAAGCAAAACACTCTGCTTTTGAGAAACAGGCACTCTTGCACTCTACTGTGTTTCCTATAGGGCCAGTACAGTGAGCTAGCTCAGAACAAAAGCACTGTGCTTCCTACACAAACGGGGCATATCTAGTTCAACTCAGTATTGGAAACTGACTAAAACAGGAGCTTCTCTTCAGTCCAATACACTGTATTTGCTGGGAACAGACGCGAGTGCTATTTGCACTGTTTATGGCCAGAATAGCACAATAGTGGTGTTCTTACCCTGAATTAACACTTAATGCTAGAAATTGAAACTGAATGTGAATCAACTCCGTTTAGGAAGTTGTATTGAACCCCAGTCGGCCTTACAAGAAAAACACTCTGCTTTTGAGAAACAGGCACTCTTGCACTCTACTGTGTTTCCTATAGGGCTAGTACAGTGAGCTAGCTCAGAACAAAACAACTGTGCTTCCTACACAAACGGGGCATATCTAGTCAACTCAGTATTGGAAACTGAGTAAAACAGGAGCTTCTCTTCAGTCCAATACACTGTATTTGCTGGGAACAGACGCGAGTGCTATTTGCACTGTTTATGGCCAGAATAGCACAATAGTGGTGTTCTAACCTTGAATTAACACTTAATGCTAGAACTTGAAACTCAATGTGAATCAACTCCGTTTAGGAAGTTGTATTGAACCCCAGTCGGCCTTACAAGAAAAACACTCTGATTTTGAGAAACAGGCACTCTTGCACTCTACTGTGTTTCCTATAGGGCCAGTACAGTGAGCTAGCTCAGAACAAAAGAACTGTGCTTCCCCACACAAATGGGGCATATCTAGTTCAACTCAGTATTGGAAACTGAGTAAAACAGGAGCTTCTCTTCAGTCCAATACACTGTATTTGCTGGGAACAGACGCAGGTGCTATATGCACTGTTTATGGCCAGAATAGCACAATAGTGGTGTTCTTACCCTGAATTAACACTTAATGCTAGAACTTGAAACTGATGAGAATCAATTCCGTTTAGGAAGTTGTATTGAACTCCAGTCGGCCCTACATGAAAAACACCCTGCTTTTGAGAAACAGGCACTCTTGCACTCTACTTTGTTTCATATAGGGCCAGTACAGTGAGCTAGCTCAGAACAAAAGAACTGTGCTTCCTACACAAACGGGGCATATCTAGTTCAACTCAGTATTGGAAACTGGGTAAAACGGGAGCTTCAATTCAGTCCAATACACTGTATTTGCTGGGAACAAACGCGAATACTATTTGTACTGTTTATGGCCAGAATAGCACAATAGTGGTGTTCTTACCCTGAATTAACACGTAATGCTAGAACTTTAAACTCAATGTGAATCAACTCCGTTTAGGAAGTTGTACTGAACCCCAGTTGGCCTTACAAGAAAAACACTCTGCTTTTGAGAAACCGGCACTCTTGTACTCTACCGTGTTTCCTAAAGGGCCAGTATAGTGAGCAACTCAGAACAAAACAACTGTGCTTCCTACACAAACGGGGAATATCTAGATCAACTCAGTATTGGAAACTGAGTAAAACAGGAGCTTCTCTTCAGTCCAATACACTGTATTTGCTGGGAACATACGCGAGTGCTATTTGCACTGTTTATGGCCAGAATAGCACAATAGTTGTGTTCTTACCCTGTATTAACACTTAATGCTAGAACTTGTAACTCAATGTGAATCAACTCCATTTGGGAAGTTGTATTGAACCCCAGTCGGCCTTACAAGAAAAACACTCTGCTTTTGAGAAACAGGCACTCTTGCACTCTACTGTGTTTCCTATAGGGCCAGTACAGTGAGCTAGCTCAGAACAAAACAACTGTGCTTCCTACACAAATGGGGCATTTCTAGTCAACTCAGTATTGGAAACTGAGTAAAACAGGAGCTTCTCTTCAGTCCAATACACTGTATTTGCTGGGAACAGACCCGAGTGCTATTTGCACTGTTTATGGCCAGAATAGCACAATAGTGGTGTTCTTACCCTGAATTAACACTTAATGCTAGAACTTGAAACTGAATGTGAATCAACTCCGTTTAGGAAGTTGTATTGAACCCCAGTCGGCCTTACAAGAAAAACACTCTGCTTTTGAGAAACAGGCACTCTTGCACTCTACTGTGATTTCTATAGGGCCAGTACAGTGAGCTAGCTCAGAACAAAAAACTGTGCTTCCTACACAAACGGGACATATCTAGTTCAACTCAGTATTGGAAACTGAGTAAATCAGGAGCTTCTCTTCAGTCCAATACACTGTATTTGCTGGGAACAGACACGAGTGCTCTTTGCACTGTTTATGGCCAGAATAGCACAATAGTGGTGTTCTTACCATGAATTAACACTTAATGCTAGAACTTGAAACCAAATGTGAATCAACTCCGTTTAGGAAGTTGTATTGAACCCCAGTCGGCCTTACAAGAAAAACACTCTGCTTTTGAGAAACAGGCACTCTTGCACTCTACTGTGTTTCCTATAGGGCCAGTACAGTGAGCTAGCTCAGAACAAAAGCACTGTGCTTCCTACACAAACGGGGCATATCTAGTTCAACTCAGTATTGGAAACTGACTAAAACAGGAGCTTCTCTTCAGTCCAATACACTGTATTTGCTGGGAACAGTCGCGAGTGCTATTTGCACTGTTTATGGCCAGAATAGCACAATAGTGGTGTTCTAACCTTGAATTAACACTTAATGCTAGAACTTGCAACTCAATGTGAATCAACTCCGTTTAGGAAGTTGTATTGAACCCCAGTCGGCCTTACAAGAAAAACACTCTGCTTTTGAGAAACAGGCACTCTTGCACTCTACTGTGTTTCCTATAGGGCCAGTACAGTGAGCTAGCTCAGAACAAAAGAACTGTGCTTCCCCACACAAACGGGGCATATCTAGTTCAACTCAGTATTGGAAACTGAGTAAAACAGGAGCTTCTCTTCAGTCCAATACACTGTATTTGCTGGGAACAGACGCAGGTGCTATATGCACTGTTTATGGCCAGAATAGCACAATAGTGGTGTTCTTACCCTGAATTAACACTTAATGCTAGAACTTGAAACTGATGAGAATCAATTCCGTTTAGGAAGTTGTATTGAACTCCAGTCGGCCCTACATGAAAAACACCCTGCTTTTGAGAAACAGGCACTCTTGCACTCTACTGTGTTTCCTATAGGGCCAGTACAGTGAGCTAGCTCAGAACAAAAGAAGTGTGCTTCCTACACAAACGGGGCATATCTAGTTCAACTCAGTATTGGAAACTGAGTAAAACGGGAGCTTCTCTTCAGTCCAATACACTGTATTTGCTGGGGACAAACGCGAGTGCTATTTGTACTGTTTATGGCCAGAATAGCACAATAGTGGTGTTCTTACCCTGAATTAACACGTAATGCTAGAATTTAAACTCAATGTGAATCAACTCCGTTTAGGAAGTTGTATTGAACCCCAGTCGGCCTTACAAGAAAAACACTCTGCTTTTGAGAAACAGGCACTCTTGCACTCTACTGTGTTTCCTATAGGGCCAGTACAGTGAGCTAGCTCAGAACAAAAGAACTGTGCTTCCTACACAAACGGGGCATATCTAGTTCAACTCAGTATTGGAAACTGAGTAAAACAGGAGCTTCTCTTCAGTCCAATAAACTGTATTTGCTGGGAACAGTGGCGAGTGCTATTTGCACTGTTTATGGCCAGAATAGCACAATAGTGGTGTTCTTACCCTGAATTAACACTTAATGCTAGAACTTGAAACTGAATGTGAATCAACTCCGTTTAGGAAGTTGTATTGAACTCCAGTCAGCCCTACAAGAAAAACACTCTGCTTTTGAGAAACAGGCACTCTTGTACTCTACCGTGTTTCCTAAAGGGCCAGTATAGTGAGCTAGCTCAGAACAAAACAACTGTGCTTCCTACACAAACGGGGAATATCTAGATCAACTCAGTATTGGAAACTGAGTAAAACGGGAGCTTCTCTTCAGTCCAATACACTGTATTTGCTGGGAACAAATGCGAGTGCTATTTGTACTGTTTATGGCCAGAATAGCACAATAGTGGTGTTCTTACCCTGAATTAACACGTAATGCTAGAACTTTAAACTCAATGTGAATCAACTCCGTTTAGGAAGTTGTATTGAACCCCAGTCGGCCTTACAAGAAAAACACTCTGCTTTTGAGAAACAGGCACTCTTGCACTCTACTGTGTTTCCTATAGGGCCAGTACAGTGAGCTAGCTCAGAACAAAAGAACTGTGCTTCCTACACAAACGGGGCATATCTAGTTCAAATCAGTATTGGAAACTGAGTAAAACAGGGGCTTCTCTTCAGTCCAATACACTGTATTTGCTGGGAACAGACCCGAGTGCTATTTGCACTGTTTATGGCCAGAATAGCACAATAGTGGTGTTCTTACCCTGAATTAACACTTAATGCTAGAACTTGAAACTCAATGTGAATCAACTCCGTTTAGGAAGTTGTATTGAACCCCAGTCGGCCTTACAAGAAAAACACTCTGCTTTTGAGAAACAGGCACTCTTGCACTCTACTGTGTTTCCTATAGGGCCAGTACAGTGAGCTACCTCAGAACAAAAGAACTGTGCTTCCCCACACAAACGGGGCATATCTAGATCAACTCAGTATTGGAAACTGAGTAAAACAGGAGCTTCTCTTCAGTCCAATACACTGTATTTGCTGGGAAGAGACATGGGTGCTATATGCACTGTTTATGGCCAGAATAGCACAATAGTGGTGTTCTTACCCTGAATTAACACTTAATGCTAGAACTTGAAACTTAATGTGAATCAACTCCGTTTAGAAAGTTGTATTGAACCACAGTCGGCCTTACAAGAAAAACACTCTGCTTTTGAGAAACAGGCACTCTTGCACTCTACTGAGATTTCTATACGGCCAGTACAGTGAGCTAGCTCAGAACAAAAAACTGTGCTTCCTACACAAACGGGGCATATCTAGTTCAACTCAGTATTGGAAACTGACTAAAACAGGAGCTTCTCTTCAGTCCAATACACTGTATTTGCTGGGAACAGACGCGAGTGCTCTTTGCACTGTTTATGGCCAGAATAGCACAATAGTGGTGTTCTTACCCTGAATTAACACTTAATGCTAGAACTTGAAACTAATGTGAATCAACTCCGTTTAGGAAGTTGTATTGAACCCCAGTCGGCCTTACAAGAAAAACACTCTGCTTTTGAGAAATAGGCACTCTTGCACTCTACTGTGTTTCCAATAGGGCTAGTACAGTGAGCTAGCTCAGAACAAAACAACTGTGCTTCCTACACAAACAGGGCATATCTAGTCAACTCAGTATTGGAAACTGAGTAAAACAGGAGCTTCTCTTCAGTCCAATACACTGTATTTGCTGGGTACAGACGCGAGTGCTATTTGCACTGTATGGCCAGAATAGCACAATAGTGGTGTTCTAACCTTGAATTAACACTTAATGCTAGAACTTGAAACTCAATGTGAATCAACTCCGTTTAGGAAGTTGTATTGAACCCCAGTCGGCCTTACAAGAAAAACACTCTGCTTTTGAGAAACAGGCACTCTTGCACTCTACTGTGTTTCCTATAGGGCCAGTACAGTGAGGTAGCTCAGAACAAAAGAACTGTGCTTCCCCACACAAACGGGGCATATCTAGATCAACTCAGTATTGGAAACTGAGTAAAACAGGAGCTTCTCTTCAGTCCAATACACTGTATTTGCTGGGAACAGACGCAGGTGCTATATGCAATGTTTATGGCCAGAATAGCACAATAGTGGTGTTCTTACACTGAATTAACACTTAATGCTAGAACTTGAAACTGATGAGTATCAATTCCGTTTAGGAAGTTGTATTGAACTCCAGTCGGCCCTACATGAAAAACACCCTGCTTTTGAGAAACAGGCACTCTTGCACTCTACTGTGTTTCCTATAAGGCCAGTACAGTGAGCTAGCTCAGAACAAAACAACTGTGCTTCCTACACAAACGGGGCATATCTAGTCAACTCAGTATTGGAAACTGAGTAAAACAGGAGCTTCTCTTCAGTCCAATACACTGTATTTGCTGGGAACAGACCCCAGTGCTATTTGCACTGTTTATGGCCAGAATAGCACAATAGTGGTGTTCTTACCCTGAATTAACACTTAATGCTAGAACTTGTAACTCAATGTGAATCAACTCCATTTGGGAAGTTGTATTGAACCCCAGTCGGCCTTACAAGAAAAACACTCTGCTTTTGAGAAACAGGCACTCTTGCACTCTACTGTGTTTCCTATAGGGCCAGTACAGTGAGCTAGCTCAGAACAAAAGAACTGTGCTTCCTACACAAACGGGGCATATCTAGTTCACATCAGTATTGGAAACTGAGTAAAACAGGAGCTTCTCTTCAGTCCAATACACTGTATTTGCTGGGAACAGACGCAGGGGCTATATGCACTGTTTATGGCCAGAATAGCACAATAGTGGTGTTCTAACCCTGAATTAACACTTAATGCTAGAACTTGAAACTCAATGTGAATCAACTCCGTTTAGGAAGTTGTATTGAACCCCAGTCGGCCTTACAAGAAAAACACTCTGCTTTTGAGAAACAGGCACTCTTGCACTCTACTGTGTTTCCTATAATGCCAGTACAGTGAGTACAGTGAGGTAGCTCAGAACAAAAGAACTGTGCTTCCCCACACAAACGGGGCATATCTAGTTCAACTCAGTATTGGAAACTGAGTAAAACAGGAGCTTCTCTTCAGTCCAATACACTGTATTTGCTGGGAACAGACGCAGGTGCTATATGCACTGTTTATGGCCAGAATAGCACAATAGTGGTGTTCTTACCCTGAATTAACACTTAATGCTAGAACTTGAAACTGAATGTGAATCAACTCCGTTTAGGAAGTTGTATTGAACTCCAGTCAGCCCTACAAAAAAAACACTCTGCTTTTGACAAACAGGCACTCTTGCACTCTACTGTGTTTCCTATAGGGCCAGTACAGTGAGCTAGCTCAGAACAAAAGCACTGTGCTTCCTACACAAATGGGGCATATCTAGTTCAACTCAGTATTGGAAACTGAGTAAAACAGGAGCTTCTCTTCAGTCCAATACACTGTATTTGCTGGGAACAGACGCGAGTGCTATTTGCACTGTTTATGGCCAGAATAGCACAATAGTGGTGTCTTACTCTGAATTAACACTTAATGCTAGAACTTGAAACTGAATGTGAATCAACTCCGTTTAGGAAGTTGTATTGAACCCCAGTCGGCCTTACAAGAAAAACACTCTGCTTTTGAGAAACATTCACTCTTGCACTCTACTGTGTTTCCTATAGGGCCAGTACAGTGAGCTAGCTCAGAACAAAAGAACTGTGCTTCCTACACAAACGGGGCATATCTAGTTCAACTCAGTATTGGAAACTGAGTAAAACAGGAGCTTCTCTTCAGTCCAATACACTGTATTTGCAGGGAACAGACGCGAGTGCTATTTGTACTGTTTATGTCCAGAATAGCACAATAGTGGTGTTCTTACCCTGAATTAACAGGTAATGCTAGAACTTGAAACTCAATGTGAATCAACTCCGTTTAGGAAGTTGTACTGAACCCCAGTCGGCCCTACAAGAAAAACACTCTGCTTTTGAGAAACAGGCACTCTTGCACTCTACTGTGTTTCCTATAGTGCCAGTACAGTGAGCTAGCTCAGAACAAAAGAACTGTGCTTCCTACACAAACAGGGCATATCTAGTTAAACTCAGTATTGGAAACTGAGTAAAACAGGAGCTTCTCTTCAGTCCAATACACTGTATTTGCTGGGAACAGACGCGAGTGCTATTTGCACTGTTTATGGCCAGAATAGCACAATAGTGGTGTTCTTACCCTGAATTAACACTTAATGCTAGAACTTGAAACTGAATGTGAATCAACTCCGTTTAGGAAGTTGTATTGAACCACAGTCGGCCTTACAAGAAAAACACTCTGCTTTTGAGAAACAGGCACTCTTGCACTCTACTGTGATTTCTATAGGGCCAGTACAGTGAGCTAGCTCAGAACAAAACAACTGTTCTTCCCCACACAAACGGGGCATATCTAGTTCAACTCAGTATTGGAAACTGAGTAAAACAGGAGCTTCTCTTCAGTCCAATACACTGTATTTGCTGGGAACAGACGCAGGTGCTATATGCACTGTTTATGGCCAGAATAGCACAATAGTGGTGTTCTAACCCTGAATTAACACTTAATGCTAGAACTTGAAACTCAATGTGAATCAACTCCGTTTAGGAAGTTGTATTGAACCCCAGTCGGCCTTACAAGAAAAACACTCTGCTTTTGAGAAACAGGCACTCTTGCACTCTACTGTGTTTCCTATAGGGCCAGTACAGTGAGCTAGCTCAGAACAAAAGAACTGTGCTTCCCCACACAAACGGGGCATATCTAGTCCAACTCAGTATTGGAAACTGAGTAAAACAGGAGCTTCTCTTCAGTCCAATACACTGTATTTGCTGGGAACAGACGCAGGTGCTATATGCACTGTTTATGGCCAGAATAGCACAATAGTGGTGTTCTTACCCTGAATTAACACTTAATGCTAGAACTTGAAACTGATGAGAATCAATTCCGTTTAGGAAGTTGTATTGAACTCCAGTCGGCCCTACAAGAAAAACACTCTGCTTTTGAGAAACAGGCACTCTTGCACTCTACTGTGTTTCCTATAGGGCCAGTACAGTGAGCTAGCTCAGAACAAAAGAACTGTGCTTCCTACACAAACGTGGCATATCTAGTTCAACTCAGTATTGGAAACTGGGTAAAACGGGAGCTTCAATTCAGTCCAATACACTGTATTTGCTGGGAACAAACGCGAATGCTATTTGTACTGTTTATGGCCAGAATAGCACAATAGTGGTGTTCTTACCCTGAATTAACACGTAATGCTAGAACTTTAAACTCAATGTGAATCAACTCCGTTTAGGAAGTTGTACTGAACCCCAGTTGGCCTTACAAGAAAAACACTCTGCTTTTGAGAAACAGGCACTCTTGTACTCTACCGTGTTTCCTAAAGGGCCAGTATAGTGAGCAACTCAGAACAAAACAACTGTGCTTCCTACACAAACGGGGAATATCTAGATCAACTCAGTATTGGAAACTGAGTAAAACAGGAGCTTTTCTTCAGTCCAATACACTGTATTTGCTGGGAACATACGCGAGTGCTATTTGCACTGTTTATGGCCAGAATAGCACAATAGTTGTGTTCTTACCCTGAATTAACACTTAATGCTAGAACTTGTAACTCAATGTGAATCAACTCCATTTGGAAAGTTGTATTGAACCCCAGTCGGCCTTACAAGAAAAACACTCTGCTTTTGAGAAACAGGCACTCTTGCACTCTACTGTGTTTCCTATAGGGCCAGTACAGTGAGCTAGCTCAGAACAAAACAACTGTGCTTCCTACATAAATGGGGCATTTCTAGTCAACTCAGTATTGGAAACTGAGTAAAACAGGAGCTTCTCTTCAGTCCACTACACTGTATTTGCTGGGAACAGACCCGAGTGCTATTTGCACTGTTTATGGCCAGAATAGCACAATAGTGGTGTTCTTACCCTGAATTAACACTTAATGCTAGAACTTGAAACTGAATGTGAATCAACTCCGTTTAGGAAGTTGTATTGAACCCCAGTCGGCCTTACAAGAAAAACACTCTGCTTTTGAGAAACAGGCACTCTTGCACTCTACTGTGATTTCTATAGGGCCAGTACAGTGAGCTAGCTCAGAACAAAAAACTGTGCTTCCTACACAAACGGGACATATCTAGTTCAACTCAGTATTGGAAACTGAGTAAATCAGGAGCTTCTCTTCAGTCCAATACACTGTATTTGCTGGGAACAGACGCGAGTGCTCTTTGCACTGTTTATGGCCAGAATAGCACAATAGTGGTGTTCTTACCATGAATTAACACTTAATTCTAGAACTTGAAACCAAATGTGAATCAACTCCGTTTAGGAAGTTGTATTGAACCCCAGTCGGCCTTACAAGAAAAACACTCTGCTTTTGAGAAACAGGCACTCTTGCACTCTACTGTGTTTCCTATAGGGCCAGTACAGTGAGCTAGCTCAGAACAAAACAACTGTGCTTCCTACACAAATGGGGCATTTCTAGTCAACTCAGTATTGGAAACTGAGTAAAACAGGAGCTTCTCTTCAGTCCAATACACTGTATTTGCTGGGAACAGACCCGAGTGCTATTTGCACTGTTTATGGCCAGAATAGCACAATAGTGGTGTTCTTACCCTGAATTAACACTTAATGCTAGAACTTGAAACTCAATGTGAATCAACTCCGTTTAGGAAGTTGTATTGAACCCCAGTCGGCCTTACAAGAAAAACACTCTGCTTTTGAGAAACAGGCACTCTTGCACTCTACTGTGTTTCCTATAGGGCCAGTACAGTGAGCTACCTCAGAACAAAAGAACTGTGCTTCCCCACACAAACGGGGCATATCTAGTTCAACTCAGAATTGGAAAATGAGTAAAACAGGAGCTTCTCTTCAGTCCAATACACTGTATTTGCTGGGAAGAGACATGGGTGCTATATGCACTGTTTATGGCCAGAATAGCACAATAGTGGTGTTCTTACCCTGAATTAACACTTAATGCTAGAACTTGAAACTGAATGTGAATCAACTCCGTTTAGGAAGTTGTATTGAACTCCAGTCAGCACTACAAGAAAAACACTCTGCTTTTGAGAAACATTCACTCTTGCACTCTACTGTGTTTCCTATAAGGCCAGTACAGTGAGCTAGCTCAGAACAAAAGAACTGTGCTTCCTACACAAACGGGGCATATCTAGTTCAACTCAGTATTGGAA
This sequence comes from Peromyscus maniculatus bairdii, assembly GCF_049852395.1. Lineage (NCBI taxonomy): Eukaryota > Metazoa > Chordata > Mammalia > Rodentia > Cricetidae > Peromyscus > Peromyscus maniculatus. Next base: position 4,503,598 of record NC_134862.1, read on the forward strand.
ACTGAGTAAAACAGGAGTTTCTCTTCAGTCCAATACACTGTATTTGCTGGGAACAGACGGGAGTGCTATTTGCAATGTTTTTGGCCAGAATAGCACAATAGTGGTGTTCTTACCCTGAATTAACACTTAATGCTAGAATTTGAAACTGAATGTGAATCAACTCCGTTTAGGAAGTTGTATTGAACCCCAGTCGGCCTTACAAGAAAAACACTCTGCTTTTGAGAAACAGGCACTCTTGCACTCTACTGTGATTTCTATAGGGCCAGTACAGTGAGCTAGCTCAGAACAAAAAACTGTGCTTCCTACACAAACGTGACATATCTAGTTCAACTCAGTATTGGAAACTGAGTAAATCAGGAGCTTCTCTTCAGTCCAATACACTGTATTTGCTGGGAACAGACGCGAGTGCTCTTTGCACTGTTTATGGCCAGAATAGCACAATAGTGGTGTTCTTACCATGAATTAACACTTAATGCTAGAACTTGAAACCAAATGTGAATCAACTCCGTTTAGGAAGTTGTATTGAACCCCAGTCGGCCTTACAAGCAAAACACTCTGCTTTTGAGAAACAGGCACTCTTGCACTCTACTGTGTTTCCTATAGGGCCAGTACAGTGAGCTAGCTCAGAACAAAAGCACTGTGCTTCCTACACAAACGGGGCATATCTAGTTCAACTCAGTATTGGAAACTGACTAAAACAGGAGCTTCTCTTCAGTCCAATACACTGTATTTGCTGGGAACAGACGCGAGTGCTATTTGCACTGTTTATGGCCAGAATAGCACAATAGTGGTGTTCTTACCCTGAATTAACACTTAATGCTAGAAATTGAAACTGAATGTGAATCAACTCCGTTTAGGAAGTTGTATTGAACCCCAGTCGGCCTTACAAGAAAAACACTCTGCTTTTGAGAAACAGGCACTCTTGCACTCTACTGTGTTTCCTATAGGGCTAGTACAGTGAGCTAGCTCAGAACAAAACAACTGTGCTTCCTACACAAACGGGGCATATCTAGTCAACTCAGTATTGGAAACTGAGTAAAACAGGAGCTTCTCTTCAGTCCAATACACTGTATTTGCTGGGAACAGACGCGAGTGCTATTTGCACTGTTTATGGCCAGAATAGCACAATAGTGGTGTTCTAACCTTGAATTAACACTTAATGCTAGAACTTGAAACTCAATGTGAATCAACTCCGTTTAGGAAGTTGTATTGAACCCCAGTCGGCCTTACAAGAAAAACACTCTGATTTTGAGAAACAGGCACTCTTGCACTCTACTGTGTTTCCTATAGGGCCAGTACAGTGAGCTAGCTCAGAACAAAAGAACTGTGCTTCCCCACACAAATGGGGCATATCTAGTTCAACTCAGTATTGGAAACTGAGTAAAACAGGAGCTTCTCTTCAGTCCAATACACTGTATTTGCTGGGAACAGACGCAGGTGCTATATGCACTGTTTATGGCCAGAATAGCACAATAGTGGTGTTCTTACCCTGAATTAACACTTAATGCTAGAACTTGAAACTGATGAGAATCAATTCCGTTTAGGAAGTTGTATTGAACTCCAGTCGGCCCTACATGAAAAACACCCTGCTTTTGAGAAACAGGCACTCTTGCACTCTACTGTGTTTCCTATAGGGCCAGTACAGTGAGCTAGCTCAGAACAAAAGAACTGTGCTTCCTACACAAACGGGGCATATCTAGTTCAACTCAGTATTGGAAACTGGGTAAAACGGGAGCTTCAATTCAGTCCAATACACTGTATTTGCTGGGAACAAACGCGAATACTATTTGTACTGTTTATGGCCAGAATAGCACAATAGTGGTGTTCTTACCCTGAATTAACACGTAATGCTAGAACTTTAAACTCAATGTGAATCAACTCCGTTTAGGAAGTTGTACTGAACCCCAGTTGGCCTTACAAGAAAAACACTCTGCTTTTGAGAAACCGGCACTCTTGTACTCTACCGTGTTTCCTAAAGGGCCAGTATAGTGAGCAACTCAGAACAAAACAACTGTGCTTCCTACACAAACGGGGAATATCTAGATCAACTCAGTATTGGAAACTGAGTAAAACAGGAGCTTCTCTTCAGTCCAATACACTGTATTTGCTGGGAACATACGCGAGTGCTATTTGCACTGTTTATGGCCAGAATAGCACAATAGTTGTGTTCTTACCCTGTATTAACACTTAATGCTAGAACTTGTAACTCAATGTGAATCAACTCCATTTGGGAAGTTGTATTGAACCCCAGTCGGCCTTACAAGAAAAACACTCTGCTTTTGAGAAACAGGCACTCTTGCACTCTACTGTGTTTCCTATAGGGCCAGTACAGTGAGCTAGCTCAGAACAAAACAACTGTGCTTCCTACACAAATGGGGCATTTCTAGTCAACTCAGTATTGGAAACTGAGTAAAACAGGAGCTTCTCTTCAGTCCAATACACTGTATTTGCTGGGAACAGACCCGAGTGCTATTTGCACTGTTTATGGCCAGAATAGCACAATAGTGGTGTTCTTACCCTGAATTAACACTTAATGCTAGAACTTGAAACTGAATGTGAATCAACTCCGTTTAGGAAGTTGTATTGAACCCCAGTCGGCCTTACAAGAAAAACACTCTGCTTTTGAGAAACAGGCACTCTTGCACTCTACTGTGATTTCTATAGGGCCAGTACAGTGAGCTAGCTCAGAACAAAAAACTGTGCTTCCTACACAAACGGGACATATCTAGTTCAACTCAGTATTGGAAACTGAGTAAATCAGGAGCTTCTCTTCAGTCCAATACACTGTATTTGCTGGGAACAGACGCGAGTGCTCTTTGCACTGTTTATGGCCAGAATAGCACAATAGTGGTGTTCTTACCATGAATTAAAACTTAATGCTAGAACTTGAAACCAAATGTGAATCAACTCCGTTTAGGAAGTTGTATTGAACCCCAGTCGGCCTTACAAGAAAAACACTCTGCTTTTGAGAAACAGGCACTCTTGCACTCTACTGTGTTTCCTATAGGGCCAGTACAGTGAGCTAGCTCAGAACAAAAGCACTGTGCTTCCTACACAAACGGGGCATATCTAGTTCAACTCAGTATTGGAAACTGACTAAAACAGGAGCTTCTCTTCAGTCCAATACACTGTATTTGCTGGGAACAGTCGCGAGTGCTATTTGCACTGTTTATGGCCAGAATAGCACAATAGTGGTGTTCTAACCTTGAATTAACACTTAATGCTAGAACTTGCAACTCAATGTGAATCAACTCCGTTTAGGAAGTTGTATTGAACCCCAGTCGGCCTTACAAGAAAAACACTCTGCTTTTGAGAAACAGGCACTCTTGCACTCTACTGTGTTTCCTATAGGGCCAGTACAGTGAGCTAGCTCAGAACAAAAGAACTGTGCTTCCCCACACAAACGGGGCATATCTAGTTCAACTCAGTATTGGAAACTGAGTAAAACAGGAGCTTCTCTTCAGTCCAATACACTGTATTTGCTGGGAACAGACGCAGGTGCTATATGCACTGTTTATGGCCAGAATAGCACAATAGTGGTGTTCTTACCCTGAATTAACACTTAATGCTAGAACTTGAAACTGATGAGAATCAATTCCGTTTAGGAAGTTGTATTGAACTCCAGTCGGCCCTACATGAAAAACACCCTGCTTTTGAGAAACAGGCACTCTTGCACTCTACTGTGTTTCCTATAGGGCCAGTACAGTGAGCTAGCTCAGAACAAAAGAAGTGTGCTTCCTACACAAACGGGGCATATCTAGTTCAACTCAGTATTGGAAACTGAGTAAAACGGGAGCTTCTCTTCAGTCCAATACACTGTATTTGCTGGGGACAAACGCGAGTGCTATTTGTACAGTTTATGGCCAGAATAGCACAATAGTGGTGTTCTTACCCTGAATTAACACGTAATGCTAGAACTTTAAACTCAATGTGAATCAACTCCGTTTAGGAAGTTGTATTGAACCCCAGTCGGCCTTACAAGAAAAACACTCTGCTTTTGAGAAACAGGCACTCTTGCACTCTACTGTGTTTCCTATAGGGCCAGTACAGTGAGCTAGCTCAGAACAAAAGAACTGTGCTTCCTACACAAACGGGGCATATCTAGTTCAACTCAGTATTGGAAACTGAGTAAAACAGGAGCTTCTCTTCAGTCCAATAAACTGTATTTGCTGGGAACAGTGGCGAGTGCTATTTGCACTGTTTATGGCCAGAATAGCACAATAGTGGTGTTCTTACCCTGAATTAACACTTAATGCTAGAACTTGAAACTGAATGTGAATCAACTCCGTTTAGGAAGTTGTATTGAACTCCAGTCAGCCCTACAAGAAAAACACTCTGCTTTTGAGAAACAGGCACTCTTGTACTCTACCGTGTTTCCTAAAGGGCCAGTATAGTGAGCTAGCTCAGAACAAAACAACTGTGCTTCCTACACAAACGGGGAATATCTAGATCAACTCAGTATTGGAAACTGAGTAAAACGGGAGCTTCTCTTCAGTCCAATACACTGTATTTGCTGGGAACAAATGCGAGTGCTATTTGTACTGTTTATGGCCAGAATAGCACAATAGTGGTGTTCTTACCCTGAATTAACACGTAATGCTAGAACTTTAAACTCAATGTGAATCAACTCCGTTTAGGAAGTTGTATTGAACCCCAGTCGGCCTTACAAGAAAAACACTCTGCTTTTGAGAAACAGGCACTCTTGCACTCTACTGTGTTTCCTATAGGGCCAGTACAGTGAGCTAGCTCAGAACAAAAGAACTGTGCTTCCTACACAAACGGGGCATATCTAGTTCAAATCAGTATTGGAAACTGAGTAAAACAGGGGCTTCTCTTCAGTCCAATACACTGTATTTGCTGGGAACAGACCCGAGTGCTATTTGCACTGTTTATGGCCAGAATAGCACAATAGTGGTGTTCTTACCCTGAATTAACACTTAATGCTAGAACTTGAAACTCAATGTGAATCAACTCCGTTTAGGAAGTTGTATTGAACCCCAGTCGGCCTTACAAGAAAAACACTCTGCTTTTGAGAAACAGGCACTCTTGCACTCTACTGTGTTTCCTATAGGGCCAGTACAGTGAGCTACCTCAGAACAAAAGAACTGTGCTTCCCCACACAAACGGGGCATATCTAGATCAACTCAGTATTGGAAACTGAGTAAAACAGGAGCTTCTCTTCAGTCCAATACACTGTATTTGCTGGGAAGAGACATGGGTGCTATATGCACTGTTTATGGCCAGAATAGCACAATAGTGGTGTTCTTACCCTGAATTAACACTTAATGCTAGAACTTGAAACTTAATGTGAATCAACTCCGTTTAGAAAGTTGTATTGAACCACAGTCGGCCTTACAAGAAAAACACTCTGCTTTTGAGAAACAGGCACTCTTGCACTCTACTGAGATTTCTATACGGCCAGTACAGTGAGCTAGCTCAGAACAAAAAACTATGCTTCCTACACAAACGGGGCATATCTAGTTCAACTCAGTATTGGAAACTGACTAAAACAGGAGCTTCTCTTCAGTCCAATACACTGTATTTGCTGGGAACAGACGCGAGTGCTCTTTGCACTGTTTATGGCCAGAATAGCACAATAGTGGTGTTCTTACCCTGAATTAACACTTAATGCTAGAACTTGAAACTAATGTGAATCAACTCCGTTTAGGAAGTTGTATTGAACCCCAGTCGGCCTTACAAGAAAAACACTCTGCTTTTGAGAAATAGGCACTCTTGCACTCTACTGTGTTTCCAATAGGGCTAGTACAGTGAGCTAGCTCAGAACAAAACAACTGTGCTTCCTACACAAACAGGGCATATCTAGTCAACTCAGTATTGGAAACTGAGTAAAACAGGAGCTTCTCTTCAGTCCAATACACTGTATTTGCTGGGTACAGACGCGAGTGCTATTTGCACTGTATGGCCAGAATAGCACAATAGTGGTGTTCTAACCTTGAATTAACACTTAATGCTAGAACTTGAAACTCAATGTGAATCAACTCCGTTTAGGAAGTTGTATTGAACCCCAGTCGGCCTTACAAGAAAAACACTCTGCTTTTGAGAAACAGGCACTCTTGCACTCTACTGTGTTTCCTATAGGGCCAGTACAGTGAGGTAGCTCAGAACAAAAGAACTGTGCTTCCCCACACAAACGGGGCATATCTAGATCAACTCAGTATTGGAAACTGAGTAAAACAGGAGCTTCTCTTCAGTCCAATACACTGTATTTGCTGGGAACAGACGCAGGTGCTATATGCAATGTTTATGGCCAGAATAGCACAATAGTGGTGTTCTTACCCTGAATTAACACTTAATGCTAGAACTTGAAACTGATGAGTATCAATTCCGTTTAGGAAGTTGTATTGAACTCCAGTCGGCCCTACATGAAAAACACCCTGCTTTTGAGAAACAGGCACTCTTGCACTCTACTGTGTTTCCTATAAGGCCAGTACAGTGAGCTAGCTCAGAACAAAACAACTGTTCTTCCTACACAAACGGGGCATATCTAGTCAACTCAGTATTGGAAACTGAGTAAAACAGGAGCTTCTCTTCAGTCCAATACACTGTATTTGCTGGGAACAGACCCGAGTGCTATTTGCACTGTTTATGGCCAGAATAGCACAATAGTGGTGTTCTTACCCTGAATTAACACTTAATGCTAGAACTTGTAACTCAATGTGAATCAACTCCATTTGGGAAGTTGTATTGAACCCCAGTCGGCCTTACAAGAAAAACACTCTGCTTTTGAGAAACAGGCACTCTTGCACTCTACTGTGTTTCCTATAGGGCCAGTACAGTGAGCTAGCTCAGAACAAAAGAACTGTGCTTCCTACACAAACGGGGCATATCTAGTTCAACTCAGTATTGGAAACTGAGTAAAACAGGAGCTTCTCTTCAGTCTAATACACTGTATTTGCTGGGAACAGATGCGAGTGCTATTTGCACTGTTTATGGCCAGAATAGCACAATAGTGGTGTCCTACCCTGAATTAACACTTAATGCTAGAACTTGAAACTGAATGTGAATCAACTCCGTTTAGGAAGTTGTATCGAACCCCAGTCGGCATTACAAGAAAAACACTCTGCTTTTGAGAAACATGCACTCTTGCACTCTACTGTGTTTCCTATAGGGCCAGTACAGTGAGCTAGCTCAGAACAAAAGAACTGTGCTTCCTACACAAACGGGGCCTATCTAGTTCAACTCAGTATTGGAAACTGAGTAAAACAGGAGCTTATCTTCAGTCCAATACACTGTATTTGCTGGGAACAGATGCGAGTGCTATTTGCACTGTTTATGGCCAGAATAGCACAATAGTGGTGTCCTACCCTGAATTAACACTAATGCTAGAACTTGAAACTAAATGTGAATCAACTCCGTTTAGGATGTTGTATTGAACCCCAGTCGGCCTTACAAGAAAAACACTCTGCTTTTGAGAAACAGGCACTCTTGCACTCTACTGTGTTTCCTATAGGGCCAGTACAGTGAGCTACCTCAGAACAAAAGAACTGTGCTTCCCCACACAAACGGGGCATATCTAGTTCAACTCAGTATTGGAAACTGAGTAAAACAGGAGCTTCTCTTCAGTCCAATACACTGTATTTCCTGGGAAGAGACATGGGTGCTATATGCACTGTTTATGGCCAGAATAGCACAATAGTGGTGTTCTTACCCTGAATTAACACTTAATGCTAGAACTTGAAACTTAATGTGAATCAACTCCGTTTAGAAAGTTGTATTGAACCACAGTCGGCCTTACAAGAAAAACACTCTGCTTTTGAGAAACAGGCACTCTTGCACTCTACTGAGATTTCTATACGGCCAGTACAGTGAGCTAGCTCAGAACAAAAAACTGTGCTTCCTACACAAACGGGGCATATCTAGTTCAACTCAGTATTGGAAACTGACTAAAACAGGAGCTTCTCTTCAGTCCAATACACTGTATTTGCTGGGAACAGACACGAGTGCTCTTTGCACTGTTTATGGCCAGAATAGCACAATAGTGGTGTTCTTACCCTGAATTAACACTTAATGCTAGAACTTGAAACCAAATGTGAATCAACTCCGTTTAGGAAGTTGTATTGAACCCCAGTCGGCCTTACAAGAAAAACACTCTGCTTTTGAGAAACAGGCACTCTTGCACTCTACTGTGTTTCCTATAGGGCCAGTACAGTGAGCTAGCTCAGAACAAAAGCACTGTGCTTCCTACACAAACGGGGCATATCTAGTCAACTCAGTATTGGAAACTGAGTAAAACAGGAGCTTCTCTTCAGTCCAATACACTGTATTTGCTGGGAACAGATGCGAGTGCTATTTCCACTGTTTATGGCCAGAATAGCACAATAGTGGTGTTCTTACCCTGAATTAACACTTAATGCTAGAACTTGAAACTAATGTGAATCAACTCCATTTAGGAAGTTGTATTGAACCCCAGTCGGCCTTACAAGAAAAACACTCTGCTTTTGAGAAATAGGCACTCTTGCACTCTACTGTGTTTCCAATAGGGCTAGTACAGTGAGCTAGCTCAGAACAAAAGCACTGTGCTTCCTACACAAACGGGGCATATCTAGTCAACTCAGTATTGGAAACTGAGTAAAACAGGAGCTTCTCTTCAGTCCAATACACTGTATTTGCTGGGTACAGACGCGAGTGCTATTTGCACTGTTTATGGCCAGAATAGCACAATAGTGGTGTTCTAACCTTGAATTAACACTTAATGCTAGAACTTGAAACTCAATGTGAATCAACTCCGTTTAGGAAGTTGTATTGAATCCCAGTCGGCCTTACAAGAAAAACACTCTGCTTTTGAGAAACAGGCACTCTTGCACTCCTCTGTGTTTCCTATAGGGCCAGTACAGTGAGGTAGCTCAGAACAAAAGAACTGTGCTTCCCCACACAAATGGGGCATATCTAGATCAACTCAGTATTGGAAACTGAGTAAAACAGGAGCTTCTCTTCAGTCCAATACACTGTATTTTCTGGGAACAGACGCAGGTGCTATATGCAATGTTTATGGCCAGAATAGCACAATAGTGGTGTTCTTACCCTGAATTAACACTTAATGCTAGAACTTGAAACTGATGAGTATCAATTCCGTTTAGGAAGTTGTATTGAACTCCAGTCGGCCCTACATGAAAAACACCCTGCTTTTGAGAAACAGGCACTCTTGCACTCTACTGTGTTTCCTATAAGGCCAGTACAGTGAGCTAGCTCAGAACAAAACAACTGTGCTTCCTACACAAACGGGGCATATCTAGTCAACTCAGTATTGGAAACTGAGTAAAACAGGAGCTTCTCTTCAGTCCAATACACTGTATTTGCTGGGAACAGACCCGAGTGCTATTTGCACTGTTTATGGCCAGAATAGCACAATAGTGGTGTTCTTACCCTGAATTAACACTTAATGCTAGAACTTGTAACTCAATGTGAATCAACTCCATTTGGGAAGTTGTATTGAACCCCAGTCGGCCTTACAAGAAAAACACTCTGCTTTTGAGAAACAGGCACTCTTGCACTCTACTGTGTTTCCTATAGGGCCAGTACAGTGAGCTAGCTCAGAACAAAAGAACTGTGTTTCCTACACAAACGGGGCATATCTAGTTCAACTCAGTATTGGAAACTGAGTAAAACAGGAGCTTCTCTTCAGTCTAATACACTGTATTTGCTGGGAACAGATGCGAGTGCTATTTATACTGTTTATGGCCAGAATAGCACAATAGTGGTATCCTACCCTGAATTAACACTTAATGCTAGAACTTGAAACTGAATGTGAATCAACTCCGTTTAGGAAGTTGTATCGAACCCCAGTCGGCATTACAAGAAAAACACTCTGCTTTTGAGAAACATGCACTCTTGCACTCTACTGTGTTTCCTATAGGGCCAGTACAGTGAGCTAGCTCAGAACAAAAGAACTGTGCTTCCTACACAAACGGGGCCTATCTAGTTCAACTCAGTATTGGAAACTGAGTAAAACAGGAGCTTATCTTCAGTCCAATACACTGTATTTGCTGGGAACAGATGCGAGTGCTATTTGCACTGTTTATGGCCAGAATAGCACAATAGTGGTGTCCTACCCTGAATTAACACTAATGCTAGAACTTGAAACTAAATGTGAATCAACTCCGTTTAGGATGTTGTATTGAACCCCAGTCGGCCTTACAAGAAAAACACTCTGCTTTTGAGAAACAGGCACTCTTGCCCTCTACTGTGTTTCCTAGAGGGCCAGTACAGTGAGGTAGCTCAGAACAAAACAACTGTGCTTCCTACACAAAAGGGGCATATCTAGTTCAACTCAGTATTGGAAACTGAGTAAAACAGGAGCTTCTCTTCTCTCCAATACACTGTATTTGATGGGAACAGACACGAGTGCTATTTGCACTGTTTATGGCCAGAATAGCACAATAGTGGTGTTCTTACCCTGAATTAACACGTAATGCTAGACTTTAAACTCAATGTGAATCAACTCCGTTTAGGAAGTTGTACTGAACCCCAGTTGGCCTTACAAGAAAAACACTCTGCTTTTGAGAAACAGGCACTCTTGCACTCTACTGTGTTTCCTAAAGGGCCAGTATAGTGAGCTAGCTCAGAACAAAACAACTGTTCTTCCTACACAAACGGGGAATATCTAGATCAACTCAGTATTGGAAACTGAGTAAAACAGGAGCTTCTCTTCAGTCCAATACACTGTATTTGCTGGGAACAGACGCGAGTGCTATTTGCACTGTTTATGGCAAGAATAGCACAATAGTTGTGTTCTTACCCTGAATTAACACTTAATGCTAGAACTTGTAACTCAATGTGAATCAACTCCATTTGGGAAGTTGTATTGAACCCCAGTGGGCCTTACAAGAAAAACACTCTGCTTTTGAGAAACAGGCAATCTTGCACTCTATGTGTTTCCTATAGGGCCAGTACAGTGAGCTAGCTCAGAACAAAACAACTGTGCTTCCTACACAAACGGGGCATATCTAGTTCAACTCAGTATTGGAAACTGAGTAAAACAGGAGCTTCTCTTCAGTCTAATACACTGTATTTGCTGGGAACAGATGCGAGTGCTATTTGCACTGTTTATGGCCAGAATAGAACAATAGTGGTGTCCTACCCTGAATTAACACTTAATGCTAGAACTTGAAACTGAATGTGAATCAACTCCGTTTAGGAAGTTGTATCGAACCCCAGTCGGCATTACAAGAAAAACACTCTGCTTTTGAGAAACATGCACTCTTGCACTCTACTGTGTTTCCTATAGGGCCAGTACAGTGAGCTAGCTCAGAACAAAAGAACTGTGCTTCCTACACAAACGGGGCCTATCTAGTTCAACTCAGTATTGGAAACTGAGTAAAACAGGAGCTTATCTTCAGTCCAATACACTGTATTTGCTGGGAACAGATGCGAGTGCTATTTGCACTGTTTATGGCCAGAATAGCACAATAGTGGTGTCCTACCCTGAATTAACACTAATGCTAGAACTTGAAACTAAATGTGAATCAACTCCGTTTAGGATGTTGTATTGAACCCCAGTCGGCCTTACAAGAAAAACACTCTGCTTTTGAGAAACAGGCACTCTTGCACTCTACTGTGTTTCCTATAGGGCCAGTACAGTGAGCTACCTCAGAACAAAAGAACTGTGCTTCCCCACACAAACGGGGCATATCTAGTTCAACTCAGTATTGGAAACTGAGTAAAACAGGAGCTTCTCTTCAGTCCAATACACTGTATTTCCTGGGAAGAGACATGGGTGCTATATGCACTGTTTATGGCCAGAATAGCACAATAGTGGTGTTCTTACCCTGAATTAACACTTAATGCTAGAACTTGAAACTTAATGTGAATCAACTCCGTTTAGAAAGTTGTATTGAACCACAGTCGGCCTTACAAGAAAAACACTCTGCTTTTGAGAAACAGGCACTCTTGCACTCTACTGAGATTTCTATACGGCCAGTACAGTGAGCTAGCTCAGAACAAAAAACTGTGCTTCCTACACAAACGGGGCATATCTAGTTCAACTCAGTATTGGAAACTGACTAAAACAGGAGCTTCTCTTCAGTCCAATACACTGTATTTGCTGGGAACAGACGCGAGTGCTCTTTGCACTGTTTATGGCCAGAATAGCACAATAGTGGTGTTCTTACCCTGAATTAACACTTAATGCTAGAACTTGAAACCAAATGTGAATCAACTCCGTTTAGGAAGTTGTATTGAACCCCAGTCGAACTTACAAGAAAAACACTCTGCTTTTGAGAAACAGGCACTCTTGCACTCTACTGTGTTTCCTAAAGGGCCAGTACAGTGAGCTAGCTCAGAACAAAAGCACTGTGCTTCCTACACAAACGGGGCATATCTAGTCAACTCAGTATTGGAAACTGAGTAAAACAGGAGCTTCTCTTCAGTCCAATACACTGTATTTGCTGGGAACAGATGCGAGTGCTATTTCCACTGTTTATGGCCAGAATAGCACAATAGTGGTGTTCTTACCCTGAATTAACACTTAATGCTAGAACTTGAAACTAATGTGAATCAACTCCATTTAGGAAGTAGTATTGAACCCCAGTCGGCCTTACAAGAAAAACACTCTGCTTTTGAGAAATAGGCACTCTTGCACTCTACTGTGTTTCCAATAGGGCTAGTACAGTGAGCTAGCTCAGAACAAAACAACTGTGCTTCCTACACAAACGGGGCATATCTAGTCAACTCAGTATTGGAAACTGAGTAAAACAGGAGCTTCTCTTCAGTCCAATACACTGTATTTGCTGGGTACAGACGCGAGTGCTATTTGCACTGTTTATGGCCAGAATAGCACAATAGTGGTGTTCTAACCGTGAATTAACACTTAATGCTAGAACTTGAAACTCAATGTGAATCAACTCCGTTTAGGAAGTTGTATTGAATCCCAGTCGGCCTTACAAGAAAAACACTCTGCTTTTGAGAAACAGTCACTCTTGCACTCCTCTGTGTTTCCTATAGGGCCAGTACAGTGAGGTAGCTCAGAACAAAAGAACTGTGCTTCCCCACACAAACGGGGCATATCTAGATCAACTCAGTATTGGAAACTGAGTAAAACAGGAGCTTCTCTTCAGTCCAATACACTGTATTTGCTGGGAACAGACACAGGTGCTATATGCAATGTTTATGGCCAGAATAGCACAATAGTGGTGTTCTTACCCTGAATTAACACTTAATGCTAGAACTTGAGACTGATGAGTATCAATTCCGTTTAGGAAGTTGTATTGAACTCCAGTCGGCCCTACATGAAAAACACCCTGCTTTTGAGAAACAGGCACTCTTGCACTCTACTGTGTTTCCTATAAGGCCAGTACAGTGAGCTAGCTCAGAACAAAACAACTGTGCTTCCTACACAAACGGGGCATATCTAGTCAACTCAGTATTGGAAACTGAGTAAAACAGGAGCTTCTCTTCAGTCCAATACACTGTATTTGCTGGGAACAGACCCGAGTGCTATTTGCACTGTTTATGGCCAGAATAGCACAATAGTGGTGTTCTTACCCTGAATTAACACTTAATGCTAGAACTTGTAACTCAATGTGAATCAACTCCATTTGGGAAGTTGTATTGAACCCCAGTCGGCCTTACAAGAAAAACACTCTGCTTTTGAGAAACAGGCACTCTTGCACTCTACTGTGTTTCCTATAGGGCCAGTACAGTGAGCTAGCTCAGAACAAAAGAACTGTGTTTCCTACACAAACGGGGCATATCTAGTTCAACTCAGTATTGGAAACTGAGTAAAACAGGAGCTTCTCTTCAGTCTAATACACTGTATTTGCTGGGAACAGATGCGAGTGCTATTTATACTGTTTATGGCCAGAATAGCACAATAGTGGTGTCCTACCCTGAATTAACACTTAATGCTAGAACTTGAAACTGAATGTGAATCAACTCCGTTTAGGAAGTTGTATCGAACCCCAGTCGGCATTACAAGAAAAACACTCTGCTTTTGAGAAACATGCACTCTTGCACTCTACTGTGTTTCCTATAGGGCCAGTACAGTGAGCTAGCTCAGAACAAAAGAACTGTGCTTCCTACACAAACGGGGCCTATCTAGTTCAACTCAGTATTGGAAACTGAGTAAAACAGGAGCTTATCTTCAGTCCAATACACTGTATTTGCTGGGAACAGATGCGAGTGCTATTTGCACTGTTTATGGCCAGAATAGCACAATAGTGGTGTCCTACCCTGAATTAACACTAATGCTAGAACTTGAAACTAAATGTGAATCAACTCCGTTTAGGATGTTGTATTGAACCCCAGTCGGCCTTACAAGAAAAACACTCTGCTTTTGAGAAACAGGCACTCTTGCCCTCTACTGTGTTTCCTAGAGGGCCAGTACAGTGAGGTAGCTCAGAACAAAACAACTGTGCTTCCTACACAAAAGGGGCATATCTAGTTCAACTCAGTATTGGAAACTGAGTAAAACAGGAGCTTCTCTTCTCTCCAATACACTGTATTTGATGGGAACAGACACGAGTGCTATTTGCACTGTTTATGGCCAGAATAGCACAATAGTGGTGTTCTTACCCTGAATTAACACGTAATGCTAGACTTTAAACTCAATGTGAATCAACTCCGTTTAGGAAGTTGTACTGAACCCCAGTTGGCCTTACAAGAAAAACACTCTGCTTTTGAGAAACAGGCACTCTTGCACTCTACTGTGTTTCCTAAAGGGCCAGTATAGTGAGCTAGCTCAGAACAAAACAACTGTTCTTCCTACACAAACGGGGAATATCTAGATCAACTCAGTATTGGAAACTGAGTAAAACAGGAGCTTCTCTTCAGTCCAATACACTGTATTTGCTGGGAACAGACGCGAGTGCTATTTGCACTGTTTATGGCAAGAATAGCACAATAGTTGTGTTCTTACCCTGAATTAACACTTAATGCTAGAACTTGTAACTCAATGTGAATCAACTCCATTTGGGAAGTTGTATTGAACCCCAGTGGGCCTTACAAGAAAAACACTCTGTTTTTGAGAAACAGGCACTCTTGCACTCTATGTGTTTCCTATAGGGCCAGTACAGTGAGCTAGCTCAGAACAAAACAACTGTGCTTCCTACACAAACGGGGCATATCTAGTCAACTCAGTATTGGAAACTGAGTAAAACAGGAGCTTTTCTTCAGTCCAATACACTGTATTTGCTGGGAACAGACCCGAGTGCTATTTGCACTGTTTATGGCCAGAATAGCACAATAGTGGTGTTCTTACCCTGAATTAACAGTTAATGCTAGAACTTGAAACTCAATGTGAATCAACTCCGTTTAGGAAGTTGTATTGAACCCCAGTCGGCCTTACAAGAAAAACACTCTGCTTTTGAGAAACAGGCACTCTTGCACTCTACTGTGTTTCCTAAAGGGCCAATACAGTGAGTTAGCTCAGAACAAAAGAACTGTGCTTCCCCACACAAACGGGGCATATCTAGTTCAACTCAGTATTGGAAACTGAGTAAAACAGGAGCTTCTCTTCAGTCCAATACACTGTATTTGCTGGGAAGAGACATGGGTGCTATATGCACTGTTTATGGCCAGAATAGCACAATAGTGGTGTTCTTACCCTGAATTAACACTTAATGCTAGAACTTGAAACTGAATGTGAATCAACTCCGTTTAGGAAGTTGTATTGAACTCCAGTCAGCCCTACAAGAAAAACACTCTGCTTTTGAGAAACATTCACTCTTGCACTCTACTGTGTTTCCTATAAGGCCAGTACAGTGAGCTAGCTCAGAACAAAAGAACTGTGCTTCCTACACAAACGGGGCATATCTAGTTCAACTCAGTATTGGAAACTGAGTAAAACAGGAGCTTCTCTTCAGTCCAATACACTGTATTTGCTGGGAACAGACGCAAGTGCTATTTGCAATGTTTTTGGCCAGAATAGCACAATAGTGGGGTTCTTACCCTGAATTAACACTTAATGCTAGAACTTGAAACTGAATGTGAATGAACTCCGTTTAGGAAGTTGTATTGAACCACAGTCTGCCTTACAAGAAAAACAATCTGCTTTTGAGAAACAGGCACTCTTGCACTCTACTGAGATTTCTATAGGGCCAGTACAGTGAGCTAGCTCAGAACAAAAAACTGTGCTTCCTACACAAACGGGGCATATCTAGTTCAACTCAGTATTGGAAACTGAGTAAAACAGGAGCTTCTCTTCAGTCCAATACACTGTATTTGCTGGGAACAGACGCGAGTGCTCTTTGCACTGTTTATGGCCAGAATAGCACAATAGTGGTGTTCTTACCCTGAATTAACACTTAATGCTAGAACTTGAAACCAAATGTGAATCAACTCCGTTTAGGAAGTTGTATTGAACCCCAGTCGGCCTTACAAGAAAAACACTCTGCTTTTGAGAAACAGGCACTCTTGTACTCTACTGTGTTTCCTATAGGGCCAGTACAGTGAGCTAGCTCAGAACAAAAGCACTGTGCTTCCTACACAAACGGGGCATATCTAGTTCAACTCAGTATTGGAAACTGAGTAAAACAGGAGCTTCTCTTCAGTCCAATACACTGTATTTGCTGGGAACAGACGCGAGTGCTATTTGCACTGTTTATGGCCAGAAGAGCACAATAGTGGTGTTCTTACCCTGAATTAACACTTAATGCTAGAACTTGAAACTGAATGTGAATCAACTCCGTTTAGGAAGTTGTATTGAACCCCAGTCGGCCTTACAAGAAAAACACTCTGCTTTTGAAAAACAGGCACTCTTGCACTCTACTGTGTTTCCTAAAGGGCCAGTATAGTGAGCTAGCTCAGAACAAACAACTGTTCTTCCTACACAAACAGGGAATATCTAGATCAACTCAGTATTGGAAACTGAGTAAAACAGGAGCTTCTCTTCAGTCCAATACACTGTATTTGCTGGGAACAGACGCGAGTGCTATTTGCACTGTTTATGGCAAGAATAGCACAATAGTTGTGTTCTTACCCTGAATTAACACTTAATGCTAGAACTTGTAACTCAATGTGAATCAACTCCATTTGGGAAGTTGTATTGAACCCCAGTGGGCCTTACAAGAAAAACACTCTGCTTTTGAGAAACAGGCACTCTTGCACTCTATGTGTTTCCTATAGGGCCAGTACAGTGAGCTAGCTCAGAACAAAACAACTGCGCTTCCTACACAAACGGGGCATATCTAGTCAACTCAGTATTGGAAACTGAGTAAAACAGGAGCTTCTCTTCAGTCCAATACACTGTATTTGCTGGGAACAGACCCGAGTGCTATTTGCACTGTTTATGGCCAGAATAGCACAATAGTGGTGTTCTTACCCTGAATTAACACTTAATGCTAGAACTTGTAACTCAATGTGAATCAACTCCATTTGGGAAGTTGTATTGAACCCCAGTCGGCCTTACAAGAAAAACACTCTGCTTTTGAGAAACAGGCACTCTTGCACTCTACTGTGTTTCCTATAGAGCCAGTACAGTGAGCTAGCTCAGAACAAAAGAACTGTGCTTCCTACACAAACGGGGCCTATCTAGTTCAACTCAGTATTGGAAACTGAGTAAAACAGGAGCTTCTCTTCTCTCCACTACACTGTATTTGATGGGAACAGACGCGAGTGCTGTTTGCACTGTTTATGGCCAGAATAGCACAATAGTGGTGTTCTTACCCTGAATTAACACTTAATGCTAGAACTTGAAACTGAATGTGAATCAACTCCGTTTAGGATGTTGTATTGAACCCCAGTCGGCCTTACAAGAAAAACAATCTGCTTTTGAGAAACAGGCACTCTTGCCCTCTACTGTGTTTCCTAGAGGGCCAGTACAGTGAGGTAGCTCAGAACAAAACAACTGTGCTTCCTACACAAACGGGGCATATCTAGTTCAACTCAGTATTGGAAACTGAGTAAAACAGGAGCTTCTCTTCTCTCCACTACACTGTATTTGATGGGAACAGACGCGAGTGCTGTTTGCACTGTTTATGGCCAGAATAGCACAATAGTGGTGTTCTTACCCTGAATTAACACTTAATGCTAGAACTTGAAACTGAATGTGAATCAACTCCGTTTAGGAAGTTGTATTGAACCCCAGTCGGCCTTACAAGAAAAACACTCTGCTTTTGAGAAACAGGCACTCTTGCACTCTACCGTGTTTCCAATAGGGCCAGTACAGTGAGCTAGCTCAGAACAAAAGAACTGTGCTTCCTACACAAACAGGGCATATCTAGTTCTACTCAGTATTGGAAACTGAGTAAAATAGTAGCTTCTCTTCAGTTCAATACACTGTATTTGCTGGGAACAGAGGCAGGTGCTATTTGCACTGTTTATGGCCAGAAGAGCACAATAGTGGTGTTCTTACCCTGAATTAATACGTAATGCTAGAACTTGAAACTCAATGTGAATCAACTCCGTTTAGGAAGTTGTATTGAACCCCAGTTGGCCTTACAAGAAAAACAGTCTGCTTTTGAGAAACAGGCACTCTTGCACTCTACTGTGTTTCCTACAGGGCCAGAACAGTGAGCTAGCTCAGAACAAAAGAACTGTGCTTCCTACACAAACGGGGCATATCTAGTTCAACTCAGTATTGGAAACTGAGTAAAACAGGAGCTTCTCATCAGTCCAATAAACTGTATTTGCTGGGAACAGACGCGAGTGCTATTTGTACTGTTTATGGCCAGAATAGCACAACAGTGGTGTTCTTACCCTGAATTAACACGTAATGCTAGAACTTGAAACTCAATGTGAATCAACTCCGTTTAGGAAGTTGTATTGAACCCCAGTTGGCCTTACAAGAAAAACACTCTGCTTTTGAGAAACAGACACTCTTGCACTCTACTGTATTTCCTAAAGGGCCAGTACAGTGCGCTAGCTCAGAACAAAACAACTGTGCTTCCTACACAAAAGGGGCATATCTAGTTCAACTCAGTATTTGAAACTGATTAAAACAAGAGCTTCTCATCAGTCCAATACACTGTATTTGCTGGGAACAGACGCGAGTGCTCTTTGCACTGTTTATGGCCAGAATAGCACAATAGTGGTGTTCTTACCCTGAATTAACACTTAATGCTAGAATTTGAAACTGAATGTGAATCAACTCCGTTTAGGAAGTTGTATTGAACCCCAGTCGTCCTTACAAGAAAAACACTCTGCTTTTGAGAAACAGGCACTCTTGCACCTACTGTGTTTCCTATAGGGCCAGTACAGTGAGCTAGCTCAGAACAAAACAACTGTGCTTCCTACACAAACGGGGCATATCTAGATCAACTCAGTATTGGAAACTGAGTAAAACAGGAGCTTCTCTTCAGTCCAATACACTGTATTTGCTGGGAACAGACGCGAGTGCTATTTGCACTGTTTATGGCCAGAATAGCACAATAGTGGTGTTCTTACCCTGAATTAACACTTAATGCTAGAACTTGAAACTGAATGTGAATCAACTCCGTTTAGGAAGTTGTATTGAACCTCAGTCGGCCTTACAAGAAAAACACTCTGCTTTTGAGAAACAGGCACTCTTGCACTCTACTGTGTTTCCAATAGGGCCTGTACAGTGAGCTAGCTCAGAACAAAACAACTGTGCTTCCTACACAAACGGGGCATATCTAGTTCAACTCAGTATTGGAAACTGAGTAAAACAGGAGCTTCTCTTCAGTTCAATACACTGTATTTGCTGGGAACAGACGCAGGTGCTATTTGCACTGTTTATGGCCAGAATAGCACAATAGTGGTGTTCTTACCCTGAATTAACACGTAATGCTAGAACTTGAAACTCAATGTGAATCAACTCCGTTTAGGAAGTTGTATTGAACCCCAGTTGGCCTTACAAGAAAAACACTCTGCTTTTGAGAAACAGGCACTCTTGCACTCTACTGTGTTTCCTACAGGGCCAGTACAGTGAGCTAGCTCAGAACAAAAGAACTGTGCTTCCTACACAAACGGGGCATATCTAGTTCAACTCAGTATTGGAAACTGAGTAAAACAGGAACTTCTGTTCAGTCCAATTCACTGTATTTGCCTGGAAAAGACTCGAGTGCTATTTGCACTGTTTATGGCCAGAATAGCACAATAGTGGTGTTCTTACCCTGAATTAACACTTAATGCTAGAACTTGAAACTCAATGTGAATCAACTCCGTTTAGGAAGTTGTATTGAACCCCAGTCGGCCTTACAAGAAAAACACTCCGCTTTTGAGAAACAGGCACTCTTGCACTCTACTGTGTTTCCTTTAGGGCCAGTACAGTGAGCTAGCTCAGAACAAAACAACTGTGCTTCCTACACAAACGGGGCATATCTAGTTCAACTCAGTATTGGAAACTGAAAAACAGGAGCTTCTCTTAGTCCAATACACTGTATTTGCTGGGAACAGACTCGAGTGCTGTTTGCACTGTTTATGGCCTGAATAGCACAATAGTGGTGTTTTTACCCTGAATTAACACTTAATGCTAGAACTTGAAACTCAATGTGAATCAACTCCGTTTAGGAAGTTGTATTGAACCCCAGTTGGCCTTACAAGAAAAACACTCTGCTTTTGAGAAACAGGCAATCTTGCACTCTACTGTGTTTCCTACAGGGCCAGTACAGTGAGCTAGCTCAGAACAAAAGAACTGTGCTTCCTACACAAACGGGGCATATCTAGTTCAACTCAGTATTGGAAACTGAGTAAAACAGGAACTTCTGTTCAGTCCAATTCACTGTATTTGCCTGAAAAAGACTCGAGTGCTATTTGCACTGTTTATGGCCAGAATAGCACAATAGTGGTGTTCTTACCCTGAATTAACACTTAATGCTAGAACTTGAAACTCAATGTGAATCAACTCCGTTTAGGAAGTTGTATTGAACCCCAGTCGGCCTTACAAGAAAAACACTCCGCTTTTGAGAAACAGGCACTCTTGCACTCTACTGTGTTTCCTTTAGGGCCAGTACAGTGAGCTAGCTCAGAACAAAACAACTGTGCTTCCTACACAAACGGGGCATATCTAGTTCAACTCAGTATTGGAAACTGAAAAACAGGAGCTTCTCTTAGTCCAATACACTGTATTTGCTGGGAACAGACGCGAGTGCTGTTTGCACTGTTTATGGCCTGAATAGTACAATAGTGGTGTTTTTACCCTGAATTAACACTTAATGCTAGAACTTGAAACTCAATGTGAATCAACTCCGTTTAGGAAGTTGTATTGAACCCCAGTCGGCCTTACAAGAAAAACACTCTGCTTTTGAGAAACAGGCACTCTTGCACTCTACTGTGTTTCCTACAGAGCCAGTACAGTGAGCTAGCTCAGAACAAAACAACTGTGCTTCCTACACAAACGGGGCATATCTAGTTCAACTCAGTATTGGAAACTGAGTGAAACAGGAGCTTCTCTTCAGTCCAATACACTGTATTTGCTGGGAATAGACGCGAGAGCTATTTGCACTGTTTATGGCCAGAAGAGCACAATAGTGGTGTTCTTACCCTGAATTAACACTTAATGCTAGAACTTGAAACTCAGTGTGAATGAACTCCGTTTAGGAAGTTGTATTGAAACCCAGTCGGCCTTACAAGAAAAACACTCTGCTTTTGAGAAACAGGCACTCTTGCACTCTACTGTGTTTTCTATAGGGCTAGTACAGTGAGCTAGCTCAGAACAAAAGAACTGTGCTTCCTACACAAACGGGGCATATCTAGTTCAACTCAGTATTGGAAACTGAGTAAAACAGGAGCTTCTCTTCAGTCCAATACACTGTATTTGCTGGGAACAGACGCGAGTGCTATTTGCACTGTTTATGGCCAGAATAGCACAATAGTGGTGTTCTTACCCTGAATTAACACGTAATGCTAGAACTTGAAACTCAATGTGAATCAACTCCGTTTAGGAAGTTGTATTGAACCCCAGTTGGCCTTACAAGAAAAACACTCTGCTTTTGAGAAACAGGCACTCTTGCACTCTACTGTGTTTCCTTTAGGGCCAGTACAGTGAGCTAGCTCAGAACAAAAGAACTGTGCTTCCTACACAAACGGGGCATATCTAGTTCAACTCAGTATTGGAAACTGAGTAAAACAGGAGCTTCTCTTCAGTCCAATACACTGTATTTGCTGGGAAGAGACGCGAGTGCAATTTGCACTGTTTATGGCCAGAATAGCACAATAGTGGTGTTCTTACCCTGAATTAACACGTAATGCTAGAACTTGAAACTCAATGTGAATCAACTCCGTTTAGGAAGTTGTATTGAACCCCAGTTGGCCTTACAAGAAAAACACTCTGCTTTTGAGAAACAGGCACTCTTGCACTCTACTGTGTTTCCTAAAGGGCCAGTACAGTGCGCTAGCTCAGAACAAAAGAACTGTGCTTCCTACACAAACGGGGCATATCTAGTTCAACTCAGTATTGGTAACTGAGTAAAACAGGAGCTTCTCATCAGTCCAATACACTGTATTTGCTGGGAATAGACGCGAGTGCTATTTGCACTGTTTATGGCCAGAATAGCAAAATAGTGGTGTTCTTACCCTGAATTAACACTTAATGCTAGAACTTGAAACTCAATGTGAATCAACTCCGTTTAGGAAGTTATTGAACCCCAGTCGGCCTTACAAGAAAAACACTCTGCTTTTGAGAAATAGGCACTCTTGCACTCTACTGTGTTTCCTACAGAGCCAGTACAGTGAGCTAGCTCAGAACAAAACAACTGTGCTTCCTACACAAAAGGGGCATATCTAGATCAACTCAGTATTGGAAACTGAGTAAAACAGGAGCTTCTCTTCAGTCCAATACACTGTATTTGCTGGGAACAGACGGGAGTGCTATTTGTACTGTTTATGGCCAGAATAGCACAATAGTGGTGTTCTTACCCTGAATTAACACTTAATGCTAGAACTTGAAACTGAATGTGAATCAACTCCGTTTAGGAAGTTGTATTGAACCCCAGTCGGCCTTACAAGAAAAACACTCTGCTTTGAGAAACAGGCACTCTTGCACTCTACTGTGTTTTCTATAGGGCTAGTACAGTGAGCTAGCTCAGAACAAAAGAACTGTGCTTCCTACACAAACGGGGCATATCTAGTTCAACTCAGTATTGGAAACTGAGTAAAACAGGAGCTTCTCTTCAGTCCAATACACTGTATTTGCTGGGAACAGACGCGAGTGCTATTTGCACTGTTTATGGCCAGAATAGCACAATAGTGGTGTTCTTACCCTGAATTAACACGTAATGCTAGAACTTGAAACTCAATGTGAATCAACTCCGTTTAGGAAGTTGTATTGAACCCCAGTTGGCCTTACAAGAAAAACACTCTGCTTTTGAGAAACAGGCACTCTTGCACTCTACTGTGTTTCCTTTAGGGCCAGTACAGTGAGCTAGCTCAGAACAAAAGAACTGTGCTTCCTACACAAACGGGGCATATCTAGTTCAACTCAGTATTGGAAACTGAGTAAAACAGGAGCTTCTCTTCAGTCCAATACACTGTATTTGCTGGGAAGAGACGCGAGTGCAATTTGCACTGTTTATGGCCAGAATAGCACAATAGTGGTGTTCTTACCCTGAATTAACACGTAATGCTAGAACTTGAAACTCAATGTGAATCAACTCCGTTTAGGAAGTTGTATTGAACCCCAGTCGGCCTTACAAGAAAAACACTCTGCTTTTGAGAAACAGGCACTCTTGCACTCTACTGTGTTTCCTAAAGGGCCAGTACAGTGCGCTAGCTCAGAACAAAAGAACTGTGCTTCCTACACAAACGGGGCATATCTAGTTCAACTCAGTATTGGTAACTGAGTAAAACAGGAGCTTCTCATCAGTCCAATACACTGTATTTGCTGGGAATAGACGCGAGTGCTATTTGCACTGTTTATGGCCAGAATAGCACAATAGTGGTGTTCTTACCCTGAATTAACACTTAATGCTAGAACTTGAAACTCAATGTGAATCAACTCCGTTTAGGAATTTATTGAACCCCAGTCGGCCTTACAAGAAAAACACTCTGCTTTTGAGAAACAGGCACTCTTGCACTCTACTGTGTTTCCTACAGAGCCAGTACAGTGAGCTAGCTCAGAACAAAACAACTGTGCTTCCTACACAAAAGGGGCATATCTAGATCAACTCAGTATTGGAAACTAAGTAAAACAGGAGCTTCTCTTCAGTCCAATACACTGTATTTGCTGGGAACAGACGCGAGTGCTATTTGCACTGTTTATGGCCAGAAGAGCACAATAGTGGTGTTCTTACCCTGAATTAACACTTAATGCTAGAACTTGAAACTCAATGTGAATCAACTCCGTTTAGGAAGTTGTATTGAAACCCAGTCGGCCTTACAAGAAAAACACTCTGCTTTTGAGAAACAGGCACTCTTGCACTCTACTGTGTTTTCTATAGGGCTAGTACAGTGAGCTAGCTCAGAACAAAAGAACTGTGCTTCCCCACACAAACGGGGCATATCTAGTTCAACTCAGTATTGGAAACTGAGTAAAACAGGAGCTTCTCTTCAGTCCAATACACTGTATATGCTGGGAACAGACGCAGGTGCTATATGCACTGTTTATGGCCAGAATAGCACAATAGTGATGTTCTTACCCTGAATTAACACTTAATGCTAGAACTTGAAACTCAATGGGAATCAACTCCGTTTAGGAAGTTGTATTGAACCCCAGTCGGCCTTAAAAGAAAAACACTCTGCTTTTGAGAAACAGGCACTCTTGCACTGTACTGTGTTTCCTATAGGTCCAGCACAGTGAGCTAGCTCAGAACAAAAGAACTGTGCTTCCTACACAAACGGGGCATATCTAGTTCAACTCAGTATTGGAAACTGAGTAAAACAGGAGCTTCTCTTCAGTCCAATACACTGTATTTGCTGGGATCAGACGCGAGTGCTATTTGCACTGTTTATGGCCAGAATAGCACAATAGTGGTGTTTTTACCCTGAATTAACACTTAATGCTAGAAATTGAAACTCAATGTGAATCAACTCCGTTTAGGAAGTTGTATTGAACCTCCGTCGGCCTTACAAGAAAAACACTCTGCTTTTGAGAAACAGGCACTCTTGCACTCTACTGTGTTTTCTATAGGGCTAGTACAGTGAGCTAGCTCAGAACAAAAGAACTGTGCTTCCTACACAAACGGGGCATATCTAGTTCAACTCAGTATTGGAAACTGAGTAAAACAGGAGCTTCTCTTCAGTCCAATACACTGTATTTGCTGGGAACAGACGGGAGTGCTATTTGTACTGTTTATGTCCAGAATAGCACAATAGTGGTGTTCTTACCCTGAATTAACACGTAATGCTAGAATTTGAAACTCAATGTGAATCAACTCCGTTTAGGAAGTTGTATTGAACCCCAGTTGGCCTTACAAGAAAAACACTCTGCTTTTGAGAAACAGGCACTCTTGCACTGTACTGTGTTTCCTATAGGGCCAGCACAGTGAGCTAGCTCAGAACAAAAGAACTGTGCTTCCTACACAAACGGGGCATATCTAGTTCAACTCAGTATTGGAAACTGAGTAAAACAGGAGCCTCTCTTCAGTCCAATATACTGTATTTGCTGGGATCAGACGCGAGTGCTATTTGCACTGTTTATGGCCAGAATAGCACAATAGTGGTGTTTTTACCCTGAATTAACACTTAATGCTAGAAATTGAAACTCAATGTGAATCAACTCCGTTTAGGAAGTTGTATTGAACCTCCGTCGGCCTTACAAGAAAAACACTCTGCTTTTGAGAAACAGGTACCCTTGCACTCTACTGTGTTTCCTACAGAGCCAGTAGAGTGAGCTAGCTCAGAACAAAACAACTGTGCTTCCTACACAAACGGGGCATATCTAGATCAACTCAGTATTGGAAACTGAGTAAAACAGGAGCTTCTCTTCAGTCCAATACACTGTATTTGCTGGGAACAGACGCGAGTGCTATTTGCACTGTTTATGGCCAGAATAGCACAATAGTGGTGTTCTTACCCTGAATTAACACGTAATGCTAGAACTTGAAACTCAATGTGAATCAACTCCGTTTAGGAAGTTGTATTGAACCCCAGTTGGCCTTACAAGAAAAACACTCTGCTTTTGAGAAACAGGCACTCTTGCACTCTACTGTGTTTCCTTTTGGGCCAGTACAGTGAGCTACCTCAGAACAAAAGAACTGTGCTTCCTACACAAACGGGGCATATCTAGTTCAACTCAGTATTGGAAACTGAGTAAAACAGGAGCTTCTCTTCAGTCCAATACACTGTATTTGCTGGGAAGAGACGCGAGTGCAATTTGTACTGTTTATGGCCAGAATAGCACAATAGTTGTGTTCTTACCCTGAATTAACACGTAATGCTAGAACTTGAAACTCAATGTGAATCAACTCCGTTTAGGAAGTTGTATTGAACCCCAGTTGGCCTTACAAGAAAAACACTCTGCTTTTGAGAAACAGGCACTCTTGCACTCTACTGTGTTTCCTAAAGGGCCAGTCCAGTGCGCTAGCTCAGAACAAAAGAACTGTGCTTCCTACACAAAAGGGGCATATCTAGTTAAACTCAGTATTGGAAACTGAGTAAAACAGGAGCTTCTCATCAGTCCAATACACTGTATTTGCTGGGAACAGACGCGAGTGCTATTTGCACTGTTTATGGCCAGAAGAGCACAATAGTGGTGTTCTTACCCTGAATTAACACTTAATGCTAGAACTTGAAACTCAATGTGAATCAAATCCGTTTAGGAAGTTGTATTGAACCCCAGTCGGCCTTACAAGAGAAACACTCTGCTTTTGAGAAACAGGCACTCTTGCACTCTACTGTGTTTTCTATAGGGCTAGTACAGTGAGCTAGCTCAGAACAAAAGAACTGTGCTTCCTACACAAACGGGGCATATCTAGTTCAACTCAGTATTGGATACTGAGTAAAACAGGAGCTTCTCTTCAGTCCAATACACTGTATTTGCTGGGAACAGAAGCGAGTGCTATTTGCACTGTTTATGGCCAGAATAGCACAATACTGGTGTTCTTACACTGAATTAACACTTAATGCTAGAACTTGAAACTAAATGTGAATCAACTCCGTTTAGGAAGTTGTATTGAACCCCAGTCGGCCTTACAAGAAAAACACTCTGCTTTTGAGAAACAGGCACTCTTGCACTCTACTGTGTTTCCTACAGAGCCAGTACAGTGAGCTAGCTCAGAACAAAACAACTGTGCTTCCTACACAAAAGGGGCATATCTAGATCAACTCAGTATTGGAAACTAGTAAAACAGGAGCTTCTCTTCAGTCCAATACACTGTATTTGCTGGGAACAGACGCGAGTGCTATTTGCACTGTTTATGGCCAGAAGAGCACAATAGTGGTGTTCTTACCCTGAATTAACACTTAATGCTAGAACTTGAAACTCAATGTGAATCAACTCCGTTTAGGAAGTTGTATTGAACCCCAGTCGGCCTTACAAGAAAAACACTCTGCTTTTGAGAAACAGGCACTCTTGCACTCTACTGTGTTTTCTATAGGGCTAGTACAGTGAGCTAGCTCAGAACAAAAGAACTGTGCTTCCTACACAAACGGGGCATATCTAGTTCAACTCAGTATTGGATACTGAGTAAAACAGGAGCTTCTCTTCAGTCCAATACACTGTATTTGCTGGGAACAGAAGCGAGTGCTATTTGCACTGTTTATGGCCAGAATAGCACAATACTGGTGTTCTTACACTGAATTAACACTTAATGCTAGAACTTGAAACTGAATGTGAATCAACTCCGTTTAGGAAGTTGTATTGAACCCCAGTCGGCCTTACAAGAAAAACACTCTGCTTTTGAGAAACAGGCACTCTTGCACTCTACTGTGTTTCCTACAGAGCCAGTACAGTGAGCTAGCTCAGAACAAAACAACTGTGCTTCCTACACAAACGGGGCATATCTAGTTCAACTCAGTATTGGAAACTGAGTAAAACAGGAGCTTCTCTTCATTCCAATACACTGTATTTGCTGGGAATAGACGCGAGTGCTATTTGTACTGTTTATGGCCAGAAGAGCACAATAGTGGTGTTCTTCCTGAATTAACACTTAATGCTAGAACTTGAAACTCAGTGTGAATGAACTCCGTTTAGGAAGTTGTATTGAAACCCAGTCGGCCTTACAAGAAAAACACTCTGCTTTTGAGAAACAGGCACTCTTGCACTCTACTGTGTTTTCTATAGGGCTAGTACAGTGAGCTAGCTCAGAACAAAAGAACTGTGCTTCCTACACAAACGGGGCATATCTAGTTCAACTCAGTATTGGAAACTGAGTAAAACAGAGCTTCTCTTCAGTCCAATACACTGTATTTGCTGGGAACAGACGCGAGTGCTATTTGCACTGTTTATGGCCAGAATAGCACAATAGTGGTGTTCTTACCCTGAATTAACAATTAATGCTAGAACTTGAACCTCAATGTGAATCAACTCCGATTAGGAAGTTGTATTGAACCCCAGTCGGCCTTACAAGAAAAACACTCTGCTTTTGAGAAACAGGCACTCTTGCACTCTACTGTGTTTCCTATAGGGCCAGTACAGTGAGCTAGCTCAGAACAAAAGAACTGTGCTTCCCCACACAAACGGGGCATATCTAGTTCAACTCAGTATTGGAAACTGAGTAAAACAGGAGCTTCTCTTCAGTCCAATACACTGTATATGCTGGGAAAAGACGCAGGTGCTATATGCACTGTTTATGGCCAGAATAGCACAATAGTGGTGTTCTTACCCTGAATTAACACTTAATGCTAGAACTTGAAACTCAATGTGAATCAACTCCGTTTAGGAAGTTGTATTGAACCCCAGTCGGCCTTACAAGAAAAACACTCTGCTTTTGAGAAACAGGCACTCTTGCACTCTACTGTGTTTCCTATAGGGCCAGTACAGTGAGCTAGCTCAGAACAAAAGAACTGTGCTTCCTACACAAACGGGGGATATCTAGTTCAACTCAGTATTGGAAACTGAGTAAAACAGGAGCTTCTCTTCAGTCCAATACACTGTATTTGCTGGGAACAGACGGGAGTGCTATTTGTACTGTTTATGGCCAGAATAGCACAATAGTGGTGTTCTTACCCTGAATTAACACGTAATGCTAGAATTTGAAACTCAATGTGAATCAACTCCGTTTAGGAAGTTGTATTGAACCCCAGTTGGCCTTACAAGAAAAACACTCTGCTTTTGAGAAACAGGCACTCTTGCACTGTACTGTGTTTCCTATAGGGCCAGCACAGTGAGCTAGCTCAGAACAAAAGAACAGTGCTTCCTACACAAACGGGGCATATCTAGTTCAACTCAGTATTGGAAACTGAGTAAAACAGGAGCCTCTCTTCAGTCCAATACACTGTATTTGCTGGGATTAGACGCGAGTGCTATTTGCACTGTTTATGGCCAGAATAGAACAATAGTGGTGTTTTTACCCTGAATTAACACTTAATGCTAGAAATTGAAACTCAATGTGAATCAACTCCGTTTAGGAAGTTGTATTGAACCTCCGTCGGCCTTACAAGAAAAACACTCTGCTTTTGAGAAACAGGTACCCTTGCACTCTACTGTGTTTCCTACAGAGCCAGTACAGTGAGCTAGCTCAGAACAAAACAACTGTGCTTCCTACACAAACGGGGCATATCTAGATCAACTCAGTATTGGAAACTGAGTAAAACAGGAGCTTCTCTTCAGTCCAATACACTGTATTTGCTGGGAACAGACGCGAGTGCTATTTGCACTGTTTATGGCCAGAAGAGCACAATAGTGGTGTTCTTACCCTCAATTAACACTTAATGCTAGAACTTGAAACTCAATGTGAATCAACTCCGTATAGGAAGTTGTATTGAACCCCAGTTGGCCTTAAAAGAAAAACACTCTGCTTTTGTGAAACAGGCACTCTTGCAATCTACTGTGTTTCCTATAGGGCCAGTACAGTGAGCTAGCTCAGAACAAAAGAACTGTGCTTCCTACACAAACGGGGCATATCTAGTTCAACTAAGTATTGGAAACTGAGTAAAACAGGAGCTTCTCTTCAGTCCAATACACTGTATTTGCTGGGAACAGACACGAGTGCTATTTGTACTGTTTATGGCCAGAATAGCACAATAGTGTTGTTCTTACCCTGAATTAACACGTAATGCTAGAACTTGAAACTCAATGTGAATCAACTCCGTGTAGGAAGTTGTATTGAACCCCAGTGGGCCTTACAAGAAAAACACTCTGCTTTTGAGAAACAGGCACTCTTGCACTCTACTGTGTTTCCTAAAGGGCCAGTACAGTGCGCTAGCTCAGAACAAAACAACTGTGCTTCCTACACAAACGGGGCATATGTAGTTCAACTCAGTATTGGAAACTGAGTAAAACAGGAGCTTCTCATCAGTCCAATACACTGTATTTGCGGGGAATAGACGCGAGTGCTATTTGCACTGTTTATGGCCAGAATAGCACAATAGTGGTGTTCTTACCCTGAATTAACACTTAATGCTAGAACTTGAAACTGAATGTGAATCAACTCCGTTTAGGAGGTTGTATTGAACCCCAGTCGGCCTTACAAGAAAAACACTCTGCTTTTGAGAAACAGGCACTCTTGCATTCTACTGTGTTTCCTATAGGGCCAGTACAGTGAGCTAGCTCAGAACAAAAGAACTGTGCTTCCTACACAAACGGGGCATATCTAGTCAACTCAGTATTGGAAACTGAGTAAAATAGGAGCTTCTCTTCAGTCCAATACACTGTATTTGCTGGGAAAAGACGCGAGTGCTATTTGCACTGTTTATGGCAAGAATAGCACAATAGTGGTGTTCTTACCCTGAATTAACAATTAATGGTAGAACTTGAAACTCAATGTGAATCAACTCCGTTTAGGAAGTTGTATTGAACCCCAGTTGGCCTTACAAGAAAAACACTCTGCTTTTGAGAAACAGGCACTCTTGCACTCTACTGTGTTTCCTACAGAGCCAGTACAGTGAGCTAGCTCAGAACAAAACAACTGTGCTTCCTACACAAAAGGGGCATATCTAGATCAACTCAGTATTGGAAACTGAGTAAAACAGGAGATTATCTTCAGTCCAATACACTGTATTTGCTGGGAACAGACGCGAGTGCTATTTGCACTGTTTATGGCCAGAAGAGCACAATAGTGGTGTTCGTACCCTGAATTAACACTTAATGCTAGAACTTGAAACTCAATGTGAATCAACTCCGTTTAGGAAGTTGTATTGAACCCCAGTTGGCCTTACAAGAAAAACACTCTGCTTTTGAGAAATAGGCACTCCTGCACTCTACTGTGTTTCCTAAAGGGCCAGTACAGTGTGCTAGCTCAGAACAAAACAACTGTGCTTCCTACACAAACGGGGCATATCTAGTTCAACTCAGTATTGGAAACTGAGTAAAACAGGAGCTTCTCATCAGTCCAATACACTGTATTTGCTGGGAATAGACGCGAGTGCTATTTGCACTGTTTATGGCCAGAATAGCACAATAGTGGTGTTCTTACCCTGAATTAACACTTAATGCTAGAACTTGAAACTCAACGTGAATCAACTCCGTTTAGAAGTTGTATTGATCCCCAGTTGGCCTTACAAGAAAAACACTCTGCTTTTGAGAAATAGGCACTCTTGCACTCTACTGTGTTTCCTACAGAGCCAGTACAGTGAGCTAGCTCAGAACAAAACCACTGTGCTTCCTACACAAACGGGGCATATCTAGATCAACTCAGTATTGGAAACTGAGTAAAACAGGAGCTTCTCTTCAGTCCAATACACTGTATTTGCTGGGAACAGACGCGAGTGCTATTTGCACTGTTTATGGGCAGAAGAGCACAATAGTGGTGTTCTTACCCTGAATTAACACTTAATGCTAGAACTTGAAACTCAATGTGAATCAACTCCGTTTAGGAAGTTGTATTGAACCCCAGTTGGCCTTACAAGAAAAACACTCTGCTTTTGAGAAACAGGCACTCTTGCACTCTACTGTGTTTCCTAAAGGGCCAGTACAGTGCGCTAGCTCAGAACAAAACAACTGTGCTTCCTACACAAACGGGGCATATCTAGTTCAACTCAGTATTGGAAACTGAGTAAAACAGGAGCTTCTCATCAGTCCAATACACTGCATTTGCTGGGAATAGACGCGAGTGCTATTTGCACTGTTTATGGCCAGAATAGCACAATAGTGGTGTTCTTACCCTGAATTAACACTTAATGCCATAACTTGAAACTCAACGTGAATCAACTCCGTTTAGGAAGTTGTTGAACCCAGTCGGCCTTACAAGAAAAACACTCTCCTTTTGAGAAACAGGCACTCTTGCACTCTACTGTGTTTCCTATAGGGCCAGTACAGTGAGCTAGCTCAGAACAAAAGAACTGTGCTTCCTACACAAACGGGGCATATCTAGTCAACTCAGTATTGGAAACTGAGTAAAACAGGAGCTTCTCTTCAGTCCAATACACTGTATTTGCTGGGAACAGACGAGAGGGCTATTTGCACTGTTTATGGCCAGAATAGCACAATAGTGGTGTTTTTACCCTGAATTAACACTGAATGCTAGAACTTGAAACTCAACGTGAATCAACTCCGTTTAGGAAGTTGTATTGATCCCCAGTTGCCCTTACAAGAAAAACACTCTGCATTTGAGAAATAGGCACTCTTGCACTCTACTGTGTTTCCTACAGAGCCAGTACAGTGAGCTAGCTCAGAACAAAACAACTGTGCTTCCTACACAAACGGGGCATATCTAGATCAACTCAGTATTGGAAACTGAGTAAAACAGGAGCTTCTCTTCAGTCCAATACACTGTATTTGCTGGGAACAGACGCGAGTGCTATTTGCACTGTTTATGGCCAGAAGAGCACAACAGTGGTGTTCTTACCCTGAATTAACACTTAATGCGAGAACTTGAAACTCAATGTGAATCAACTCCGTTTAGGAAGTTGTATTGAACCCCAGTCGGCCTTACAAGAAAAACACTCTGCTTTTGAGAAACAGGCACTCTTGCACTCTAATGTGTTTCCTATAGGGCCAGTACAGTGAGCTAGCTCAGAACAAAAGAACTGTGCTTCCTACACAAACGGGGCATCTAGTCAACTCAGTATTGGAAACTGAGTAAAACAGGAGCTTCTCTTCAGTTCAATACACTGTATTTGCTGGGAAAAGACGCGAGTGCTATTTGCACTGTTTATGGCAAGAATAGCACAATAGTGGTGTTCTTACCCTGAATTAACAGTTAATGGTAGAACTTGAAACTCAATGTGAATCAACTCCGTTTAGGAAGTTGTATTGAACCCCAGTTGGCCTTACAAGAAAAACACTCTGCTTTTGAGAAACAGGCACTCTTGCACTCTACTGTGTTTCCTACAGAGCCAGTACAGTGAGCTAGCTCAGAACAAAACAACTGTGCTTCCTACACAAACGGGGCATATCTAGATCAACTCAGTATTGGAAACTGAGTAAAACAGGAGCTTCTCTTCAGTCCAATACACTGTATTTGCTGGGAACAGTCGCGAGTGCTATTTGCACTGCTTATGGCCAGAAGAGCACAATAGTGGTGTTCTTACCCTGAATTAACACTTAATGCTAGAACTTGAAACTCAATGTGAATCAACTACGTTTAGGAAGTTGTATAGAACCCCAGTTGGCCTTACAAGAAAAACACTCTGCTTTTGAGAAATAGGCACTCCTGCACTCTACTGTGTTTCCTAAATGGCCAGTACAGTGTGCTAGCTCAGAACAAAACAACTGTGCTTCCTTCACAAACGGGGCATATCTAGTTCAACTCAGTATTTGAAACTGAGTAAAACAGGAGCTTCTCATCAGTCCAATACACTGTATTTGCTGGGAACAGACGCGAGTGCTATTTGCACTGCTTATGGCCAGAATAGCACAATAGTGGTGTTCTTACCCTGAATTAACACTTAATGCTAGAACTTGAAACTCAACGTGAATCAACTCCGTTTAGGAAGTTGTATTGATCCCCAGTTGGCCTTACAAGAAAAACACTCTGCTTTTGAGAAACAGGCACTCTTGCACTCTACTGTGTTTCCTACAGAGCCAGTACAGTGAGCTAGCTCAGAACAAAACAACTGTGCTTCCTACACAAACGGGGCATATCTAGATCAACTCAGTATTGGAAACTGAGTAAAACAGGAGCTTCTCTTCAGTCCAATACACTGTATTTGCTGGGAACAGACGCGAGTGCTATTTGCACTGTTTATGGCCAGAAGAGCACAATAGTGGTGTTCTTACCCTGAATTAACACTTAATGCTAGAACTTGAAACTCAATGTGAATCAACTCCGTTTAGGAAGTTGTATTGAACCCCAGTTGGCCTTACAAGAAAAACACTCTGCTTTTGAGAAACAGGCACTCTTGCACTCTACTGTGTTTTCTATAAGGCTAGTACAGTGAGCTATCTCAGAACAAAAGAACTGTGCTTCCTACACAAAAGGGGCATATCTAGTTCAACTCAGTATTGGAAACTGAGTAAAACAGGAGCTTCTCTTCAGTCCAATACACTGTATTTGCTGGGAACAGACGCGAGTGCTATTTGCACTGTTTATGGCCAGAATAGCACAATAGTGGTGTTTCTACCCTGAATTAACACTTAATGCTAGAACTTGAAACTCAATGTGAATCAACTCCGTTTAGAAAGTTGTATTGAACCCCAGTCGGCCTTACAAGAAAAACACTCTGCTTTTGAGAAACAGGCACTCTTGCACTCTACTGTGTTTCCTATAGGGCCAGTACAGTGAGCTAGCTCAGAACAAAAGAACTGTGCTTCCTACACAAACTGGGCATATCTAGTTCAACTCAGGATTGGAAACTGAGTAAAACAGGAGCTTCTCTTCAGTCCAATACACTGTATTTGCTGGGAACAGACGCGAGTGCTATTTGTACTGTTTATGGCCAGAATAGCACAATAGTGGTGTTCTTACCCTGAATTAACACGTAATGCTAGAACTTGAAACTCAATGTGAATCAACTCCGTGTAGGAAGTTGTATTGAACCCCAGTTGGCCTTACAAGAAAAACACTCTGCTTTTGCGAAACAGGCACTCTTGCACTCTACTGTGTTTCCTAAAGGGCCAGTACAGTGCGCTAGCTCAGAACAAAACAACTGTGCTTCCTACACAAACGGGGCATATCTAGATCAACTAGTATTGGAAACTGAGTAAAACAGGAGCTTCTCTTCAGTCCAATACACTGTATTTGCTGGGAACAGTCGCGAGTGCTATTTGCACTGTTTATGGCCAGAAGAGCACAATAGTGGTGTTCTTACCCTGAATTAACACTTAATGCTAGAACTTGAAACTCAATGTGAATCAACTCCGTTTAGGAAATTGTATAGAACCCCAGTTGGCCTTACAAGAAAAACACTCTGCTTTTGAGAAATAGGCACTCCTGCACTCTACTGTGTTTCCTAAATGGCCAGTACAGTGTGCTAGCTCAGAACAAAACAACTGTGCTTCCTTCACAAACGTGGCATAACTAGTTCAACTCAGTATTGGAAACTGAGTAAAACAGGAGCTTCTCTTCAGTCCAATACACTGTATTTGCTGGGAATAGACGCGAGTGCTATTTGCACTGTTTATGGCCAAAATAGCACAATAGTGGTGTTCTTACCCTGAATTAACACTTAATGCTAGAACTTGAAACTCAACGTGAATCAACTCCGTTTAGGAAGTTGTATTGATCCCCAGTTGGCCTTACAAGAAAAACACTCTGCTTTTGAGAAATAGGCACTCTTGCACACTACTGTGTTTCCTACAGAGCCAGTACAGTGAGCTAGCTCAGAACAAAACAACTGTGCTTCCTACACAAACGGGGCATATCTAGATCAACTCAGTATTGGAAACTGAGTAAAACAGGAGCTTCTCTTCAGTCCAATACACTGTATTTGCTGGGAACAGACGCGAGTGCTATTTGCACTGTTTATGGCCAGAAGAGCACAATAGTGGTGTATTTACCCTGAATTAACACTTAATGCTAGAACTTGAAACTCAATGTGAATCAACTCCGTTTAGGAAGTTGTATTGAACCCCAGTTGGCCTTACAAGAAAAACACTCTGCTTTTGAGAAACAGGCACTCTTGCACTCTACTGTGTTTCCTAAAGGGCCAGTACAGTGCGCTAGCTCAGAACAAAACAACTGTGCTTCCTACACAAACGGGGCATATCTAGTTCAACTCAGTATTGGAAACTGAGTAAAACAGGAGCTTCTCATCAGTCCAATACACTGCATTTGCTGGGAATAGACGCGAGTGCTATTTGCACTGTTTATGGCCAGAATAGCACAATAGTGGTGTTCTTACCCTGAATTAACACTTAATGCCAGAACTTGAAACTCAATGTGAATCAACTCCGTTTAGGAAGTTGTATTGAACCCCAGTCGGCCTTACAAGAAAAACACTCTGCTTTTGAGAAACAGGCACTCTTGCACTCTACTGTGTTTCCTATAGGGCCAGTACAGTGAGCTAGCTCAGAACAAAAGAACTGTGCTTCCTACACAAACGGGGCATATCTAGTCAACTCAGTATTGGAAACTGAGTAAAACAGGAGCTTCTCTTCAGTCCAATACACTGTATTTGCTGGGAACAGACACGAGTGCTATTTGCACTGTTTATGGCCAGAATAGCACAATAGTGGTGTTTTTACCCTGAATTAACACTGAATGCTAGAACTTGAAACTCAACGTGAATCAACTCCGTTTAGGAAGTTGTATTGATCCCCAGTTGGTCTTACAAGAAAAACACTCTCCTTTTGAGAAATAGGCAATCTTGCACTCTACTGTGTTTCCTACAGAGCCAGTACAGTGAGCTAGCTCAGAACAAAACAACTGTGCTTCCTACACATACGGGGCATAGCTAGATCAACTCAGTATTGGAAACTGAGTAAAACAGGAGCTTCTCTTCAGTCCAATACACTGTATTTGCTGGGAACAGACGCGAGTGCTATTTGCACTGTTTATGGCCAGAAGAGCACAATAGTGGTGTTCTTACCCTGAATTAACACTTAATGCTAGAACTTGAAACTCAATGTGAATCAACTCCGTTTAGTAAGTTGTATTGACACCCAGTCGGCCTTACAAGAAAAACACTCTGCTTTTGAGAAACAGGCACTCTTGCACTCTACTGTGTTTCCTATAGGGCCAGAACAGTGAGCTAGCTCAGAACAAAAGAACTGTGCTTCCTACACAAACGGGGCATATCTAGTTCAACTCAGTATTGGAAACTGAGTAAAACAGGAGCTTCTCTTCAGTGCAATACACTGTATTTGCTGGGAACAGACGCGAGTGCTATTTGCACTGTTTATGGCCAGAATAGCACAATAGTGGTGTTTCTACCCTGAATTAACACTTAATGCTAGAAATTGAAACTCAACGTGAATCAACTCCGTTTAGGAAGTTGTATTGAACCCCAGGTAGCCTTACAAGAAAAACACTCTGCTTTTGAGAAACAGGCACTCTTGCACTCTACTGTGTTTCCTACAGAGCCAGTACAGTGAGCTAGCTCAGAACAAAACAACTGTGCTTCCTACACAAACGGGGCATATCTAGATCAACTCAGTATTGGAAACTGAGTAAAACAGGAGCTTCTCTTTAGTCCAATACACTGTATTTGCTGGGAACAGACGCGAGTGCTATTTGCACTGTTTATGGCCAGAAGAGCACAATAGTGGTGTTCTTACCCTGAATTAACACTTAATGCTAGAACTTGAAACTCAATGTGAATCAACTCTGTTTAGGAAGTTGTATTGAACCCCAGTTGGCTTTTCAAGAAAAACACACTGCTTTTGAGAAACAGGCACTCTTGCACTCTACTGTGTTTCCTACAGAGCCAGTACAGTGAGCTAGCTCAGAACAATAGAACTGTGCTTACTACACAAACGGGGCATATCTAGTTCAACTCAGTATTGGAAACTGAGTAAAACAGGAGCTTCTCTTCAGTCCAATACACTGTATTTGCTGGGAACAGACGCGAGTGCTATTTGCACTGTTTATGGCCAGAATAGCATACTAGTGGTGTTCTTACCCTGAATTAACACGTAATGCTAGAACTTGAAACTCAATGTGAATCAATTCCGTTTATGAAGTTGTATTGAACCCCAGTTGGCCTTACAAGAAAAACACTCTGCTTTTGAGAAACAGGCACTCTTGCACTCTACTGTGTTTCCTATAGGGCCAGTACAGTGAGCTAGCTCAGAACAAAAGAACTGTGCTTCCCCACACAAACGGGGCATATCTAGTTCAACTCAGTATTGGAAACTGAGTAAAACAGGAGCTTCTCTTCAGTCCAATACACTGTATTTGCTGGGAAGAGACGCAGGTGCTATATGCACTGTTTATGGCCAGAATAGCACAATAGTGGTGTTCTTACCCTGAATTAACACTTAATGCTAGAACTTGAAACTGAATGTGAATCAACTCCGTTTAGGAAGTTGTATTGAACCCCAGTCGGCCTTACAAGAAAAACACTCTGCTTTTGAGAAACAGGCACTCTTGCACTCGACTGTGTTTCCTATAGGGCCAGTACAGTGAGCTAGCTCAGAACAAAAGAACTGTGCTTCCTACACAAACGGGGCATATCTAGTTCAACTCAGTATTGGAAACTGAGTAAAACAGGAGCTTCTCTTCAGTCCAATACACTGTATTTGCAGGGAATAGACGCGAGTGCTATTTGCACTGTTTATGGCCAGAATAGCACAATAGTGGTGTTTTTACCCTGAATTAACACTTAATGCTAGAACTTGAAACTCAATGTGAATCAACACCGTTTAGGAAGTTGTATTGAACCCCAGTTGGCCTTACAAGAAAAACACTCTGCTTTTGAGAAACAGGCACTCTTGCACTCTACTGTGTTTCCTACAGAGCCAGTACATTGAGCTAGCTCAGAACAAAACAACTGTGCTTCCTACACAAACGGGGTATATCTAGATCAACTCAGTATTGGAAACTGGGTAAAACAGGAGCTTCTCTTCAGTCCAATACACTGTATTTTCTGGGATCAGACGCGAGTGCTATTTGCACTGTTTATGGCCAGAAGAGCACAATAGTGGTGTTTTTACCCTGAATTAACACTTAATGGTAGAACTTGAAACTGAATGTGAATCAACTCCGTTTAGGAAGTTGTATTGAACCCCAGTCGGCCTTACAAGAAAAACACTCTGCTTTTGAGAAACAGGCACTCTTGCCCTCTACTTTGTTTCCTATAGGGCCAGTACAGTGAGCTAGCTCAGAACAAAACAACTGTGCTTCCTACACAAACGGGGCATATCTAGTCAACTCAGTATTGGAAACTGAGTAAAACAGGAGCTTCTCTTCAGTCCAATGCACTGTATTTGCTGGGAACAGACCCGAGTGCTATTTGCACTGTTTATGGCAAGAATAGCACAATAGTGGTGTTCTTACCATGAATTAACAATTAATGGTAGAACTTGAAACTCAATGTGAATCAACTCCGTTTAGGAAGTTGTATTG
Organism: Peromyscus maniculatus bairdii; assembly: GCF_049852395.1. Lineage (NCBI taxonomy): Eukaryota > Metazoa > Chordata > Mammalia > Rodentia > Cricetidae > Peromyscus > Peromyscus maniculatus. The sequence continues at coordinate 4,542,933 of NC_134862.1, forward strand.
AACCCCTGTTGGCCTTACAAGAAAAACACTCTGCTTTTGATAAACAGGCACTCTTGCACTCTACTGTGTTTCCTATAGGGCCAGTACAGTGAGCTAGCTCAGAACAAAAGAACTGTGCTTCCCCACACAAACGGGGCATATCTAGTTCAACTCAGTATTGGAAACTGAGTAAAACAGGAGCTTTTCTTCAGTCCAATACACTGTATTTGCTGGGAACAGACGCAGGTGCTATATGCACTGTTTATGGCCAGAATAGCACAATAGTGGTGTTCTTACCCTGAATTAACACTTAATGCTAGAACTTGAAACTGAATGTGAATCAACTCCGTTTAGGAAGTTGTATTGAACTCCAGTCGGCCCTACAAGAAAAACACTGTGCTTTTGAGAAACAGGCACTCTTGCACTCTACTGTGTTTCCTATAGGGCCAGTACAGTGAGCTAGCTCAGAACAAAACAACTGTGCTTCCTACACAAACGGGGCATATCTAGATCAACTCCGTATTGGAAACTGAGTAAAACCGGAGCTTATCTTCAGTCCAATACACTGTATTTGCTGGGAACAGACGCGAGTGCTATTTGTACTGTTTATGGCCAGAATAGCACAATAGTGGTGTTCTTACCCTGAATTAACACTTAATGCTTGAACTTGAAACCAAATGTGAATCAACTCCGTTTAGGAAGTTGTATTGAACCCCAGTCGGCCTTACAAGAAAAACACTCTGCTTTTGAGAAACAGGCACTCTTGCACTCTACTGTGTTTCCTATAGGGCCAGTATAGTGAGCTAGCTCAGAACAAAAGAACTGTGCTTCCTACACTAACAGGGCATATCTAGTCAACTCAGTATTGGAAACTGAGTAAAACAGGAGCTTCTCTTCAGTCCAATACACTGTATTTGCTGGGAACAGACGCGAGTGCTATTTGCACTGTTTATGGCAAGAATAGCGCAATAGTGGTGTTCTTACCCTGAATTAACAATTAATGGTAGAACTTGAAACTCAATGTGAATCAACTCCGTTTAGGAAGTTGTATTGAACCCCAGTCGGCCTTACAAGAAAAACACTCTGCTTTTGAGAAACAGGCACTCTTGCACTCTACTGTGTTTCCTAAAGGGCCAGTACAGTGAGCTAGCTCAGAACAAAAGAACTGTGCTTCCCCACACAAACGGGGCATATCTAGTTCAACTCAGGATTGGAAACTGAGTAAAACAGGAGCTTCTCTTCAGTCCAATACACTATATTTGTTGGGAACAGACGCGAGTGCTATTTGCACTGTTTATGGCCAGAATAGCACAATAGTGGTGTTCTTACCCTGAATTAACACTTAATGCTAGAACTTGAAACTGAATGTGAATCAACTCCGTTTAGGATGTTGTATTGAACCCCAGTCGGCCTTACAAGAAAAACACTCTGCTTTTGAGAAACAGGCTCTCTTGCACTCTACTGTGTTTCCTATAGGGCCAGAACAGTGAGCTAGCTCAGAACAAAAGAACTCTGCTTCCCCACACAAACGGGGCATATCTAGTTCAACTCAGTATTGGAAACTGAGTAAAACAGGAGCTTCTCTTCAGTCCAATACACTGTATTTGCTGGGAACAGACGCGAGTGCTATTTGCACTGTTTATGGCCAGAAGAGAACAATAGTGGTGTTCTTACCCTGAATTAACACTTAATGCCATAACTTGAAACTCAATGTGAATCAACTCCGTTTAGGAAGTTGTATTGAACCCAGTCGGCCTTAGAAGAAAAACACTCTGATTTTGAGAAACAGGCACTCTTGCACTCTACTGTGTTTTCCATAGGGCTAGTACAGTGAGCTAGCTCAGAACAATAGAACTGTGCTTCCCACACAAACGGGGCATATCTAGTTCAACTCAGTATTGGAAACTGAGTAAAACAGGAGCTTCTCTTCAGTCCAATACACTGTATTTGCTGGGAACAGACGCGAGTGCTATTTGCACTGTTTATGGCAAGAATAGCACAATAGTGGTGTTCTTACCCTGAATTAACACTTAATGGTGGAACTTGAAACTGAATGTGAATCAACTCCGTTTAGGAAGTTGTATTGAACCCCAGTCGGCCTTACAAGAAAAACACTCTGCTTTTGAGAAACAGGCACTCTTGCACTCTACTGTGTTTCCTATAGGGCCAGTACAGTGAGCTAGCTCAGAACAAAACAACTGTGCTTCCTACACAAACAGGGCATATCTAGTCAACTCAGTATTGGAAACTGAGTAAAACAGGAGCTTCTCTTCAGTCCAATACACTGTATTTGCTGGGAACAGACGCGAGTGCTATTTGCACTGTTTATGGCAAGAATAGCACAATAGTGGTGTTCTTACCCTGAATTAACAATTAATGGTAGAACTTGAAACTCAATGTGAATCAACTCCGTTTAGGAAGTTGTATTGAACCCCAGTCGGCCTTACAAGAAAAACACTCTGCTTTTGAGAAACAGGCACTCTTGCACTCTACTGTGTTTCCTATAGGGCCAGTACAGTGAGCTAGCTCAGAACAAAAGAACTGTGCTTCCCCACACAAACGGGGCATATCTAGTTCAACTCAGTATTGGAAACTGAGTAAAACAGGAGCTTCTCTTCAGTCCAATACACTATATTGCTGGGAACAGACGCGAGTGCTATTTGCACTATTTATGTCCAGAATAGCACAAGAGTGGTGTTATTACCCTGAATTAACAATTAATGCTAGAACTTGAAACTCAATGTGAATCAACTCCGTTTAGGAAGTTGTATTGAACCCCAGTCGGCCTTACAAGAAAAACACTCTGCTTTTGAGAAACAGGCTCTCTTGCACTCTACTGTGTTTCCTATAGGGCCAGAACAGTGAGCTAGCTCAGAACAAAAGAACTGTGCTTCCCTACACAAACGGGGCATATCTAGTTCAACTCAGTATTGGAAACTGAGTAAAACAGGAGCTTCTCTTCAGTCCAATACACTGTATTTGCTGGGAACAGACGCAGGTGCTATATGCACTGTTTATGGCCAGAATAGCACAATAGTTGTGTTCTTACCCTGAATTAACACTTAATGCTAGAACTTGAAACTCAATGTGAATCAACTCCGTTTAGGAAGTTGTATTGAACCCCAGTCAGCCTTATAAGAAAAACACTCTGCTTTTGAGAAACAGGCACTCTTGCACTCTACTGTGTTTCCTATAGGGCCAGTACAGTGAGCTAGCTCAGAACAAAAGAATTTTGCTTCCTACACAAACGGGGCATATCTAGTTCAACTCAGTATTGGAAACTGAGTAAAACAGGAGCTTCTCTTCAGTCCAATACACTGTATTTGCTGGGAACAGACGCGAGTGCTATTTGCACTGGTTATGGCCAGAATAGCACAATAGTTGTGTTTTTACCCTGAATTAACACTTAATGCTAGAACTTGAAACTCAACGTGAATCAACTCCGTTTAGGAAGTAGTATTGAACCCCAGTTAGCCTTACAAGAAAAACACTCTGCTTTTGAGAAACAGGCACTCTTGCACTCTACTGTGTTTTCTACAGAGCCAGTACAGTGAGCTAGCTCAGAACAAAACAACTGTGCTTCCTACACAAAAGGGGCATATCTAGATCAACTCAGTATTGGAAACTGAGTAAAACAGGAGCTTCTCTTCAGTCCAATACACTGTATTTTCTGGGAACACACGCGAGTGCTATTTGCACTGTTTATGGCCAGAAGAGCACAATAGTGGTGTTCTTACCCTGAATTAACACTTAATGATAGAACTTGAAACTCAATGTGAATCAACTCCGTTTAGGAAGTTATATTGAACCCCAGTCGGCCTTACAAGAAAAACACTCTGCTTTTGAGAAACAGGCACTCTTGCACTCTACTGTGTTTCCTATAGGGCCAGTACAGTGAGCTAGCTCAGAACAAAAGAACTGTGCTTCCTACACAAACGGGGCATATCTAGTCTACTCAGTATTGGAAACTGAGTAAAACAGGAGCTTCTCTTCAGTCCAATACACTGTATTTGCTGGGAACAGACGCGAGTGCTATTTGCACTGTTTATGGCAAGAATAGCAAAATAGTGGTGTTCTTACCCTGAATTAACAATTAATGGTAGAACTTGAAACTCAATGTGAATCAACTCCGTTTAGGAAGTTGATTGAACCCCAGTCGGCCTTACAAGAAAAACACTCTGCTTTTGAGAAACAGGCACTCTTGCACTCTACTGTGTTTCCTATAGGGCCAGTACAGTGAGCTAGCTCAGAACAAAAGAACTGTGTTTCCCCACACAAACGGGGCATATCTAGTTCAACTCAGGATTGGAAACTGAGTAAAAAGGGAGCTTCTCTTCAGTCCAATACACTATATTTGCTGGGAACAGACGCGAGTGCTATTTAGACTGTTTATGGCCAGAATAGCACAATAGTGGTGTTCTTACCCTGAATTAACAATTAATGCTAGAACTTGAAACTCAATGTGAATCAACTACGTTTAGGAAGTTGTATTGAACCCCAGTCGGCCTTACAAGAAAAACACTCTGCTTTTGAGAAACAGGCACTCTTGCACTCTACTCTGTTTCCTATAGGGCCAGAACAGTGAGCTAGCTCAGAACAAAAGAACTGTGCTTCCCTACACAAAAGCGGCATATCTAGTTCAACTCAGTATTGGAAACTGAGTAAAACAGGAGCTTCTCTTCAGTCCAATACACTGTATTTGCTGGGAACAGACGCGAGTGCTATTTGCACTGTTTATGGCCAGAAGAGCACAATAGTGGTGTTCTTACCCTGAATTAACACTTAATGCGAGAACTTGAAACTCAATGTGAATCAACTCCGTTTAGGAAGTTGTATTGAAACCCAGTCGGCCTTAGAAGAAAAACACTCTGATTTGGAGAAACAGGCACTCTTGCACTCTACTGTGTTTTCTATAGGGCTAGTACAGTGAGCTAGCTCAGAACAATATAACTGTGCTTCCTACACAAACGGGGCATATCTAGTTCAACTCAGTAATGGAAACTGAGTAAAACAGGAGCTTCTCTTCAGTCCAATACACTGTATTTGCTGGGAAGAGACGCGAGTGCTATTTGCACTGTTTATGGCAAGAATAGCACAATAGTGGTGTTCTTACCCTGAATTAACACTTAATGGTGGAACTTGAAACTTAATGTGAATCAACTCCGTTTAGGAAGTTGTATTGAACACCAGTTGGCCTTACAAGAAAAACACTCTGCTTTTGAGAAACAGGCACTCTTGCACTCTACTGTGTTTCCTAAAGGGCCAGTACAGTGAGCTAGCTCAGAACAAAAAAACTGTGCTTCCTACACAAACGGGGCATATCTAGTTCAACTCAGTATTGGAAACTGAGTAAAACAGGAGCTTCTCATCAGTCCAATACACTGTATTTGCTGGGAATAGACGCGAGTGCTATTTGCACGGTTTATGGCCAGAATAGCACAATAGTGGTGTTCTTACCCTGAATTAACACTTAATGCTAGAACTTGAATCTGAATGTGAATCAACTCCGTTTAGGAAGTTGTATTGAACCCCAGTCGGCCTTACAAGAAAAACACTCTGCTTTTGAGAAACAGGCACTCTTGCCCTCTACTGTGTTTCCTATAGGGCCAGTACAGTGAGCTAGCTCAGAACAAAACAACTGTGCTTCCTACACAAACGGGGCATATCTAGTCAACTCAGTATTGGAAACTGAGTAAAACAGGAGCTTCTCTTCAGTCCAATACACTGTATTTGCTGGGAACAGACACGAGTGCTATTTGCGCTGTTTATGGCAAGAATAGCACAATAGTGGTGTTCTTACTCGGAATTAACAATTAATGGTAGAACTTGAAACTCAATGTGAATCAACTCCGTTTAGGAAGTTGTATTGAACCCCAGTTGGCCTTACAAGAAAAACACTCTGCTTTTGATAAACAGGCACTCTTGCACTCTACTGTGTTTCCTGTAGGGCCAGTACAGTGAGCTAGCTCAGAACAAAAGAACTGTGCTTCCCCACACAAACGGGGCATATCTAGTTCAACTCAGTATTGGAAACTGAGTAAAACAGGAGCTGTTCTTCAGTCCAATACACTGTATTTGCTGGGAACAGACGCAGGTGCTATATGCACTGTTTATGGCCAGAATAGCACAATAGTGGTGTTCTTACCCTGAATTAACACTTAATGCTAGAACTTGAAACTGAATGTGAATCAACTCCGTTTAGGAAGTTGTCTTGAACTCCAGTGGGCCTTACAAGAAAAACACTGTGCTTTTGAGAAACAGGCACTCTTGCACTCTACTGTGTTTCCTACAGAGCCAGTACAGTGAGCTAGCTCAGAACAAAACAACTGTGCTTCCTACACAAACGGGGCATATCTAGATCAACTCAGTATTGGAAACTGAGTAAAACAGGAGCTTCTCTTCAGTCCAATACACTGTATTTGCTGGGAACAGACGCGAGTGCTATTTGCACTGTTTATGGCCAGAAGAGCACAATAGTGGTGTTCTTACCCTGAATTAACACTTAATGCTAGAACTTGAAACTCAATGTGAATCAACTCCGTTTAGGAAGTTGTATTGAAACCCAGTCGGCCTTAGAAGAAAAACACTCTGCTTTTGAGAAACAGGCACTCTTGCACTCTACTGTGTTTTATATAGGGCTAGGACAGTGACCTAGCTCAGAACAATAGAACTGTGCTTCCTACACAAACGGGGAATATCTAGTTCAACTCAGTATTGGAAACTGAGTAAAACAGGAGCTTCTCTTCAGTCCAATACACTGTATTTGCTGGGAACAGACACGAGTGCTATTTGCACTGTTTATGGCCAGAATAGCACAATAGTGGTGTTCTTACCCTGAATTAACACTTAATGCTAGAACTTGAAACTGAATGTGAATCAACTCCGTTTAGGAAGTTGTATTGAACCCCAGTTGGCCTTACAAGAAAAACACTCTGCTTTTGAGAAACAGGCACTCTTGTACTCTACTGTGTTTCCTATAGGGCCTGTACAGTGAGCTAGCTCAGAACAAAAGAACTGTGCTTCCCCACACAAACGGGGCATATCTAGTTCAACTCAGTATTGGAAACTGAGTAAAACAGGAGCTTCTCTTCAGTCCAATACACTGTATATGCTGGGAACAGACGCAGGTGCTATATGTACTGTTTATGGCCAGAATAGCACAATAGTGGTGTTCTTACCCTGAATTTACACTTAATGCTAGAACTTGAAACTCAACGTGAATCAACTCCGTTTAGGAAGTAGTATTGAACCCCAGTTTTCCTTACAAGAAAAACACTCTGCTTTTGAGAAACAGGCACTCTTGCACTCTACTCTGTTTCCTACAGAGCCAGTACAGTGAGCTAGCTCAGAACAAAACAACTGTGCTTCCTACACAAACGGGGCATATCTAGATCAACTCCGTATTGGAAACTGAGTAAAACCGGAGCTTCTCTTCAGTCCAATAAACTGTATTTGCTGGGAACAGACGCGAGTGCTATTTGCACTGTTTATGGCCAGAATAGCACAATAGTGGTGTTCTTACCCTGAATTAACACTTAATGCTAGAACTTGAAACCAAATGTGAATCAACTCCGTTTAGGAAGTTGTATTGAACCCCAGTCGGCCTTACAAGAAAAACACTCTGCTTTTGAGAAACAGGCACTCTTGCACTCGACTGTGTTTCCTATAGGGCCAGTACAGTGAGCTAGCTCAGAACAAAAGAACTGTGCTTCCTACACAAACGGGGCATATCTAGTTCAACTCAGTATTGGAAACTGAGTAAAACAGGAGCTTCTCTTCAGTCCAATACACTGTATTTGCAGGGAACAGACGCGAGTGCTATTTGCACTGTTTATGGCCAGAATAGCACAATAGTGGTGTTTTTACCCTGAATTAACACTTAATGCTAGAACTTGAAACTCAACGTGAATCAACTCCGTTTAGGAAGTAGTATTGAACCCCAGTTGGCCTTACAAGAAAAACACTCTGCTTTTGAGAAACAGGCACTCTTGCACTCTACTGTGTTTCCTACAGAGCCAGTACAGTGAGCTAGCTCAGAACAAAACAACTGTGCTTCCTACACAAACGGGGCATATCTAGATCAACTCAGTATTGGAAACTGAGTAAAACAGGAGCTTCTCTTCAGTCCAATACACTGTATTTGCTGGGAACAGACGCGAGTGCTATTTGCACTGTTTATGGCCAGAATAGCACAATAGTGGTGTTCTTACCCTGAATTAACACTTAATGCTAGAACTTGAAACTCAATGTGAATCAACTCCGTTTAGGAAGTTGTATTGAAACCCAGTCGGCCTTAGAAGAAAAACACTCTGCTTTTGAGAAACAGGCACTATTGCACTCTACTGTGTTTTCTATAGGGCTAGGACAGTGAGCTAGCTCAGAACAATAGAACTGTCCTTCCTACACAAACGGGGAATATCTAGTTCAACTCAGTATTGGAAACTGAGTAAAACAGGAGCTTCTCTTCAGTCCAATACACTGTATTTGCTGGGAACAGACGCGAGTGCTATTTGCACTGGTTATGGCCAGAATAGCACAATAGTGGTGTTCTTACCCTGAATTAACACTTAATGCTAGAACTTGAAACTGAATGTGAATCAACTCCGTTTAGGAAGTTGTATTGAACCCCAGTTGGCCTTACAAGAAAAACACTCTGCTTTTGAGAAACAGGCACTCTTGTACTCTACTGTGTTTCCTATAGGGCCTGTACAGTGAGCTAGCTCAGAACAAAAGAACTGTGCTTCCCCACACAAACGGGGCATATCTAGTTCAACTCAGTATTGGAAACTGAGTAAAACAGGAGCTTCTCTTCAGTCCAATACACTGTATATGCTGGGAACAGACGCAGGTGCTATATGTACTGTTTATGGCCAGAATAGCACAATAGTGGTGTTCTTACCCTGAATTAACACTTAATGCTAGAACTTGAAACTCAACGTGAATCAACTCTGTTTAGGAAGTAGTATTGAACCCCAGTTTTCCTTACAAGAAAAACACTCTGCTTTTGAGAAACAGGCACTCTTGCACTCTACTCTGTTTCCTACAGAGCCAGTACAGTGAGCTAGCTCAGAACAAAACAACTGTGCTTCCTACACAAACGGGGCATATCTAGATCAACTCAGTATTGGAAACTGAGTAAAACAGGAGCTTCTCTTCAGTCCAATACACTGTATTTGCTGGGAACAGACGCGAGTGCTATTTGCACTGTTTATGGCCAGAATAGCACAATAGTGGTGTTCTTACCCTGAATTAACACTTAATGCTAGAACTTGAAACTCAATGTGAATCAACTCCTTTTAGGAAGTTGTATTGAACCCCAGTTGGCCTTACAAGAAAAACACTCTGCTTTTGAGAAACAGGCACTTTTGCACTCTACTGTGTTTCCTATAGGGCCAGTACAGTGAGCTAGCTCAGAACAAAAGAACTGTGCTTCCTACACAAACGGGGCATATCTAGTTCAACTCAGTATTGGAAACTGAGTAAAACAGGAGCTTCTCTTCAGTCCAATACACTGTATTTGCTGGGAACAGACGCGAGTGCTATTTGCACTGTTTATGGCCAGAATAGCACAATAGTGGTGTTCTTACCCTGAATTAACACTTAATGCTAGAACTTGAAACTCAATGTGAATCAACTCCGTTTAGGAAGTTGTATTGAACCCCAGTTGGCCTTACAAGAAAAACACTCTGCTTTGGAGAAACAGGCACTCTTGCACTCTAGTGTGTTTCCTATAGGGCCAGTACAGTGAGCTAGCTCAGAACAAAAGAACTGTGCTTCCTACAGAAACGGGGCATATCTAGTCAACTCAGTATTGAAAACTGAGTAAAACAGGAGCTTCTCTTCAGTCCAAGACACTGTATTTGCTGGGAACAGACGCGAGTACTATTTGCACTGTTTATGGCAAGAATAGCACAATAGTGGTGTTCTTACCCTGAATTAACAATTAATGGTAGAACTTGAAACTCAATGTGAATCAACTCCGTTTAGGAAGTTGTATTGAACCCCCGTCGGCCTTACAAGAAAAACACTCTGCTTTTGAGAAACAGGCACTCTTGCACTCTACTGTGTTTCATATAGGGCCAGTACAGTGAGCTAGCTCAGAACAAAAGAACTGTGCTTCCTACACAAACGGGGCATATCTAGTTCAACTCAGTATTGGAAACTGAGTAAAACAGGAGCTTCTCTTCAGTCCAATACACTGTATTTGCAGGGAACAGACGCGAGTGCTATTTGCACTGTTTATGGCCAGAATAGCACAATAGTGGTGTTTTTACCCTGAATTAACACTTAATGCTAGAACTTGAAACTCAATGTGAATCAACTCCGTTTAGGAAGTAGTATTGAACCCCAGTTTTCCTTACAAGAAAAACACTCTGCTTTTGAGAAACAGGCACTCTTGCACTCTACTCTGTTTCCTACAGAGCCAGTACAGTGAGCTAGCTCAGAACAAAACAACTGTGCTTCCTACACAAACGGGGCATATCTAGATCAACTCCGTATTGGAAACTGAGTAAAACCGGAGCTTCTCTTCAGTCCAATAAACTGTATTTGCTGGGAACAGACGCGAGTGCTATTTGCACTGTTTATGGCCAGAATAGCACAATAGTGGTGTTCTTACCCTGAATTAACACTTAATGCTAGAACTTGAAACCAAATGTGAATCAACTCCGTTTAGGAAGTTGTATTGAACCCCAGTCGGCCTTACAAGAAAAACACTCTGCTTTTGAGAAACAGGCACTCTTGCACTCTACTGTGTTTCCTATAGGGCCAGTACAGTGAGCTAGCTCAGAACAAAAGAACTGTGCTTCCTACACAAACGGGGCATATCTAGTTCAACTCAGTATTGGAAACTGAGTAAAACAGGAGCTTCTCTTCAGTCCAATACACTGTATTTGCAGGGAACAGACGCGAGTGCTATTTGCACTGTTTATGGCCAGAATAGCACAATAGTGGTGTTTTTACCCTGAATTAACACTTAATGCTAGAACTTGAAACTCAACGTAAATCAACTCCGTTTAGGAAGTAGTATTGAACCCCAGTTGGCCTTACAAGAAAAACACTCTGCTTTTGAGAAACAGGCACTCTTGCACTCTACTGTGTTTCCTACAGAGCCAGTACAGTGAGCTAGCTCAGAACAAAACAACTGTGCTTCCTACACAAACGGGGCATATCTAGATCAACTCAGTATTGGAAACTGAGTAAAACAGGAGCTTCTCTTCAGTCCAATACACTGTATTTGCTGGGAACAGACGCGAGTGCTATTTGCACTGTTTATGGCCAGAAGAGCACAATAGTGGTGTTCTTACCCTGAATTAACACTTAATGCTAGAACTTGAAACTCAATGTGAATCAACTCCGTTTAGGAAGTTGTATTGAAACCCAGTCGGCCTTAGAAGAAAAACACTCTGCTTTTGAGAAACAGGCACTATTGCACTCTACTGTGTTTTCTATAGGGCTAGGACAGTGAGCTAGCTCAGAACAATAGAACTGTCCTTCCTACACAAACGGGGAATATCTAGTTCAACTCAGTATTGGAAACTGAGTAAAACAGGAGCTTCTCTTCAGTCCAATACACTGTATTTGCTGGGAACAGACGCGAGTGCTATTTGCACTGGTTATGGCCAGAATAGCACAATAGTGGTGTTCTTACCCTGAATTAACACTTAATGCTAGAACTTGAAACTGAATGTGAATCAACTCCGTTTAGGAAGTTGTATTGAACCCCAGTTGGCCTTACAAGAAAAACACTCTGCTTTTGAGAAACAGGCACTCTTGTACTCTACTGTGTTTCCTATAGGGCCTGTACAGTGAGCTAGCTCAGAACAAAAGAACTGTGCTTCCCCACACAAACGGGGCATATCTAGTTCAACTCAGTATTGGAAACTGAGTAAAACAGGAGCTTCTCTTCAGTCCAATACACTGTATATGCTGGGAACAGACGCAGGTGCTATATGTACTGTTCATGGCCAGAATAGCACAATAGTGGTGTTCTTACCCTGAATTAACACTTAATGCTAGAACTTGAAACTCAACGTGAATCAACTCTGTTTAGGAAGTAGTATTGAACCCCAGTTTTCCTTACAAGAAAAACACTCTGCTTTTGAGAAACAGGCACTCTTGCACTCTACTCTGTTTCCTACAGAGCCAGTACAGTGAGCTAGCTCAGAACAAAACAACTGTGCTTCCTACACAAACGGGGCATATCTAGATCAACTCAGTATTGGAAACTGAGTAAAACAGGAGCTTCTCTTCAGTCCAATACACTGTATTTGCTGGGAACA